>NC_034011.1:13426830-13780636 GCF_000346465.2 Prunus persica | reverse complement strand
GATTGAAGGGGGTGAAGGGCCAAGTAACAGAAATGAGGGAGAGGAAAAGGAAGATGAAGGGATTGAAGGGGGTGAGGGCCAAGTAATAGAAATGAGGGAGAGGAAAAGGAAGAGGAGGGGATTGAAGGGGGTGAAGTGCAAGGAAAACCAAGTGAGGTAGAGGAAGCTCAAAGGAAAAGAAGTGAAGGAGAGCAAGTGAAAATAAAAAGCAGCAAGGGAGAGGAAGCGCAAAGAAAGAGCAGTGAGGGAGAGGATCCACAAAGAAAAAGAAGGGAGGGCAAGGAAGTGAAAAGACAAACAAGTGAGGAAAAGGAAGTGCAAAGAAACCAATGTGAGAAAGTAGATAATGAAGTTATGTTGCTTGGCGATGACATTGGCGAGAGCACGGAGGGGACAAAGGTTGAGTTTACTGTCGGGGACATTGATTTGGATCAACCTACAGCTGTGCTATCTCAGTTGAACGTTTGGTTGAATGATAAAGGTAAAGCTGTGGAACAAGGGGTCCAATTAGGGAAGAGAAAGAGGATCATTCCTATGTGGAAGATCATTGAAGGTAGTGAATTGGTTCCAAAAACTCTGGCAGAGACAACCGGACTTCATACGTTAGACCCAATGAAGGCGATTCCGCATGATGATCTGGTGAAAGTGCTAAAACTTTGTTGGGAATGGCGCCATAACCCAAAGTAAGTCCCTTGTTTTTTGAGATAGAAGGCATGAGTGTATATATTTTTTAATTGTTGTGTTCTAAAACTTTTTTATATTCATAGTTTGGTGATGCAATTTGGCAACGTGGAAGCTGATATTGAATTCTTCGCTTCCCTCGTCAAAGCTGATGGTTGGCTGAAAGGAGATGTAAGTTTAATTGATTATGCATTTGTTTTAATGTACATAGATTATGAGATTGACAAGAAAAACATGTTGCAACACATTGATTTGGGGTTGTATCTCATCCGGAAGCGACAACAAGAGTTGGAGGAAGTAGAAATATCTGACTGGACAACGACCGATGTATTTTTTATAGTATGTCATGGGCCTTGACCAAGTGCTGTTAATAATTACAAATCATCCATACTTGCTTTGTGGAGGTGTATAACCATTGATTGTTTTCTATTTGACAGAATCACATTCGTACTTGCTTTACGGATAATTAAAAAAAAAGAGCAGGTTGGGTGGAAAATTAGAAACAGTTTACTGAACGTTGTAAATGGCAAGGTTCCGGCGTGTGGGATGGATTGGCAGAACGCATATACGGTGCATGCCCCTTGTATGTTGATGAAGTACAAGCATTGGGTGGCTGTAATGATTAATCTGGTTAAGTGTGAAATCAAAGTGTACGATTCAATGGTTTCACTTATTCCAGATGAGATCTTAAAGGAAGAACTCGCCCCGCTTTCAGTTACGATTCCAAATCTTCTCAACACCATCGACTTTTATGAAGAAAGGTGTTTACGCAAACAATTGCAGCCGAGATTGGTGATGTCCGTGGGCCAATAGAGCGTGTGGATGTTCCACAACAGTCTAATCAGTAAGCACAACTTTTTATTTAATTTTATTACTTTAAATTGTCAATTACGTTAGATGTCATTAGTTGAATTGATCGAGTTCTGTTTTGCTTCAGAGGCGATTGTGGCATGTTCGTGTTGAAGTACATTGAGCTTTTGAGCGCTGAGATTCCGTTAGCTACTTGCACCTCGCAGAACATGCCCTTTTTTCGGTTGAAATTGGCTGCAGAGATAACACGGGGAGATGCTTACATGCCATGATATGGGTTGAACTTGGTTTAGGTACATGATGATTAAATAGGTTTTGGGAATGTCCAATTTCAAACTCATGTAAATACACAATAGAGACCTACGGGTCCTTTTCGAATTCTACCTCTGCTCCTCTATTCTTCTTCGTCTTTCTCAATCTTAGTGTATTTTTGTACATAAATTGAGGTTTAAGTTATTGGACAATAACAATTAGAACCAAAATAATGGCAAATATTATAGCGGATGCATGCTTTCATTTTGATTAGTGTGATACTACGCTATGTTTATTCTGATATTGTCCTAAATGTATATGGAGTTGGATGCAGAGCATAGACAGAAAAATGAAGAAACTGAAATGGAGATGCTGAGGGTTGGTGAGGAGAAAAGTAAATGGATCTGTAAATCTATTACACGTAGGCAATCTAAATGGATAGGCAGATGAGTTTTTGAAGTCAGACACATGTCATTCTCATACATAGAATGTGTCAACGGTTCCGTAAAGTATTTTTTTATTTAATGAAACAAACTTCTGTGTAATATTAGCCTAACTCCTTCACGACATTTACATAACCTTAACCAAACTGCATTGAATTGGGATTTAAAGACTGCATATGTGAATTGGGATTTGAAGATGGCTTTTTAAGTGTATTACATCATTGCAAAGTGATATGTCATCGTTTATGCAAGCCACCATTAATCGCAATGGGTTGCATCTTAATAAGGTACATAATCAGCGACTATGGCCTCGCCTCCAATGTTTTATTCAACCATGCCCTCTTTATAGAAATACAAGAAAAAATATCTCCAAGTGCAATGCTATAAAACCTCCCTATTGGTTCCGTACCACCCCTCGGGTTTGAATCCCTCTCTCCTTTATAATCGGTTGATAAATTCGTTGATTTTTTTTTATTGGTTTTGGGCAGCTCAGTAGCATAAAAGTAATGTATATTAGTGCATCTATATTGCATGTCTGTTGCGTCTATATTGCTTCTCTATTGCGTGTATATCTTACATTTATTGTATGTGTATTGATTGTTTATTGCTTACGAAGGAAATAAACGACAATACACAGGCAACAGACAAGCAATATATGCAATATACACACAATATACACACAATAGATATGCAATATACACAATAGACATGCAATATACACACAATAGACATGCTATATACATCAGTCCCCAATTACACCAACCATACGGAAGTCGTATTCAATAGGAAATTAAACTTAACAGTTATTCTTCCTACTAAAAAAAAGAATAAGGTCCGTTTTCCCCCTTAAATCTTACTTGAGTGGTACTTGTGCCCCCAATAAACATCCAATATTGGAGCAATAACATTCGATATACATGCAGCAAACAATCAATAAACCTTCAATAACCATTCAATATCGGTTCAATAACATGCGAAATACATGCAGTTAACAATCAATAAACATGTAAACAATCAATAAACTTTCAATAAACATTCAATATCGGAGCAATAACATGCGAAATACATGCAGTAAAAAAATCAATAAACCTTCAATAAACATTCAATATCATGCGATTTATATGCAGTAAACAATCAATAAACTTTAAGTATACGCAAATAAACAATCTATATACACTAACTAATTATGCAATTTTCAAAAAAATTGTATTGTCTTGTTATTGCATCGTATTGGCCCTGTATTGTGATTTTATCATCTTCGTATGATTTTCTGTTTTTAAACTAAGTCTTGGAAAGTTTTTGCTGGGTTTCAAACAAATAAATGCTTTTGTTTAAATTCAATGCCAATCCACCTATTTCAAGAACAAATATTACAAAATGGGTTTGAAAATTCATTGGTGGTGCGTGCAACATGTCTTTTTGGGGAGAACTTTCACAATCTTTGAAACCGTGCACTTAATTGCTCATTAAAAGAACAAATAATATGACAATTGATACAACTAATAAAACTAATACCAAGTCCTTAATGGACTTCAGCATATTCAGCACTGTAGCATCATACGTGTCAGCTTGATGTTCTGCTTGAGCGGAGTTTACATCAACCCATTCGAATCCATTGCAACTGGTGGCTCCCTAATTGCAGGCATCATATATGGAAAATAATTATGTCAGAGTTAGACATAGGTTTTTTTTGACCCACATACATATTCTTGAAATGAAAACTTACATAGGAGGTTAGACACTTCCAAAATGGCTTCCCTCGATTTTTGTCTGATTTTGAAATCCGAAGCACCATTGTAGCTCCACAATACTGACACCTCTTTGTTTGAGCTGGAGATGACGACGAAGGCATATTGAATCTTCTCAGTTGTACCTCTTCTCACTCAGATCTTCTCACTGAAACCTCTTCGGACTCATACCTTCTCACTCATAGTTCTCAGTCATACCCCTTCACTCATAACCCTAAACTTCTCACTCAACTCTCTCTCATCTCTGCCCAAATTGAATTATATCCTTCTTTTCTGTGTGTGGGTGGGTTGGTCACGATCTGGACATCTGTACCGTCAGAATTGTGACATCTTTTACTCCGAAAAGCAATATAATATTTCACGACCAAATATTAATCTGAAAATTGAGGGGACACAGCTTGAAATTTATTATTTTATTTATATTTCATTAAGGCAACTAGTTGGATAAGAATCCATCATTATTGGTTCCATTTTAATAACATTATTAGGGGTAGTTGGGTGTGGGAAAATGAAAAAGTATATGATGGGACCTTCTGTCACTAGTCAGTAATCCATCACATTTGTATCAATTAATTTGATAGCGGGAAAATCCCAAAAATGGCTATGCAAATAGGTTATTAATTGACTTTTTGACTGTCTGACTCTCTATGCAATGTTATGACGTTTTCCTTTCTTTTGTCTTCAGTTTTAGGGTGTTGGGTTCAGTTTCTTTAAAAACGGTCAACTTGGAAAAACCCCAACTGAAAACACCTTTTCAAAACACTATAAACAGAGGCTACAACAAAACGTGTACCCCAAATATTCTGATTTCTCCCCTCTGCCACTCCTCAAATCGTTCCATTCCAAAAATATTTCAATGAATTCGAAACATTTCACTACAGTCGGAGGAAAGAGAAGGAAGCATCTCCATTTGGATATGCCCCAAGCCTTCATCCCGGAGTTAGCTTGGTTTAAAGTGATGTTATACGTGGCAACCCAATCATCGGAAGATCTCTTCCGTATGGCATCTGTGTGCCCATTGTTCCAAACTTTGGCAAACAGTCCACAAGTGTGGAACACCATTTCAATAGCAAAGTACCCAGACCATCCTAGCTGGTATCGTGCCAGACCTGCGGTCCAGCATTTCTTGCAACAATGCAGGGCTTGCGATAACCCTGAGTCGATATTTAGAGAAGCATTCCAAGTTTTTTTCAGGCAGGGTAACGTGGAAGCGTTGTATGGGATGCGCATTGCAGCCACGGCAGGCCATATGGAAGCGGCATATGTAGTTGGACTACTTGGTATGTCCGGAAATGGTCAGTCAAAAGAGGGTGCATTAGAATTCTTGTGTTCTTTGAATCAACGTAACAACATTGATATGAAAGGAACCAGGGATGCTTTGACACGAAGATTAAGTGGACCAATAGTTGCAAGACATATCGTAGATATGTTTGACTATGGGAAGATTAAGTTCAATCACTGCAGCGCTTGTAACAACAATGAATGGTATTTTGTTATTCAAGGATGACCTAGTGAAGAAAAGATAAATCCTGCCTTCTGGACTTCTTGCAATCGATGCAAATGGCACCGTGAGAGTATTTTTTGGTTCAATGTGATGCGTGCGTATGTTGTGCGAGTGAATCCATACCCTTTTAATTAGTTGTAGTATGTTTTTACGATTTTTATGCATTGTCGACTTGCTTCTCTTCGGTTCTAGGTTGGCTGGCTACGTTGTACAAATGTTGTCTAAATGTTGGGTTTTAATCTATTTTGTCTGGTGTTTGTGCTGTCATAAACCGTTTTATATATAAATGTATAATATATATTATATAGCTGATTTATTACTGACATCATAGACGGCTAGGAATGACATTTTACTGACACAGATATTTTGCACAACTGCAATCTTCATATTTGGTAAACGAAAGGTCATGCATGGAGTAAATAGGTGTCTTTTCACCAGTACTTGGGAATGACATTTTCCCACTTAGCATATCCCAACTGATTTGGTTACACGTTTCTTAAGCAAAACTTATATGGAGTGAATGACGTTGAATTATTTTTTCCTGATGTTGTACAATGGATGACTTGTATATTTCCATTTTATTTTTCAAAACATCCCTACAACCTAAAAATTAACAAATTAACAAATTGAAGAAGAGAGAAACCGATTAGCACCAGAAATGGCCTATTCGCACGGAAAATAAAATTTAATAAAAAAGTTAGAGTAAATATAATTAACAAATGGACAGCCTAAAAAGTAATATCATAATAATTCAACTAATTTAGGATAAATAATAATAAAATACTAATATAGCATAACCATGAAACAGGGAATTCAGTAGGAAGCTGAAATCTCAATAAGTTTGTAGCAATTTTCGGAACATTATTGGGATTTTTGTGTATTTAGTTATGAATTTTCCAAGAAAAAAAAAATAAAATAATAATTTAGGGTAAAATGCAAGGAGATGGCCATGTTGACTGACGTACACTTGTGCAAGTGGTGAAAGGTGACGGGCTGAGATCGCGCCAGGTGTCCTCTTGCAATTATTTTGACTTTTTTAGTGCAAAAATATGTGAAAATAGGTAATAAATAGTAGGAAAATCCTAAAAATGCCCCGAAAATTACTCCGGCCTCCTTGTTACATTAAAAAACTAGGGGAACCTATAAATCATCCGTTTCGCAATGAAAAAATCTAAATTATTCTTACATAACTCACTTTCCTCTTAACCCTAAGTATATATGTTTGTTAACTTAAACTTCAATAACCTACTTCAACAAGCATCTCCCGTTAATGTTTGGAATAATTTTTTAAAATGCGTAACAATGAATCGAAGAATTCAGTAAGGGAGATGGAGTGTCAATGAGTTCGTAGCAATTTTCGGATCATTTTTCTAATTTTTGTGTATTTAGTTATGAATTTTCTAAGGAAAAGTAATAAAATAATAATTTAGGGTAAAAGGCGAGGATGTGGCCATGTTGATTCACGTACACTTGTGCAAGTGGTGAAAGGTGACGGGCTCAGATCGCGCCAGGTGTCCTCTGCCAATTATTTTTGCTTTTGTAGTGCAAAAATCTTTGAAAAAAGGTAATAAATAGTAGGAAAATTACTCCGGCCTCCTTGTGACGTTATAAAACTAGGGGAACCTATAAATCATCCATTTCGCAATTAAAAAATCCTAATTATTTTTACATACCTCACTTTCCCATTAACCCTAATTCACTTTAACAAGTATATTTCCTTAATATTCGTTATATAATTTGTAATAATACAGGAATTAGTTTCCCTATATAAAATAACAGTCCTGATCTCTTGGACTACAGGGGTCTAAGAGATTTGTGGTCACTCACCGTTAGATGTAAATTCAACGGTTCACTCACTCTTACACTCCTTTTAAAAAACTTTTTTGAACCATTGGATTAATATCCAACGATGGGTGACCACAATCTCTTGGACTCCTGTGGTCCAAGAGATCGGGACTATATAAAATAATATGTGGCTTATAATAATGTACATATATAATAATTGCACATGCTTTGAAGCCATCATTGCAACTGCGCCTAGAGCTTTCAACACCTCAGAAGTATTCAATAAATTGTCCGCATGCAACTGCACCTACAGTTTTCAACACGTCAGAGATATTCAATAAGTTGTCCACATGCAACTGCACCTAGAGTTTTTAACACGTCAGAGGTATTCAATAAGTTGTCCATATGACGCCGCATTGGGAATCAGTAATATATTTTCTATCATGTCCAATCACATAAAATAATGCCATACTTTTTCTGAAAAACCTCACACAAGTGAAGCAATTTTAAAATATTAGTGAATATTTGTCCTAGTGTATATGAGTGATTATATATTGAGTCTGCATTTTTTTCACAGTATATGTTAACTTTGAGAGGGATTCCACAAACATATAATATAAAGAAAGAAAGAAATAGTAGGAGATGAACCAGTACAAAAAACAATATATAAATGGTACATAATAATTCCATAACCTTGTCACAAACGCACACACAAATTTTTTTCCATAAACATTGTCCTAACATATAATAAATAAAGGCAACATTGCATATGATGCAACCATGTCCAAATCTGATACGTGATCAAAAAATAATGGACATGGCAGCAACATATGACTGAAGTAGATGGACTCTTTGCATCTTGTGTTATTGTAATTAAAGACATCAAAATATTAAGGTTGAAATCTTCCATAGTAGTAAGCATCAAAATAGTTTGAAGCAGAGTTTAACGAAAATTCCAATTCCACTGATTTGCCTCTGCTCAAACACGAGAACCAAAATGGTTACTTCCCTTGCTGAGTATATTTGTTAACGTCGGAAACGGTAATAGATGACCAATCAAACCCGGGTACGACGAGTTTTGCATAGGATCAGAAGTAGTCGAATCTAGCTTGCATCACACGCTTCTTTGACTCCACTGCATTAGATGAGTTCTTGTATTTTTGAACAGCTACACTCCGAAGTCGTTTGTGTCTACGCTTCATGCGCTGCAACTTCGCCCTATCCAGATTGGTCTGCCTTTTGTCATCTTCAATTTGGCCTTCAACAAATTCCAAACGTGCCCTTGCCCTTTGGATTTCATCACCAAGTTGAAGATGCCTCTCCTTCCAAAAAGCAAGAACTCTTTCAGACTCAAAACTTCCAACAAAATGGTCATTCTGTCTAGGAATGTGACATTGCTTCTCTGGTGACTCACTTGCGTTTCGAAGGCGGTCTTTGTTTGGAGGGGTGTTTATTATGCTCACATCAAACTTGGTTAGTAAATCCATTCTATGGGGGGAGTGAGTTTCTATGGAGGAGAGAGTTTTAGTAGATGGAGACAGATTCGGTGGAGGAGTGAGTCTTGTGTGGAAGGAGAATTTCTATGAAAGGGGTGATAGTAATACCAATAAAAGGGTTCCCGCCAAAAAATATTTGCTTGACAATGTATAAATTATTTTTTGGTCTGATACAATCTAGGTTTAATCCTAACTAGTTTGGTTGAGTTCACTAACTAGATGTCACTTCCATTGAGTTTCTTTCAACCACTATCAGTGGTGTAAGGAGGGTGTGAGGTTGACATGCTTGAAAAGCAAAACCTGACACCTCTTTTTTTAAAAATTGAAAAAAAGTACATATGTTGACTACACACAAGCTTTGGTATGTTGGTCTATAAACCTATGTTCCCTTTCTCAAACGAAATTGCATATGCAATCCTCATCCTCCCAAAACAAAGAGGATTATTCAAGCATGTCAAACTCTTCAGGCGCCAACAACACAATCGAAGATGACAAATTGGAGTCGCAGGTTCTATTTTCACATTGTACTCACCGACCCCTTCCTTTTTCAACATCATTTGGGAGTGAGGGGGACTCCGATGATCCATTAGAGGCAATACATGCAGTCACTGGCAAGCTGGATTATAATTCCAGACTGATCAATTCATGGCACGAGAAATGTGTTGAAGACGAGGGAATTTTGGCTGATCTTAACATTAGAGTGAACAAAGTGTTCTCCCAAAAGAACAAGTACTTGAAGCTGAGTCATAAAAGGAAGCTGAAAGCTAAGGAGTTGGATACAGTAATGAATGATGAAATTAAAGGTTGTTTGGTGAACCATATGCGATGCGAAGAGCACCATAGTGAACTGAAGTTGGCATTCAACGAAGGATTCGACAAATTTCGAGCATTTGCGGCAACTACTCATACAAGTTATGATTGGAACTATGTGTCCCCTGATGCTGTGAGAGAGATACTAGACGATGGTGGTGACATGAATGAGCATAAGCACGTCAAAGCTGCTCGGAAGAAGCCGACCGATACGACTAAGTGATTGCGGCTACCGCTGTTCAGTTGGTTGAGGGTGATCGTGGTATTGCACAAATTAGAAGTATATTCCCTTAATGTCATTTTCATTTCAATAAAACACAAATATCGGTTTCATTTGCTTCATATATAATTATTGGGACTATGTATTGCAAGTCATCATGTGTTCCATCTGTCTAACATTATATTTTGCAAATATCGAAATATTATTCAATAAGCAGTGAATATCACAGCAAGCTGGGAATCAGTAAAATCTCATTATCATGTCCATTCACATTAAAGAGCTGGCGTACTTTTTCTCAAAAAAAAACTGACACGTAAGTCATAAGTAACATAACATGTGCTATACATTGTTTAGTGAATGGTTTATGGTTTATTTATATATAATAAAATTTCAAATATTGCTGAAGATTTATTTCGTCTATATCACTAGGGACATGAGTGATCATAAGCATGTGAGACCTGCTAAGAAGAAGTTGACCAATACGACCGAGTGATTGTGGATACCGTTGTTCAGTTGGTTGGGGAGATCGTGGTATTGCTAAGAGGGAGCACATAATATGTTTTGCAATCAAATTTTCTTTTGTGTGTGGAATTAAGACTAGTTATGTAAGTTAGTGTACCCTTTAATATTCTCCAACCGTTCGAAATGTAATTAGCTGCAATGTACTTTTTCTTTTTTACACACTGCTTTCTATTCGCTCTGTTCCAACAAAGTGCTTCAAGTATCCTTCAGTTACAAATGTTTACAAAATCGTGCCCCTAATAACCAGAACCAAAAAGTGGGTACTGCAGGAAATCATTACTGCTAATAGAAACAACAGCTGGCTGCTGGAAATGCTGCATTAGCCTGTGATATAATCAATGAATCTCTGTTAAAACATAATTCACCCTAAACTACCCATTTTACATGGTAAAAGTCATTGCTTCTTCACATAACTCAAAATTTCATACTTTATCAAATGTCTATGAAAATTTCTAAATAGGGAGAAGACGTAAAATTAACATGTGTCCAAATTTCATGCAAGAATGAAACCAAGCAAATTTTCATTTCAATTACCAGTGGACATAGTAAGACCTCATCGGTGGACATGAACAAAAAAACAATAATAATCAAAAACTGAATCTATAAAACTTCACCTGATCATTAATCTTCATAACAACCAGATTTCGTCTAATAGAAACATAAATCATTTAGTTGGTCCGTGCATCCTGTCAAATTCGTCGAATAATGGGTCACTACGATCTATTGGAGTTGATTCGTCATTGTTCGACGGTGATGTCCTGCATAAACATCAAACACAAGCACATAAAAAATTTCCCTATTCAAATTTTAGATGTTATTATAAATAGTGTTAGCATCTTACGGTGTGTTCAAATGTCTTGGGCATTGTCTTCTATCATGACCAATGTGTCCACACTCTCGACAGTGTCTAATCCCTCGCTTCATTGCCTTTTCCTTTGCTCCCGTTACTCCTTTCGACCTTCCTTTGCACCTCACTCTCAGCTGGACCCTCCAACTTCGTTATTACTTGGTCCATCCTTCAACAACTTCAACTTCACCTGCAAACTTTTTAGAGTCTCTGACAGTAGCTCACATCCTTCTTCACTCATTAATGCATCCTCAACCATATCTGAAGCAAGTCGAGACATTGTACACCGCTTTATTAAAAGACCAGGATCTGCACAGTCTTTAATTTCGTTGTCATTTGCATCTGACACCAATCCAGATTTCGCAGTTTTCTTCCACCTCTTCAAAATATATTTATCGAGCATATATTCAATCTGGTCCCTTCTGAACAATGCTAGGATGTGCTTGCAAATAATTCCAACAAATTCAAATCTTTTGCAGCTACACGATGCGTGGTCAGAATCTTTGACATATACGACTTCTGCCACTCTTGTTTCCCAATTTTTCCTTTCGCTCACGTTAAAGACAACTTTAGAAGCATCCTCTGTTTTGAGCTCTAGGAAACATGCTGTACTTTGTATTAGTTCTTGCTCAAATTTTTGAAACATTGTCCTTGTGTACAAGGTAGCCATTTGTTTGTTCATTGGCATCGGTAGAATACATTGAGCCACTTCAAATGCATCTACGTGATCAGCAACTAACTCTTTTTCACGTTGATGAGAAAGTGGCCTCTCAAATCGTATTATGAAATCCATCAACGAATTTCTCCTTGATATGTATTGCTTGAAAAAACCATGAGAACATTCTGCTCTTTGGCTGCTTGACATTCCAGCGGCAAAAAATTGTCGTGCGTAGGCTGGAACCCAAGATTCCCTTAAATCAAACATTGAACTTAGCCATGGATGGTCAGTCAAACCAGCCTTTGTAACTACAATATTCCATTTTGCATCAAACTCATCCTTATTGTCAGTATCCCATATGGCTTTCTGAAATTCACGCCAATACTCCTTATAAGCAGAAGGTGGTAACTTAATAGAGAACTTTGATGTGATGTGCCATATGCAAAGTCGATAAAATGTAGTCGGGAAGGCTATTGAAATCGCTATGGTCATTGCCGCATCTTGATCTGTAATGATCGTTTTAGGTTCGCCACCTGGCATGGCTTTCTTAAACTCCTCAAACATCCAAACAAACGACTTAGTCGTTTCCTTGCTCAAAAATGAGCATGCTAAGACAATTGTCTGACCATGGTTATTAACTCCCAACATTGGTGCAAATGTCAAGTCGTATCGATTTGTGTTGAATGTGGTATCGAATACAACAACATCTCCATAAAACCCATATGCCCGTCTAGAAGTTGCATCTGCCCAAAAACATCGACTAAACCTGTCATGGCCATCTCCCTCAATCTTGAAATAAAAAGCCTCATTTTTTTTCTGTTCAGCCATAAAATACTCGGTCACTAGTTCAACATCGTGGTTCCTCAGCTTCCCATTCACACTACATTCAAGATTGTAGATATCTTTTTTGATAAAACCGATTTTATCCATTCCTCCGAATTGCACCTCGAAAATACTTACCTTCTGATGAATGGGAATATTAACTGAACCCAACTGTTTTGTGAGTACTTTTGTAGAATCTGAAATATGACGGTGTGATCTCAATAAATGCATTCTTTCTGAGGGTGTCATCTTATGATTGTGTCCCTCTGCAAAAAGAGAGATGGTATACTTCTTGCTCCCATTTGTCTTCACAACTACAATCTTAGCTTTGCAATTGCATCTACTTATTCCCCGTTGTCTTTTTCTCTCCCGAGTTTCATCTCTCTTGTATGCACCTTGTTTACAACATACAAATTCTTTCCTCAAAATCTCTTTCTTATTTTTCCCCCAAAAGCTGGAATGAAGTCGAATACCAAAGCCAGCCAAGAATGCATATCTATTATAGAAATTGTAAACGAGGTCAAGCGAGTCGAACTTCATCCCAACTGCTGGTATTTCCTCATTTCTTACTTCAGGAATATAAACCCTCCCATTAGCTGTTGCACATTCATCACTCTCTGAGCCCCCAGACATTTTATCTACGTATATTATTGATCCACTTCTATATTACTGCATAGCAAATATTAATTCATTAATCAGTCATTACTGCATCACAACATATCAATGCATTCCACTTACACAAAACATTGCCCAAATTGACACAAAATACGCATAGCCTAACTTCCGATTACACAAAACGCAAGCAAAATTTAATAATAGTTACGTCATCTCTTGTGAAATAATCTGAAAAAAAATAACATTAGAACCAACATGTTCAACTAAGAACACAAATGTAATTCAAACCACCAATTACAGAACTTCATCCAATATCCTCTCCAAATGCTTACTCCTAATGTCATTAAGCCTAAGTTTAGGATCTTTTACCTACATTTCATAATTTTCCACCCCCACCAAAAACAATCAACTAAGTATATTGAATATTCATAAGGAAATGCCACATTATTGATTCCAAAAATGACGCATTATTGATGCCACAAATGACGAATTTCCCACCCTCACAAAAAATAAACCAAACCCAATAAAATCAATCCAGCAAGTGAACTTACCTCTCAAAATCAATCGGGAGCTCTGAAGTCAGTCAGCTTGAGAGAATGTAGTGGACATTAGAAAAGACTCTTTGGTATTTGAGACTCCATCTCTACCAAAATCGAGGAACAACTGTTGCTGCGGCGTCTAGCTACAAAAAGAGATATGCTACTTTGCTTTCATCTGGAATCTTGTCAGCTGAATGAAAAAGAGAAGGGGTTTTCACTTGACTCATCGAATCAAAACAGGGCAACAGCTAGGTAAGAGCCATTCTTTGTAATACCGAGGATACCATAGATCGCAGGCCTCCCAAGGAGCTAATGACAATCGAGTGACTATAAGGTTTGGGAGATTTGGATCCTTTTAATTGTAGGTTTGCTTTACATTCAAAAAGAGAGGATTGTATTCTTGAGTTTTTCACAGAAAGGGAAAGAGGGAAGATCTTCAACTGAAGTTGGGTTTCTAAACGGGTTAGATTTCAACCCGATTCTACATGCACCCTCTTTTAAAAACTCACCGTTGGATGAAATCCAACGGCTCTTACATACCCCTCAAAAACACCCCTTATAACTTTCCACTCACTATAAAAGCTCCCCCAATTTAATCGGATGGCTCTTAGATACCTTGTACAGCCTTAGTACAACCTTACCTGGGCTATAGCTCGAGGGGATTTTACTTTTTTATAGCCCAAAGTAAATTTTAGCCCTCCCCAATCTTTAAAAAAATACCCACGTGTCTTGGGCTTGGGCATAAATTGATATAATATATAGGTTAAAGAAATATTTAAAAAAATAACAAATGTTTGCCTTGGGCTTGGGCAGGCTGGCACACATGGGTGGTATAAAAATAAACAATACTATATATAATTGTTTGTTGGTAAATAATACTATATAATTTATTATAAGTGTGTTTTTAATACTTTTTTGTTTTGTTTTTGGTGTTGAATGTGCTGTATTTAGGCATGTTTTTCTCTTTTCTCTGAAAAAAAAAAAGACGTCGCCTCTTCACCAAAAAAATATATATTTAATATGTAAATTTTACTTATTTTAATATAAAATAAAAGTCACTTATACCGTTGAGTTTAACATGAACATTTTTCACACCGTCAAGTTTAACATGTAAATTTTGCTTACTCAACTTTCGACTCCTGGAGTGGTCATTGGCCTTGCTGCTCCTGTAGACTCTGCTCCTCCTCTCTTGAAGATTTAGCCAACCCCAATTTATAATCTTGAGTCCATCCCCTAGCCTCCAATGCATTTTCCAATCTCTTATAATCTATTAAGAAAACACATGCTATAACAATACAATTTCTGCAATTCACCCCATTTCAAGATGAGAAGTTATGTGCAAGATCTTCCTTTTATCCTCCTAGCTTTCATTTTAGGATTTGGAATTTACTTTTATTTTGACAGGGTAAAAGGAATAATTCATATTATATAATACACACACACAATAACATATGTTATAAAATTTACCTAAACCGTTTTAGCACTAGGTAATATGTCAAATTGGTTTTAATCATAGAATAAATTTTAGGCTCTAGTAAATCTACTCAAAAATTATTAACGGTAATTTTTTTTAAAAAACAAAATCATATTTTCCTATGAAACTAAAACTAAACCTATATGATAACCAAAATACGGGAGAGTCAACAGGACTCGTCCGAACCAAAAACCAAATGGATATCAGGGTTCTCTCTCTCTCTCTCTCTGAAGATTAAAAAATTTTAAACTCTCTCTGAAGATTCAAATATCAAAAAGATTCAAACTTCAATTAATACAGTATTTTCTATGGTTATTAGCTCAGAACGCCCTTCCGACAAGAGCTGTCCTTGGTCAACGGAAGATATCAACTGAGGAAAATTGTTTCAGATGTTCTGATGGCTGCGAAACCGCTGTTCATGCCCTACGAGACTGACACTGTGCGGCAGGCAATTCATCAAGTCTGGGAGAAGTTGGACTTGCCGCAAACTTTTCTAGCCTTGATAGTGGATGATGCTGCTATTTGGTTGTTGGCTGCATTGGAGCTTATCCCAGTTGAGTTGCTAAGCCATCTCTGTTTGCTATTGTTTTGTGGTTAATTTGGAATGACAGAAATGAAGTTCTTTTTTGGTTCTGAACCGATGTCTGCGGAGCGTATTCTCTTCTGTCCGAAGAACTATGATGCGGAGTATCACCAAATTAATGCATCACACCATAGGAGTGTTTCTTTGTCAGATCATGGGTAGAAATTGACGCCCCACACTGGCTGGTAATTTTAAACATTATGTTGATGGTGTGTTGGATACGAAGGAAGGTCTTCGGGGAATGGCAATATGGGTGGCTCTTTAGCAATGTGTGATTGTGCATGACTCAAGTGGCAATATGGGTGGCTCTTTAGTAGATTTCCAGCAGCTTGATAAAAGCTTTATCAGGCACTTGGGTGGCTTGTCAAAAGGGAAAAAAGGGAAGAAATAGAATAACGGAGCTTGAAATCGAAGGATTCCAGATGACAGGACCTGACCCAAATTCCCCTTTGGAATCCGAGCCGAACCCTGTTCGTGATCGACACCTGGCAGGTGCCGAGCACAAATGACCTGGTTGCCCTTCTGGTTACAAACTTAATTTCATTTTATCCTTGACTTCTACCAAAATTCGGCAAAGTCTTCCCTGTAATTTGTTCAATCCCCAAAATTACACATGTCAAGACAAGCATTTATACACAACCCAACTTCCAGCATGCGTATATATATACAATCAATAGTAAAGTTCGAGCCCAGGGGTAATATCAGAGCATCTATACAGGTTAATTTACAAGAAGAACATCTGGAGGGTCAAGAACCCTACACTAAGCTGAAGAGATGCAGGAAGCGGAAACTGCCCTGTGGTGGTTTTCAGATGCACGTCTACTGCCTGGGGGCGCAAAACATTTAAAAGGTGAGTGGACCCAAAAACAAAGTTTTAAGAACATACTGTAAAAACAGTTATACAAAACTAATTCATTCTTTTAATCATATACATACTGAAATCAATGCACCCAGTTATATATAAATATAAATCAATCATACTCATAATCATCTTTAAACTCTTAAAAGCACTAAAATCAGTTTAAAACTACCACCAAGGTGTACCCCTTTAATTCTGTCAATTCCTGATATCCGTCAATTCCTGATAATCCGTCAATTCCCCTGGCAAGTCTCGGTGACACAAAGTCAACCCGAGCCGCAAACTGGCATGATTCAGGGGACCGTAGTCAGCCTGATCCGCATTCCTAGCTCCCACGGTCCCGGCGTCCCCGAAACTCGTGAGGCAGATGTCAAGCGCGCTGACAAAATTGAAGGCAACCTAGATGTCCATGGACATTGTCTTAACTGAAGGCAACCTGTTTCTATAACTGGGTACCTAAGGTGGCTTAAGAAAATATAAAATTTCTGAAAGGTCTGATAAATAACTGAATTATTGTTAAATCTAGAACTTTTCTGCCATTTTATCTGATATATATCTCAATCTTTACTTTCCATATCTTTTTAGCATTTTCAACTAGGCAGCATATAAATAAAGATATTTAACTTCAACAAATCATGCTAGGAAAACCATACTCAATAAAACTTATTCAAGATCAAATAATGAAATTCATTTGCATAAAATCATTTATAAAAGAAAAGTCCACTCACAACTAGTCCGAACTCGCTGGACCTTTTGAAGATCCCTCCTGCGGGTCAACTGGGGCCCGGGTGCCTGATTCAATTATCATAATAATATATATTAATAAAACTGCTCGATATAAATATTTAAATAAAACCCTGACCCCCGACTCCTAGAAGTGCGTGCATCCAATTAAAGTTACTCCTATGCCAACATTAACGTTCCGTTAAACCTAGGACACAAGTCCCAAGAGTCTGGTCTCAAGCAGACGGTTGGTTTGGTCACAAACGCACGAACAAAGGTTCGAACCCATTGAACCCAGAAATCACAAAAGATGCGAAATCCGTTCAGGGTTCATACGTTATCCAAATTAAGATCCGCGAATTTTTACGCACTCGTGACAACACGAGGATCATTTTAGGATTGAGTGTGATCCCCACCAAAACGCCACACGTGCTGGTAGCGCGTGGGTGGCTTGAGAAATTCCTGGTGGTCGGAAAAACTCTATACTGCCGGCCCAAACTCCTAACGTAGGTAAAACACCCATTTTGGAACCACTTTTGTTCTTGGACCTACCCCAAAAAGTGGCCGAAAGTTGCCGGAATCACACTTTCAAAATCAGCTGAAACCTAGATTGGAAAATCGAACGATCTACGCTTGGAATTTCTGGAATCCTACCCAACCAGCAGCTAGAGCATGGAAAATAGCTAGAAAACCATACCTCACTCGTCCAATTTGGTGGCCGGATGAAGGAGAACGAAAGCTTGGAAGTTCTGTCAACTCCGGTGTGATCTCGAGCGTTTTCCGGCGAAAAACATCAGTTCCAAGGGTAGGGACCGGTCGGGAAAGGAAGAGGAAGCGGCGGTGGTTCGATTGGGTCCGGTGCCGTCGGTCGGAGTGGAGTATGGCAGTGGTTATGAAGGTGACTGGCGGTGGTTACCGTTTTGCCCTTCTAAGTATTTTGACCGTATTTTCTTCGTTACAACTCCGATTTGAGTCCACTTCATGTCTACGGACTCGTTTCGTCGTGCTCTACGCAACGATGCAAGTAGAATAGTCAAATTCTTTCTCGGTCAAAAAGTCAACTTTTCCTTTACTAGAATATTCTAAGGGCAAAAGTGTCATTTTCTCTTAATAGTTTAATAGTTAATATTAATTAAGGTTTGGGTTATTACACCAGAGGTGAGTGGTAATGCTTGCTCTCTCTGGATGTGTTTATGGGAGGGAGAGGAAGTATATGGAAGAACACAGCTTGAGATTAAAGCTTCCAGCAATGAGTAAGGATGTTGCTTGCTCTGGATGAGTTGAAGATGACTTGCTGAAGTTGATATGAGATTATATGAGCTTGGCATGAGAGCTTGGGGTGTGGGAGCTAAAGACCCACAAGTTTAGCAAATGAGAATGCTTGTGCTTGGGTTGGTGTTTGATATGCTTGAGTTTAGGTGTTGAGAATTTATTGTTTGAAGCTATGGCTATGATGGTTTGATTGTTTGATTGGGATGCCTATAGCAGTCAAATGAATGAGGTTTCAAAGAGCATGGTTGAGGAAAGAAAAGCTTAAGACTTTGAAGGGTATGGTATTTGTAACAATGATTCTAGAGAAATTTATGAGTTCTGTAGGTAGGAGGATAAAAGGAAAAGCTTGAGGCTTGAAAGTTATGGTGTTTATAGCTTGGAAGGGTATGAGAAGGAAGGAAAAGCTTAGAGTTATGGTTTGTGAGGCTTTATAGGGAAAATGGAGGATTTCAAAGATGGGAAAATAGAAGAAATGGTTGTCATAGCTGAGGAATGGTTGGGATGGCCGTTGGAATGCTTGCAATAGCTGAATAAAGGAAGGAAAGTGGTCTGGTGGTTGCTGGAGGGGGTTCATGGCTGCTGGGATGCTTGCAGCAGCCAAAGCAAGAAGATGTTGTGCTACTTCAGCAGCTAAAGGAAATGCCTGATGGCTGAAGAAGGGAGTTGATGGCAGTTGTGTTGCTTGCAACAGTCGAGTAAGGGAGTGTTGGTTGAAGAAAAATTGGTGCCCTTTGCCTAAGCCATGAATGCTAATTTATATAGGTTGAGGGTTTTCCTTTATTTCCAATAGGTAAAAGGAGGTGCTGGAATCAGCCTATTTCCAGTGGTTAAAAGGAAGCACTGGGGCATGCTATTTTCCAGCAGGTGAACCTAGGTACCATAAACTGATTTCCTATGGGTAAAAAGAAACGCTGGAGACTGCTTGTTTCCAGTGGGTAATAGGAAGTGCTGGAAAAGGCTTGTTTTCAACGGGTAAAGCTATGCATTTGGAAAATGACTATTTCCTATGGATAAAAGGAAGTGCTTGAAAAATATCTCATTTGCTCACCCACATTGGAGAACTCTAAGTAATGGGCTTGGACTTTGGTGCTCCCAAGTAGCTAAGTCTCCATTATCCAAGAGCTTCTGTGGGCCATGTGGACCTCCATAACCTTCCACACCACAATCCCTCATGCAAGCCCCGTAAACCACATGACTTGGGTTCATGTGAGCTTGATAGGTGATTGGCATGAGAAAAATGTATTATTAGTTTGGCATGGCATGTGCACTATTTCTATATTTATTTAATGAATTAAATCCCAAAATACAGCTTGGATTAACGCATGACCGACATTATATGTTATATTGGGTTTTAAATGTCTTTGGGCTTCCCGTGACTTTTTTGGGCCTCAACACAACTGAATTGTATACTCTTTCCTCTCCCAAGGTTTTGTCCCATGTTATTTTCTCCGAGAAGGTTTTAACAAGACCACCGTTAACATTATAGTCTTTACCATGTAATGTTTTGTTGGGTTTAATGAAATACTATCTTTTTCTCAACAAAAATAATTAATACATCTCCTCAACATCTACATACAAGCCTTAAAACTTCACTGGCAATATTTATCTCAAGATCATTATGTTCAATCTATTCATTGACAATTATTCTCTCTTAGCCTTGTTGGTCGTATCTTTTCTTTGTTTAAAAGGACAATGCTTGGCTCCTTATATATCAGAAGTCATTCATCTTCAACACATGAAGTGGCCTCCTTAGAAAACGACACATGTATCTTTTTTTAATTTTTTTTGTTTCACCGACTCTCTCTCTCTCTTCTCACCCACTCTCCTCTCCTCCCCCTGCTCTCTTTTCTCTCATTTCTGTCTCTGTGTCTTCCCCTGCAATTCTTTAGAAGAAATTTTCAGCCTCTTTCTCTTCCTGATCGCTGCCATTTTCCATCCTCAGCATCAACGTCGACCGCCATCTTCCATCTCCGCATCACCTCCCCTCCTCCATTCCCCGTTCTCTCTCCAATCACTCTTCCTCCATCATCATCATCATCACCCGAGGGGATGAAGATGGCTGAGGGGAAGAGCGAGAGAGAAAAAGGGGATGAGGGGAAGAAGATGGCAGGAACAAAGGAAAACAAAGTGAACGTGTAACCTATATATATATATATATATATTAAAAATTAGGTTAGAATTGTTTTTTATTTTTTTAGTACAAATGATAGTCTAATTATAGGGCCCTCAACTTTCTTACAGTTCTGCAAATCAATGCCCTGTTTCACTCGACTAGACCTCGTTGGCAATTAGGTTAGAAATTTAGAATAGTTAAAAGAGTTGTTCTTTTAAAACAAGGCGGTTGAGTGAGAGCTCTTGCTTGTAGCGAAGTAAGTTGGATATTGTATATCCAATCCAAGTTTTAGACCCATAAAATACGGGTAGGCGTCTGAAAAAGAAAATTAAATATGGACAGGCGAATTTAAATCAAGCTTCGTTTCCTGAGTAACAGGTTTGACTTATTACCCAAAAATACAGACTCCAACTCCAAGTTATACTTTTAACAATAGAGATTCTTTTATCTGAGTACTACCATGTAACATGGTCACCAGAATTTTTCACTATTATCGGTTGTACCCAACCATGTGCCTCTTATCAGGAGACAGGTCATAGATGAAAGAGGTAGATATGGCTGTGCACAACTGGTGATCAGAAAGTATTACTCGCCACACATCTCGGTATGGATTGAGTATTGAGGAATTGGAATAAGAAATGTTTTGGCCAGAATTGGCATAAGCATATATTAATACGGCCATATTCATTCCAATTAGAGCACAATAGCAATGAGCCAAGTCCCGTTCAAAGTCATTTACCTTATACTTACATATGCCAGGAATCCCAAAACATAAAACATACTGAAAATTAACCAACCAATTCCAAAATAGCAGAGCATTGAAAAGCACATGGGGTACAAAAATACTATATGCATGTCCAAGGAATTTGTTTCACCGTGCCAATGTATCTTTAGCTCTTATTACCTTCCCAATCCCATCATGTCAGCTGGTCAACTGTGATTTAGGCTCCAACTCGAAACTGCTCACAATCTGTTGATCCATTTTTGGTGAAATTTGTAATAAGCATATTCATCATCCTAGCTACACTTGACTTGAACTGTTTTGAGCCACTATTTTCAACATTCTGGGCTGCATCTTCGCTAACAGACCCTACTAAAGTGCCCTCAGTATATGCTTTACATGCTGCCAGAATATTATGTGCACGGTTGCGAAAATGACCCAAGACAAAGTCCTCAAAATACTGCAAGAAAATCCGCTTAATTTAGCCATAGAATTACAAACACAAGACACAAAAGAGAAAGTGCTTCTCAAAACAAAATATAATATACAAACTCTCACTATTCACTTTTCAGCTACGCTACTAAAACCACAGTAAACCATAAGGAAGAGTGAGGTGTTGTGTTGTTCATCTCAGTACACTTAATTTAGCCATAGAATTACAAACATAAGACACAAAAGGGAAAGCGCTTCTCAAAACAAAAGATAATATACGAACTGTCTCACAATTCACTTTTCAGCTATGCTACTAAAACCACAGTAAACCATAAAGAAGAGTGAGGTACTGTGTTCTAATGTTCATCTCAGTACACCAATCAGTGGGCAGGACAGCAAAGTTCACCTCGCGAACCACCACCATACCTCATAAGGAAACTGTTATTGGCACTTAAAAAAAATCATCATGTGCTCCTTCCTTGTTTTTCCACAGAGGAGTGCAGGATGAGTTTTCTCAAGTGCCAATGACAACTCCGTAACAAAAATACAGAAATTACAAGATCCAAAATTTAATCAAATTTTCATATGATCCAAGTAAATACATGAGGAAATAATTTTCTAGTTTATGAAAATTCTCTTTTTCCTCGTCTTTTTCCTTCTTTTCCCTTTTGGAATACATAGCATTTCTTTGAACCTTTCCATTATATACTTTCAAATAATAAATATTTCATCACTTAACTTATATACCCAGTGGTTCCATAGATTGTGACAGAAGGAAAAACCAGCGGAATTCAAAGAGCATGGAAACTCACAAAGCAAAATTTATATATCATGACTTAAGGTCCATTAGTCACATAACTGGCAATTAATGACAAATAATACAGTTTGTACTCTCAAAGTACTTCTACAACAAGCAGAGTCATATAACACAATGAATCAACCATGTTTGAGCTCCCTATATTCTGCTATCTTTTGGCATAGAACACAAGTAACAATTGCAAGCTTTAGATACAAAACCAAGTGGATAAGACATCCACAAGCCAAACGAGCTACAACAGAATAACAGACGAAACCAGAACCAGAATCAGACACACTAAAACAAAGACACTAGCCAAACTAGAGTCTGCAACATCAGAAGGACCAAAAGAAACGAGCCAGAAAGAATCGAACAAGATCCAGCAAAAAGCTAAAAATAAGCAAGACTCAAAAAATCACTTGACATCACAGCAGCAGCCATATCCCTCAATATAGTGGAGTAGGAATAGTCTTTGAAATCTGAAGTGACAGAAGCCCATAAAGCTGCCAAGAATTGAACTCTATCCCATAATTCACCAACACCCACTCCCTCATACTCATCAAAAATCCTCCTAGTACGCTCCAGCCATATGTTCCAAAATACAGACTGCACCAAACAGCCCCATAAGGTTGAAGCACGCTTTCCCCCGCCCCATACGACAAAAAGGGAACTGAGAAAATCAAAACAACCCTGTGGAATAGTCCAAACAGACTTAACCTCCCTCAACAAGGTCCACCAAAGACTTAAAGAAAAGGGGCAATGTAAAAACAGATGATCCACGTTTTCCTCACTCATTTTGCATAGAAGATCTAGACGCCATACTAACTCGATAGTTCTCCATGTGAAATAACAAAATATTTGTTTCCTAGATGAGTAATAGATGGTAATCCAGTAGCTCTTAGCTCAGACAAAATAGCATTCCTGGACTCCAAGTTTAACAGATACCAAAGCTGGCTATCTATTTCATATTGTACATCCGAGTACAGCTTCCTGTCTAAGAAGCCTATAAGTCATGCCAAGGGACCCCCACTGTACAGTTCCAATCTCATCCTGTCTCTATTTAATTGCTAGCTGCTGTCATCTTCTCCTGCAGCCAGTATCCCAAGCCCAAATACAACCACAATCCTAAACTTTTTCACCACATCAAAGTATCCCAAAATAAACTCGTGTCTAACAGATCCTGCCACTCTTTAAATTAGATAAATTGTGCTTGAATTTCTTTAAAATATGAATATTCAGAGCAACACAGGGTAGGACAAGACTGAATGAATCTCAAACCATACCTGAATATCCATGGGTAAATCTACAATATCCAAATCCTGCCCCATCTCAGGTTAAAATAATCACCAATATTGGACAATAGAGTAAAAGATAAAGCACACGTTCCTCTGCCTCCTGGCCATATTACCCTTCCTCATTGCATCCCTTCTAATTCCATTGTGGAACTTGGCAGGTTAGGGTTACAACATAGTTTGCTAACAACTAAAGTAAGCAGAGAAAACAAGCCTAGCTCAATTAAGTCCTACAATTATGCTAGACTCAGAACCAATTCAACCCAAGAAACCACAACTCTGGGAAATAAAACTCCCTATTGTTTTGCAAAAGACTCAAACGTCAATAGAGACAATCTAGTAAATCAATCCTCCAGCAAGGAAAGAAGTAAACTTTTTTTGCAAATAAAAGATCAAAGTGAATTCTAACAGAGATGGTCGCGGTAATTATACCTTAGGTGGCCTCCTTAGTGTATACATCATCGTCTTTAGGGATAAAATAAATACTTCCTCATTGTAGCTCCTGGACCTCTTTTGCCCTTCTGCTCCAACATACGTTGTATCATACCCCGGCTCATTGAAGAAGGGGTCTGCATTCAGAATAAGAGCTTGTATAGAGACTAAAACTTGTAGCATTGTTGATTGCCCTGGGACCCAATTTTCATTTTGTTTTCCACTCCAAGTGCCTAGGAGACTGAGACAAACTTTCCCACATTCATACAAATTTGGATTTAATCGAAGACCTCCTGAATAGTAGTACACCATCTGACAGAAGAAATTCTGAAGTCAATACATACAACAGACCAAATAAACAATAAAAGCCAATATAGTGGTAGCAAATACATACCGGTGGTGACTTAGGATAGTTAGTGGGGAAGAGACAATCAAAGACAAAAAGACCGTCATGGTAGGGAGTGCCCGGAGGTCCTATAATAACTGCCCTCAAAAGTTCCATTCTTGCTTCATAAACCCTTACAAATATAGTGTCTGCAAAAGGAAAATTAAATTGAGAGAGGAAGTATGCCATCCTACTAAACTAATGCCATGAAATGACCCAAAAGGAACTGATTTCCCAAAATAGGTGAAATTGCTTATGGAAAACAGAGATGGCAAAGGGAGATACAACCTTACAAACACAAAAATTATTCCAACACTGGTATGATCAATATAAAAGGTTAGTCATTTCTGGAATTGCTTACATTCAATTACATAAAAAATCAAACACAAAAGGCTCAAACCATACATTCCCCATGCTGTCGACATAACAGAAGCATGGTGAATCACTAGACATAGTGGTAGACCTCACCTGGTAAGTCCTTCTCCAAAATTTTCCACTCTTCCTGAATTCTCTTTGCCCAAGACTTGGGTGGCTATCAATAAACAGACACAGATTAGTACATGATCACACATCCATACATAAGTGCGTGTGCTGGTACCTCAAACCCACCCCCTCCCCGAAACCCATGGGAAATGGTTACCCCAATTTGGGGTGTGTTAGTTTGTGTGTGCTCAGGCCTGTGCATTTTTATCTGTAAGATGAATATTCAGCCAGACCAGGCACATCTGTGAAGTGAAATGTGGGCACCTGCACATGTTCACACATCTGTCTGGGAGGGGGCAGGTGTAAAGCTCAAGTTTAAGTAATTAAACTCACCTGCTCATCTGAAAATCCCATGCGGCTATAGTGATGATCCGAGAAATCTTCCACAATATCAAATTGCTTAAACTGTTGGGAATTTTGAATGATACAGTCATCAATGCTGTCTGCCGGTTTCGTACTAGAACTTGACTCAGAAGGAACAGTTGAACTACATGGTGGTAGATCTGAAATAGTTAACGTCTTAGTGGATGCTAAGTTCTCACTTGGTGAAGGATCATTCAACCAGGGCAGTGGAGCTTCTACCCCAGGAGGCAAGTTCACATTATCAAAATGAGATTGCAGAGTCATATAATCATCATCATCATACAAAAAACCATCATTGTCATCATTGTCATCATAGTCATATTCATTATCATCATCACCATCATCATCTTCAATGCTCATATCATCATCGTCATTAGATGAAACACCATTGGAAGTTTTGACAACATTTGAATTGGATGATCCTGATGTTGAAATCTTGAGGAGATCAATGCTATCTGCTGATCCTGCTGCACTACCTGAGTTCCCAGGATCACTGACCAAAGCACCCTACAGAAAGATGTACAATTTTTACAACCATGCAATGGTACACAAGAGATACAGAAAAGGCAGCCAATCAGCATGTAGTGTAAAATTAGTCAAGATAACACAGCAAAGCTTATTCTTCTTACATCTCATTCTTCATAACTTAACAGTTCTTCCCACGCTACCCAAGTCAATTTCAATAATATCATCCAAAATGGTAATTGATCTTTATTGAGAAACAAGCTCCACAAGGAAAAAAAATTATTTCGAGTAGTTGAAATTGTTTCATAGCTATTGTCATTGAATTGCTAAAATATGTCTTTTTGCATATTCATGTAAGTATAAAAATTTCTTTTTTGTAAAATTGAAACACGGTACAGTACATTGCAATAACGATGAGTGGTGATATAATGGTCAGAGGTTAAACCAGCAACACCAGTAATGGTAATAAATATAAGGGAGACACACACAATCTTAACTATGGCAAAAAGTAAGTGACAACATACAAGTTTACAACTTTTCAAATGGTAACTGTGACAATAACAGTGGCCGTAACAGTATGTTTAGCATAAAAATTCCGCATTTGCCAACAAACTGATGGAGACTGTATATAAGTGTAGTTCACTTCAACCACGAGGAGAGTTTATATGCATTGCAAAAGTGCTTAAAAGTTAAAGCTTAAAAAAATAGGTTTTAACCAAAACAACCAGTGGTTGCTGCTGGAAACTGTTAGTTTTACAGCATTTAGTTGAGTGATCAAACAGCCCAAACTAAAATAACAAAAGCACTGAAAGAAACAGAGAAATCAGTCGTGTAGAAGCGTAGAAGACTTCTAGTTCACTTGCTAACCAAACACAAAGCATCAACTTTCCCAGAAAGTTTAACAAAATTGAAGAGAACAAAACAATTTCATGGCGATTGGTCTCAATAAGTGTAGTTCTCTTCAACCACGAGTCAAAAATCATCATAAACGACCAGATACCCAAAACCCATCACAAAAAAAGGCATAAATAGAAAATTTGACACAAACCCATGAAAAATAAATTCACCCAACAATTACCCAAAAAGTCCCATTTCTTAAATTATACTAAATTTAAAAGCAATACCTCATTCTCCTTGAGTTTCTTGGGC
Source organism: Prunus persica (assembly GCF_000346465.2). NCBI lineage: Eukaryota > Viridiplantae > Streptophyta > Magnoliopsida > Rosales > Rosaceae > Prunus > Prunus persica. Next base: position 13,753,342 of record NC_034011.1, on the reverse strand, counting down.
AAAGAGGCCTGAAGGGCTTCTTCAGAAGCGGAAGAGGCCATGCCAAATTTCACTTCTGACAACGACAACGATCCCTAGAAAATCAATGGGACCAAACTTTAAAAGACAGAGAGAGAAACAAAGTTTTCTTGTACGGACTATTTCCACTTAAAAATTAAAATTCATGCTTATTATTACGGAGAAAAACAAAATCCAAATTTCAAAGTCATCAACATGATCAAAACCTTGCAGAGCTGTGAAGTCCTTGTTCTATAAGAAGAGAGAGAGAGAAAGTAGTAAAGTGAGAGTGGAACTTCCAATTGGAAGAGGAGAGAGAGTGTGTGATCGTTTCGCGCCTTATTAGGTAAGTTCGCTATCGTACGCGGAAACAAAGGTTAGGACGAGGGAATACGACGCGGTGAGGATAACCATGTATTGCAACGTGGCGGCTTATTATTGGAATGTTGAGTTATTGTCTCCTGCATTGCCAATAAGGAAGTGAGTATTTTAAAGCTTCAGGTGAGACTGAATACGGGGGATTGCTTCTTATTCTAATTTACACCCTTATAATTCCCATTAATTTTTTGGGTTCTTTAGTTTTTAGGCACTATATATTTTACTAATTAAGAAAATACAAATTCAATTTCACTTAATTAGGAAAAGGCCAAAGAATTAAAAATCTATATATATAAAGCAAAAGGCAGAGAATGGTGAAACATTCAAAATACCAGAAAATGCCCTTTGTTAATTCAAACATTAAGAATTAAAATTATTAATTAAATGAGGATAATATGGTAAATTCATATTTTTTTAATATTAAAAAAATTAAAATTAAAAATAAAATAAGATAATAGGTCCTACTTTTATGGAACATAACTACCTTGTTATCTTTTCTTAATTCTAAAAATAAAATAAAAAAGAAAAAGAAAACCAATTGGCACATGCGTGAGCATGTGTCAAGGGGCTAGTAGGATGTAATTTTACAATCATGTATTGCAAAAAGCTAAAAATTGCAAAAAATGACATTTTAACTATTTCATTTTAAATAAAAAAGTATTACAATTTTACAATAATGTAATATCAAAAAAAATATCAAAATTATACACAATGCCATTTCAACTCCGGCAATCCCCCAGGGACCAATTTCATTACCTTTTATTCATCCTTAAAAAAAAAAAATTGTGACATTAAAGGACTGGAACCTTGACCGCCAAAGGAGGAAGCCTCACTCACAAACCAATACACCAAACTTGTTTTTGTGATATTCATTTAGTTACACAATATTTATATAAACAATCAACAATTTTAAAAATTAAAAAAAAACATTTCAAACCAAATTCATGGAAAACTGAAAATAAAAACAGAAACTACAACAAATACAATGTAGATATCAATGATGTAAAAAAAACAAAAACTATTAACAAAAACAAAAAATACAATGTAGATATCAAATGATGTAAACAAAAAACTCTAAAAAAATATTTTAAAAAACCATTATCGTTCTACAGGGACTTTCCAAAACCTCTAAAAAACATCAACAAAAAAATACTACCTGAGATGAAGAGGAACAGGAAATAGGTACGCAGTTTTTTTTTTTTTTCTGTATTGCAGTTTATGTTTTATTATGTTTCATGTAATAATCTGATCCTAAATAAATTTTTGATTATTAATTTATTCAAGTAAAAGACGATTTTACCTCGAGAATATTTTAATAGTTTAAAAGTTGACTTTTTGTTTGGGAAGGAATCTGTGGATTGTAGTTATACCATTGTGTAGAGCATGTCAAGATGAGTCCATAGACATGTAGTGGGCTCAAATCGGAGTTGTAATGAAGAAGTTATGATCTACGGAAGCCTAGTGGCACAACCGTAAACATTTCGAAGTGAGTTTTTTTTTTTTTTTTTTATAAACCAGATCTCTCTCTCTCTCTCTCCTCTCACGCAGAACATATCTCTCTCTCTCCTCCGTTCAGCCCAGGTGGGACACCACATGTTCCGGCAATGATTCCGGCCACGTCCGGCCGTCCCCGACCATGATTTTGGATCCATTCTCTTCGTCTCTCTCTCCTCTACACATATATACTAGTTTCCAGCCCCAAATCTAAGGAAATTAAAGCCCAAATTCAAGCTAAACTAAAGCCCAAATCGGGCTGTTTCAAAACAGTGGGTTTCGAGGGATTTTCCGGCCAACTCCGGCCACCAAATTACACCCAAAATACTCTCCTACCTTCCCTTTGTGTTATCCCTCGAAGACCCAATGTGAATTCATTCCAAAATCATTGATTTCAAACCTAGAAATTTATAGGTTCTCGAAGACAGAAATGTTCATTCGAGGGTTTTAACGGTGGAATTGAACTTCGAGCCAAGATACTCGGGCTTTATTGAACTAAGAAGGACCCTCGAAGGGTTAGGCTAGCTCGGACGCACAGTGAGTAGACATTTGTTTTCTAAATAGTTTTAAGAAATTATTGAATTGTGGTTATTAATTGATTTGCTCAAGGAAATGGATAATTTATGATTTTCAGCTTTCTAAATAGCGTTTTATGCATATTCGAATTTAATTTGAGAACGATTTTGAAAGATTATTCATGAACGAAGTATTTATAGTTTTTGCTTTCCAAGCATTTAGTTGAATTCAATGATTTTTATTAAATTTTGGTTATGTTTAAATGTGAATGAATTAGAAAGTAGAAAAGGAAATATTAACGGGATTTAAGGACTAAATGAGAAATAGAATTATAAATTTTCTAGGAAAGGTTTTAAACCACCATAGGTACCCAAAATGTTGCCTTCGGTTGAGTTAGCACGCCTTTGACAGTTACCCCATGAGTTTTAGGGATATTCAGACCGTGAGGAGCGAGGATGCAGCTCAAGTTGACTAAGTGTCCCCTAAGTCTTGCGAGGATGCGGCTCAGGTTGACCAAGTGTCCCCCGAGTCTTGCGAGGAATGCGGTTTGGGTGACTTTGTATTTCCAAGGCTTGCGAGGATGTGTCGCTTATGTGACACTTAGAGTTGACTGATTTATTATGGGTACACCTACGTGGAATGAAATTATCTCTTTTCAATAGGGATGTTCACGGGTCAATAACCCTGTCTTGGAGGAGTTGCCGACCACTGAACCGGAGGTCATCAGCGCACCTATTTTAGAGACCACCGCCGCACCGAGGAGATGCAAGACCGACTACAATCGGCACGCCTAGAAGTCGGTGCGGTTTGGTTTGGTTCGGCGAGCATCGATGGCAGAGGATTGAACTGAGATTAAGGATCACTTCCTAGTTGAGGGTCTGGGGAGGAAGAAGAAGAAAAGAAGAAGAAGATGGAGAGAAAAGGGAAAGAAGAAGAAGAAGAAGATGCAGCTATTCACCCAAAAAAAAAGAAGAAGAAAATGCAGCGGCGGGAGGAAGAGGAAAGAAAAAAAGATGGAGAGAGAGAGAGAGCAGAAAGATGGAATGACAAAAAGATAGAAAAGAGAAGAAAGAAGGCATGTCGGCTGGGGGTGGAAGAAAAGAAAAAGAAAAGGAGAGTATGTGGGGAAGGGAAAACCCTAACTTTAAAAATAAATAAATAATGTTTTAGATTGTAATAAATAATACAATTATACACACATTAGATAAGAAGGCACATCAGTCCAGTGGTATTTGGGCTTTGTATATGAACTGTGAACAAAGTTCGATTCCCATCATTTCATCCATTGTAGTTTCATTAAAACTAACATGTTGAAGAGTTTTTGAAGTCCACTCTTTTTCCCTTCTTCCTAGTTTGGCTTTAGCACAAATCCTACCAATTATTACAAGAAATATTACAACAAATCCTACCACAAAATGAAAACTAGTTGTTACTTGAGTAACGTCGCCGTGCACCATCTCCACAAGCTTACTGATCGTGTTTCGCTTGAAAACTTAGTTCATATCCTCAATCTAAACCCGAGAAAACGAACCACTGCTTTCATATGGGGACAGGGGGTACGCCATAGTGGGGATCGCGAGGCGAGCAGGAGTATCTTGATAATTACTAGACCTCAAAGTGGGAATTGACTGATTTCTTACTTCTTTTTTTTTTTTTATTAAAAAAATTAAATACAAATTACGTTATACTTTAATTTAATCTAAATTATCGACGGGGATTCGAACTTTAATGTAGAGTGACATTATACTTTAATTTAATCTAAACTATTAAAGGGGATTCGAACTCCGATGTAGAGTGGGGATCAAATCCACGTTAATCAACTTGGCTAAATTCATATATGTGATTCTTACTTTTTGTGAAGCAATTTTTTGAGTGTCCATGGCTAACAAGGCTGAAGCAAGCTCTCAAAGTGACAGGATCTGTACTAAATTCTCAAGGATCAATGGGATAGATTTATAGTTGTTTCAACAAAAACATGCAGCAAGTTGATGTCTAAAGAATACGTACACATACAAGTCAGCAAGTTGCAAAACAAAGCATGCCTTACAGTTTACCAGGTTGGTGACAACTTTGCATTTTCAATTTAGCTCGGAAGCTTAGCAAAATCCTCCAAGTTCTGGTGACGGCATTCTTTGGCATCGGTTTCCATAGTAGCACATTAGCCAACAAGAAGTGTGGGGAAGGTATATTCAATTATTAGCCAAAAAAAAACAATAATAAATTCGATCCCCCTCTCCATACATGAGTAGTTTAGAACACATTGTGAAAATGTTTGGTACAGAAAAATACTCTTTCTTATAGAAGTAAAATACGGCAAACAAAACCACACTCCAATAGCTCATTTTGTGTCCTGGAGACCATCCATTATAGAACTAAAATACGGCGAACTAAAATACGACGAACAAAAATACTATTTCTTATAGAACTAAAATACGACACATGTTAAAGCTTGATAATTACTAGACCTCAAAGCAAAAATTACTTCACTTTTCTTCCTTGTCAAATGATTCTCACTCCTGGTTGAAACTTCAGAGCATGCCTACAAAAAAAATTGGTCATCCTGCCAAAGAGAAACATTAAAACAAATATGTAAAAAAGCAAAAGACAGACGTAACTACGAAATGAAAACTTCAAACAATCTCCTCCTCGTATTTGAATTCGAATACGGCTAATGTTACACTCCATTTGCATATTAGGAAATTGCAACCAAAGTAACCCCAATATATTGGAACCCAGAGTTAGATTAAATGCATATAAAGATGAGAAACTGACCAAATACGGAATTGTGCAGGCTCACTTTCTTCTTCCTCCATGCTGTACAAATGAATCATGCCTTTGAGCTCTGGCCTATTAAGTACTGAAAGGTCAACGTTTCAGTTTCCCAACTGAGAATATCATGTAATCAACCAGTGTTTGAGAATGGCACTCAATTTTAAAGAAGGTGAGGCGAATTGAGTGAAAATCCAGTGCAAGTGATGTAGTCGGATTAATATTGACAATGTAATAACAAATACATGAACAGGTTCATGATGCTTAATAGTTCAACAAGGTGGGCAAACTACTATGACAGTTTCAATTGCTTGAAGTACACATTCAAAATAAACTTAGACAAGTTCTTTATTGATCTAAGGGTGCACAATATGTTATGTGGAAGCCAACGGATAAAAAGGAGGAAAAAAAACAAGCAAAAAAGTGAAAACCAGACTTTACCAGTTTGCTAATTCATGTCCAGCACTGTCAAAGCATTTTCCAAACTCCATTGGTAGACGATTTTAATACACCTATTACAAATGGTTTAGACTCAACTTTTTCATCCTGCATGACAACAGAAGCAGTCAGAGCACTAAGAAAAACAGTGAAATCAGAAGAAATATAGATCATTTGGAAGTAAATTGCTGACCCCTGCATAGATTTCAGACCTTTTAATTTTCTCTTTGACGGCTAGGGTTACGGGCTCTATACCTTAGCCTTCCGCCACGCTTTAGGGTTGGCTTATGTCAGTTGGTTTCTTGTACACTTCTGGGTGTCTTCCTGCGTCTTCCTACGGTGATTCACAATCACGATGTTTCTGTTGATGATATTAAATTAATAGCTCCTTTGGGAGTCGTTTGATGCTCACCCCACGTGAACAGCATGGGGTGGTTATTGGTTCTTCAGCCATCTCTAATAGTTTTATTGGATTTACCTATAGTCTTGTGGCCAAAGTCCTTGTGGATCACCGTGTCAACAGTGATGGTTTTATTAAGACTTTTTCGAATCTTTGGAAGGAAACTGAGGAGGTCTTAATCAAGGAAATATAGTCTAATAGATTCTAGGTTCGCTTTGTGAGTGTCTGGATCAGAAAAAGGTCCTCCAAATGGAACCCTAGGTGTATCGACACTCATTAGTCTTAATGGTCGAACCCCCAAATGATGATAATATGCACTCTATGTCTTTGACACATGGCACTTTTTGGGTTCAGTTACACAGTGTTCCTGGCTTCTATATGACGATGGTCGTTGCTCAGGCTATATTGGTGCTATGTTAGGGGATGTTATTCGGGTAGATAATCGTGATGGATCCGATTGTGAAGGTCATTTTATTCTCATCCATGTGCAATTTGATGTCACTTTACCTCTCATTCGTCAAGCACCGGTCACTTTTCCAGAGGTTGGGGAGAAAATGGTGGAGTTCAGATATGAGTATCTTCCTAATTATTGCTTTGCTTGCGGGCGGCTCGGCCATTCCACTCAGGTGTGCCTTAAGAAATATGCAAACCAGTGCATCCAGCACGTTTCTATTACCTGTTCGCCCTCTGATGACATATACATGCCTCTACTTACAATGCATTCAACCAATATGCTCCTTTTTGCATTCTCTCTGCCCCCAAATATTTCATCCATGTATTTTCAGTTTCCCCCCAGATATAAACAACGAGATAAAGTCGGAATAATTAGTTGATAAAGCCATCTTGGATGCAGGATTTTTGAACATATAAATACGAAAACACACAATCGACTGTGTATTCTAAAACTCTCTGTCCATTGGCACTGTCTTCAGTAGCTTAGTGAGGTCATAGGACTTGAAGTCTTTCCCATAACATAAGCCCAGATCTAGGGGAGTTCTGCCATCCTGAAAAATATGGAGCAACTTTGTTAAGATCACTTTTACAGAAAAAAGGAAAGAAAAATAAACGGAGTAGAAAAATCCTTGCTTCATCTCTACTAGAGATCCCTGCTCTGTATCTGGTCAATCCTACCTCATTTCTTCTACTCTTATCTGCACCATTGACTAACAAAATTTTTGCAATATCTCTATTTCTACTTTGTACAGCAATATGCAACGGAGTCCATCCATCCTGAAATACAAGCATATTAAGTTGTTAACAAGCTGGGGAAAATAAAAGAAAAAAGACAAACTGGATACAGCTTTGAGAAATTTCAAAAAAATAAAACTCACATTATCTGCAACATTGACATCAACTTTATATTTGATCAATAACTTGACAATCCGCTTGGTGCCTACTTGTACTGCATAATGAAGTGGCGTAGCACCATCCTATAACACAATAATCATAAAAACTTAGAGTTCCCCCACAGAAAAACGGACCAGGAGACATTAATCAAAATATTTTCCTTACCCCATCTCTGATATGAGGACTTGCACCTTTTCTTAGAAGATGACTAATAACAGCTTCCTTTTTGGCTATGATTGCAGTATGAAGAGCAGTTAAGCCATCCTGTTTCACCAAATGAATCTGAGGTTTACTAATCCAGGTACTACAGGGTGCTATCAAATCGGAGACGGATATGGGAACTCCATTATAGATAAAACTCACCTTATCAACAACATTAATATCTACACCATCGTCAAGTAACTTGTCCATGAAAGTTACCAACCCCGATAGTGCAAGAGTATGTACCGGATTCCATTTTGCCTGAGTAATGAAGGTATAAGACACAATAAATGAAGGAAAAAAAAGTAATCACTCTCTACTTGTACATTTGACTTCTTATTAACAGTTGTTTTAGGGAGTGAGAAACAGTTCAATCAATCTGCTCAATCTACAATTCATCATTTGTACTATAGGAGGTAGGTAATGGCATGAGCAGACTGCTAGAAACTCATTTTAGTTAAAACTTGAACAGAAAGCATTACAGTTGATATTTTCTCCATATAGGGAGTCGCATGCTTTTGCAAAATTGCTTTTTCTTCTTGCTCCAAGAGCTGTTCCACCTCTGAAATAAACAGATAATACCAATGAATATTTGGTGTTTACCAGGGACTGAGATGCCCAAAAACGTGTTATTACATTGAAGAAGAAAATTATCAGACCAGTGTTTTAAGATCTACATGACCAAGAAATTGTAGAGTACAAATCATCAGCCAGAACTGAATAATCTTACTACAGCAACAAATGTGCTAATATTGCAAGATAACATGGTAAGTCTAGGAAAAATGTTATTTTGTCAAACTATCAATTTTAACACAGCATGTCTGATTCTCTGCAAAGAGAAGATTACCCAATAAGACTTTTCTTAAGAAATCATTTTAAAATAAATAAATAGTAGGGAAAACTAGGGGTTTTCCATAAACTTTCCAGGAAGATCATAAACCCTCTAAACCCAAAGCTTCTTTTAACTTTTAGAACACAAATTTCAGAGAAAACAGTAATATTGAAGCAACAAGAAAATAAAAGGAAATTAAGAATAAACCTTTCACAAGTTCCTCTTCATACTTGTTTGTTGTGGACCTGTCAACAGAAGCAGCAGCTGGAGCACCTTTCTCTTCTTCTCCTTCTTCTTCCCATTCACTTTGGAAACCCAAGTCATGTTCTTCTGTTTCTTCCTCATCTTCACTGCCGCTGCCATCGTCAGGATCTTCCCACGTTCCCATGTGGGTCTGTAATGAAGATGAAGATGTTGGGTTTGACTCAACCAAAAAATTTCTCAACTTGGAGTGCTTCTCAGCACCATGGAAGCTGAAGCTTCCCCTCCTTATACTATACGCTTTCAAAACATTGGTGTTATGAAGCAATTGTAATTGATGGCTATTTTCTCTGGCCGTGAAATGCTTGAAAGAGCTCAAAATTGCAAAGGAATGGTAACCTTTTGGGGCAGAGAGTGAATGTGGAGCTGAGAACGGTGAGATAGAAACCGTGCCCATTTGTTTTCAGCGACCGAAATAGCCACTGTGTGAGTATATGAGAGAACCCAAGTTAGAAGGGAGTCTGAGTTTGGGTAATAGAGGAATGGATTAAAGTTAAAGACTATCAAATGGGTCGGGTCAAACCGGATTTAGGAATAGAGGGATTTTGGGTATCGAGGAATGGATTAAATTAAACGTATACAGGGTTAAGAGCAAGTCCAGCAGTGCTCTTGGACTCGGGCTGGGGGGGTTTGGGCAAAAAAACGAAGTCCAGCAGCCAAGACTTAGCCCGAGCGAGCGTGGGGGCCACCAAAACGGGCAGGTCCGAAGGTAATTTTGGCCTGAGCTCGGGCCCGAGGGCGCGGACAAAATTGCTGACGCCATGCTGGCGTTAGCCCTGGAGGTTTTGAATTTTTTTTACCGTTGGCGCGTGCACGTTAAAAAAAATTTCAAATCACAGCTACAGTGGCTGCCAACGGGTACTTGACACGTGGCAGCCTCTGGTCGCTCCGATTGGAATTTTTTCTTCAATCCAACGTCAGCCAATTTTTCTGCAATGAAAAATTAAAAAAAATCGAATTTTTTTTAAAAAAATACACAAAAATTACAGAATTTTTTGTGTATAAATACCAACCAATACTCTTCACTTTTAACACCAAATCCTCATATATTTTCTTCTCCTTCTACTATTGTTCACTTTCTCCTCAAAATTTATTCACTTTCTATTCAATATTTTTTCACTTTGAAGTTGTAATTTTTTTCTAGCATATTATGGGTTCTTCTAATGAAAATGGAGGGGCATGGAGCATGATGGAAGATGTTAGCTTGTGTGAGGCTTGGGTCCAAGTTAGTCATTGTCCCGTAACGGGCAATGAGATTAAATTTTCTCATATGTGGAAAAAAATTCATCAAGTATTTTGTGAAAGGGCAATTGGTTCTACACGTACAGAAATGGCATTATCTAGTAGGTGGAAAGTTCTTAATAAAGAGTTGGGGAAATGGAGAAATGCCTTAGCAAAAGCGATTGACAACCATCGAAGCGGAGAAAATCTTAGCAGTGAGGTAAATTATTTGTCATTTTTCTTCTATTAATTTCTATGTCATATTAATTTTTATTTAAATGTTTCTTGCAATTTATATATTTTGTTAATATGTCTCTAGTTTTTTTTTTAATACATGTTGCATTTTTTTATTATTTCTTTAATTTCCATTAGTTTTTTTTTACATGTTGCATTGCCAATATTTTAAAAATTCTCTTGCATTTCCATTTCATTTTTTTTATAGATTATACAAGCACAAATGTAGTTTGGTGCTACTGGCCAAGGGAAAAAAAGTTTCAACCATACCCATTGTTGGGAGGTGGTGAAGACTTGTAAGATATTCCAAATTATTCCAACCGGTCCGACGGTAGTGGTGAACGAGACTCCACTTCATGAGACGCCGGCATCGGATTCACCTATGGATTCCCCGATGAGTACCGACTCACCCATTGAAAATAATCCAAGGCCTATTGGGAGGAAGGCGGCGAAGGCGAAGAGAGGGAGTAATTCTAGCAAGAATGCATCTCAATTTTTGGAGGAACTTTCAAAGCACCAAGCCATGAGAATTGAAATGGATTTGAAACAACAAGAGCACGATATGGCTATTCAAGTAGAATATGCAAAAGAAAGGGAGTATGTACGCGAACAAAACATTGAAAAAAAAGATCGGGAAACCATGGCCATGGATACAAGCCATATGTCCCCTGAAACAAAACAATTTTGGAAGCTAGAACGAAGGGATGTTATGAGACGAAGACTTTTTCGTGACGATGGACCTAGCAACACGGATTGGTTAAATGATGGAAACCATTAAAATAGTTTGTTTGCCTTTCATGTCTTAGTTTACTTGCCTTTGATTTCATTGTATTTTTTGTTTTCTTTAATTCATGTACCTTTGATTTCATTGTATTTTTTGTTTTGTTTAATTCATGTACCTTTCATTTCATTGTATTTTTTGTTTTGTTTAATTCATGTATTTTATTTTATTATTAGTTGTATTGCTTTTCTTTTAGTCAATAAAGAAAATATTCAACAAAAATCCTTTTTATTCAAAACATTCCATACATGAAAAACAAACCACAACCAAAGCATAAAAAATAAACAACCCACAACCAAAGCATAAAACATAAACAACCCACTCACAACAAAAAATAAACAACATACAACATAAACATAATAAAATAAAAACAACTTCTTCACTTCACTTTATTCACCTTCATTTTCTTCATTGCCTTTCACTGCCCATAAATGCTTCATCAAGTCAACTTGACGGTGTTCATGAATATACGACGATTGCATCTCCGTGTAGCAATCAATCATACGGGGCATGAAACTACCTTCTCTAACCAACGGTTCATGCTGCACTGCTTCTCCATTTGGCCCCACTGATTTTTCATAAATTTGTGTTAGGGCCGTGTCCATGGGATTTGGTTCATACACGTCATCACATCGTAATCATATTCATCTTCCACAATCATGTTATGGAGGATGATACAAGTCATCATTATACTCCTAAGCACCTCCTCGTCAAATAGACGTGCCGCGCCCCTGATAATAGCCCACCGAGCTTGAAGGATACCAAAGCACCTCTCAACATCTTTTCTGTACCCCTCTTGATAGCGAGCAAAAAAATTTTGCTTATGGGATTGGGGATGTGGAATTGTTTTCACAAATGTTGTCCACCTCGGGTATATGCCATCAGCTAGATAATACCCGGTCTGGTAGATGGTATTGTTAATTTCATATGTGATATTTGGGGCTTCACCTCTCAAAACATCATTGAACACCGGGGATTGACCTAGGACATTCAAATCGTTTTGAGATCCGGCAACTCCGAAGAAGGCGTGCCAAACCCATGTATCAAAACCAGCAACTGCTTCCAGGATGATACTTTTCTGCCCTTTTCTATTTCCGTAGTCCCCTTGCCAAGCAGTTGGACAATTTTTCCACTGCCAGTGCATGCAGTCAATGCTACCAATCATGCCAGGGAATCCTCGAGACTCAGCTTTTTGGAGAAGCCTTTGCAGGTCCTTGGGCGTAGGTCTGCGGAGGTAGTCTCTGGTGTACAGAGTTTCCACTGCATCACAAAATCGCACCAAGCTCTCCAAAACAGTGGACTTCCCCATCTGAGCAATCTCATCCACCTGATCAGCAGATGACCCATACGCCAACATTCGTATCACAGCTGTGAACTTCTGCTCTGGAAGAAGTCCCAAATTTCCAGCACAATTTCTCTTTTGAACAAAATATTCATCATAATTGCAAATATCATGCATGATTTTTTTGAACAAATGGGGTTGCATTCTATATCTCCCTCGAAAATGAACATCAGAGTACAGAGATTATGGGATAAAATAATCTTCCATAAGATTCTTACCCTGGGAATGTCTATGTCTGTCCACATTTGGGCGGCGGCGAGCCTGCTTTTCTTCCTCCAGCAAAGCAACTGCTATGCCAAGTTGCTCATCTAGTTTTCTCTGCGCCCTTTTGCTTGCAGCTCGTCTACGCATTCTTTCTCTAGTTTCTCGCTCTTGCCTCTCCAAAACCTCTTCCATGTCTGCCATTAAGAATGGAGAATGAAATCTAAAATTTGAGAAATGGAAATGTAGAGAAGAACTGGTGTGGGAGGTATGAGCTGAACCTCTGATTTTATAGAAAAATGTACACAGATAGATATGACACGCGGCGCAATCTTATAGGGTGAAAATCTTATCTGAAATTTAAAATTCAAATTTATCTTTAAATTCAAATTTATCTGAAATTTAAATTTCGAAATGTATCTGAAATTTGACATTTTGAATTTATCTGAAATTTGAATTTTGAAATGTATCTGAAATTTAAAATTTATCTGAAATTTGAAACCGAAAATCTTATCCGATATGAATAATATTGACACGTAGGAACCCAAAAATCTTATCCGAAAATATTATCCAAATTAATTGTTTAAGTAAACAAAGTTGTGAAAAAAATAAAAAAAATGAATAGTATTTGCCATGGCAAGCCCCAACTGCTGGAAACACATTTTGCTGGAGGGGATTAGGGCAGCCACTATTCACGTGAATAGTGCCTGCGCTAGGGCTAATCTTGCCATGGCAAGAGGCAACTGGTGGAAATGCTCTAAGGACTATCAAAGGGATCCTTTTGAGTTTTGACATTGAAGATACTCTAAGGAAAATGTAATTAAAGTTAAATGGGCTTGTACTTTGGCCCGAGCTCGAGCCCAACTTGTTTCAATGTGTGCTTGAGTTTTGAACCAGACTAGGTTCAACAATTTTATAGTTCAGTAGCGCACGATTCGATCAATTAAATGGATCAGCACGGCACAACATGAATTACTTATTGGTATAATTTTAAAAGAATTAGGCAGGCCATTTGACACTTCTAGTTCAGGGTAGTACCAAGTTGATAAGTTAATACTTGTGTTTCACTCTGGCTAGTGTGAATGCACTGTTTTACATCTGCTGAGGAGTTAACTCCATATCTACACGCACAAACACATGTTTTTTCACATTGCTACGTCTTTGCAAATTCCTTATATAGTCAATTCTAATAAATCCGGCCCCGTTTGGTTCACGGAATGGATTTGAGAGGAAATCACTTCCCATGTCATTTCTCAAAGAATGTGAATGAAAGATTCTTTTCCCATGTTTGGTAATGTCGAAAAAGTGACCGGGAAATTTCATTTTGTTTCCTTTCCCATGTTTGTTTTGAGTAGGAATAGAAAACAAAGTTTGTATAATTATCCAATTATACCCATATTAAATCAAATAAAAAAGAATGCATTTACGTTGTAATTATAAATTGTTTATAGGGACAAAATAGTCATGAAAATTGTGCATTGAATGTTGGCTCATTTTCCCAAACTTTCCCATGAGGAGGGAAAACAAAACCCAAGTTAAGAGAAGGGCTTCACTTTCCCCCTTACTTTCCCATGTGCCAGGCAACCATTTTCCATGCCTGGACTTACCAAACATGGGAAAGCAATTGAATTCTCATTTCCAAGCCTCCTTTCCCATGAACCAAATGGGGCCTAAATGCTTTGAGTGAAGTGTTGTCTAAGCTCACTCTCCATTCCACCACCACAGGAACTCTGTCCATATCCTGGATGAATATGCAAGTTGATAAATTATTCAAAAGCTCATGTTGTGTTTGACACAGTTCAATAATGATCGTGCTTGGGCCCGAATTACTTATTGTCACGATTTTAAACAAATTGGTCAGCCTGACTCGATTAGTTTGACACCTCATAAGTTAGAATAGGTCAGTTCAACATTTAATTTACTTGACTTGGTAAACATTACAAATAATTCTAGTGATAATCTACATATAGTGGGGAGTACATCCGTTCTAGCTAACTTGGTTAAACCCATGTATGCATAATCAAATACATTTTTATTGTCATGTTCACTCAATCCAGAAAGGACAAACTTAAGCGTACTCCTTAGGTGAACCTCCTTGTCTGCCATATTAATTAACGAGTCTTCATCATACACATGTCATAATTTGAATTGTTTATTTTCTAAATCATAATTTAAAGATCATCTTTGTAAAAATAAATATAATAAATATAATAATAATTGAAATTAGAGATCATTTGGTCATTCATATATATCAACTAAATAGAATGAGGATGTTAGTTGTCACTTAGTTGTTACCAAAATCATTGATTTGGCCTGACATATGGATGGTTTTTAGATTGTGAATTTGTGATTTAGGAAATGAAGTTTTTCGGATACGACATGCCTATGTGGTAAAGATTCTTTAATCACAACATGATTGACAAGGAGGGGGTGCACTTAAATATTATCTTTTTTGGATTAACCCCATAGGACAACAAAAATGTATATGATTATATCTTATTAGACACCAGATTGTCTTTTGATGTTAAGAAAAAAGCTTGTAATCACTTCCTATTTGTCAACATTTAGGTCTGGAATTTGGAGGGTGGTTGAACAACCCATTAATTCTCCACAACAATGGGGGGAAAGGAGAGCATTTTTCTATTTGAATGTGGATTATGGATGACTGAGGTTAATTCACCTAATTGCAAGAATCCACATTTCCTTCGGGAGAAGCCACCTAATTCTTCCATAAAGGTTTCTTTTCTTCTTTTTTTTTTTTCTTGACAAAAAAAAAAAGGTTGTTTTATTTTTGTTCCTCAAAATAAACAGAGCAGCCTAATTTTGTTTAAATATTTATATTTTTCTTCGACGACAATAAAAGATTGGTGATCTGGCTCCCTCCCTCCCTCCCATAAGAAACGCATCCCTCGTGAAATTCTTGAAATTTCTAAGCGCCAAATTGCTGGCGCCAAAAACTTCGCGCCACTTGCTCAATACCCGCCACACCACCTTCTTTATAACCCCCTTCTCAAAAATAAAATCCCATTTCCAAAATTTCATTGTTTCTTCTGCCCTCCATCTGTTTGTGAAAATTCCCAAAAATATATTCCAAAGCTTTCTCATAGCATTTCAGCCCTATTTCCGCAGCCATGGTGCAAAAGCTCAAGCTTGCTAGCCCAGTCAAGTTCTACGGCCACAGCCTCCCCCGCCCCCGGATCTACACCGACGTCAAGTTCAACGACCACCGAGTCGATCCGCCTGTTGCCGTCCTCGACCCTCTGCTCTGGTGGGCCAACGAAGCTCACTGGTCCATGGGCGGCCTCAGTTTCAAGCGCATAAGGCTCCAGGGCCGTATTGAAGGCAACGTCGGCAAGCTCCGCGTGCAGCGCGAGAAGACCGAGAGGAAGAGGCAAAAACTCGAGAAATCCGCAAATGGGTCGGCCTCAAATCAGTCCAATAGCAAGAGGGCTGCCTCTGATTCGCCTCCTCCGGCTCCGATTGCGACGAAGCGCCGGAGATTCTTGGATCTGATCGATGAAGATGATGAAGATGGTAACGATGCGGATGAGGTGGAGCATGAGGTTGAGGCTGTGAAGGGGAAGAGGCTCGTGAAGAATCTAGCGGATGCGTTTGATAAGGTGGCTATGGAGGGCGAGGGAGGCAACAGCCTGAGCCCATCGAAGGGTTTGGGTGGTGAATCTGAGGGAATTGCTACGAGAACTCGGAGTCGGAGATCGGAGGAAGATGAGGCTGCAGAGACTGTATTGAAGGTGGCAGAGGAGGTAAATAAGTTGAGTTTCAAGGACAAAAAGTTGAAGGGCAAAAGCAAGGGAAAAGAGAACAAGCAGCAGACCGGGTCTAGCAATGTAAATGGGACTAGGACTTCGCCCAGATTGGCAAACCGTAGCTGAATGTTGATGTAGGCAGTCAGATCTGCAGTTTAATTTTTCTTCTTTTTTGTTGTAGTTTCTTGCCTTTTTCAGTAAAAAAAAAAAAAAAAAGGCTCTATATACATATCTCTTTTTTGTTGAATTGCAGAGCTGAATTTCTGTTTAATTGCAGATATTATATTAATTAATTTTGCACACTTGAATCGAACTTAAGGCCTCGGGTGCAGAATCAATTCTCCTCATCTCTCAGAGTATTGTAGACTTGCATTAATTCAAGTTCAGAATATGAAAATCTCACCAGAGTCAAGGCAGTTTGTATAAATATCAATACACCAGTACTTATCATTACAAAAGAGCTATTGCTATCTCTAAAAGAGCTATCAATCCTATCAGCGCCTTAAAACATAGTTTCAAGCCTGCAACAAATACCATTGCTTACAAGCAAAAGCAGAATATTCAATAATTTAAGACCTTTTTTTGCTTGTTAATCTGTACTTTCATTATGAAAAGCTTGATAACATCACAATTTATAACAGCTTCTATAACTCATATGAATCATTTAAAATGAAATTATATAATGCGTATTATGTGGAAAGAGTGTGGTACACGACCGAGACCTGCTTCTCTCCTTCAAGCACTGTTGAACCATAACAGAGATCGCATTTTAGCCCCCAAGAAAATGAAATTTTCTGCTGAAAAAGAATAAGCATTTCACTGTCTTTGCGAGCACAAGTCTTTCAAATTTCGCTGTTGTTGAGTTGGTCCGTGGAGTCTAGCCAACCTGCATGATTGTTCTATTATCAGCTTATATGTAGATGGCCTTTCCCATGGAACAATCCCAAATTCATCATTATACTTGTCCATTCCTCCGACGAATAACTGCCAGACTAAAGAACCTGCACCAGACCCATTTTTCTTTGCAGATTTGTAAATGGCATCTAAAATAACTTTGTAAAATCTATCGCGCTGAGATGGTTCAAAGTCTTTGTTCTGGTTTGACAATCCATATTCGGTGAACATCACAGGTTTATTCAGCTCTTTGTCCCCATCTTCTATGTGAGAATGCATCCACTTGGAGACAAATTTGAGGTTCTCGTGAAATTCTTTATCATGAAACCTACCCAAAAAGTAAGGATGAAGTGAATCGTCTAAGATAGTCAGTTTGGATCACACATTCAAACAAGAATCCACCTGATCAATACTTTAAATTAAAAGTCTAGCAAATGAACATGAACCTATACATATAATTATTCTCTAATAAGGTGAGTAAAGTAGTTTATGCTTTTGAACTGTTAGATCGCAACACTGAGATGTATGGAGATGTATCCCATCCACTGTACATCACAACTGTTCGTATACGTATCTAAGGCCCTTATTAGATAATAACTCTCTATATAAGTACAAAAATGATTTCCATTTATTCGAAAAAGGTCCTTTATCAATAATTGGATTTTGATCCCTCAGTTGGCATGGATTTTTTGGGTCACCTGTGAGCAGGACACACTCACACAGCCAATCTAATAAGGACTTCAGTTAGGGGTATGCATCTCAATTGATAAATCAGTTTGGATGACTGAGATGCATAAAGTAAGATGCATTTCAATATATCTCAACATCCATATCTGATAAGGCCTTAATAGAGTGGGTACATATATATGCTTCTCGCCTTTTAAATTTCTGATAAGTTTGTAAGATTGGACTTCCCTCATATTGACTTGAGAAATTTCATGTAATGGAAACGCTTACCAGTGGTCAGGGTAAATATGAACAGAAGCAAAATCAATGTTTGGGACCTTGGAGTTGCGAATAAAATCTGATCCAAGTCTAGATGCCCACATTTCTGGATTCACAGTCAACCTTTTGGGGTTTTTAGGACCATAAAATCCTTCAAGGCCCACAGTCAGTAGATGTTTCTTGTCAATTGCTTTAACAAATGCTGACATTTCTTCTATCCAATCCTGCAACAGTATGCCATACAATTAGTTCATGTTCTGAAAACAGAGGTTACAGAGCCGACCATCCCCCTCTCCCTATCCATCTCCACACCTCCCAACTCACCCTACCCTCTGAAGAAAATAAAAGAATAAAACCCCCTTCACTGGTGAAGGAAAAGATAAGAATTAAGAATCGTTGAATGTTAGAATAAGTAGCTCTTTGCCCAAAGTAAGAGGAAAAATATTACGTAGTAGTAGTAGCTCTCTACTAATTTCTATTCTTTTCCTAATATGGTGTATCACAAAGAAATCACAAACACGTTAAAGGAAGGTTCCACCAGAATTGCACTTTGTCTCAAACAAATAAGATATTTCTGACTATATTTTAGTGAAAATATTTTGTAAAATCCAGGGAATCCATCAAGCAGAACTGCACAACTCCATAATTTTTAAGAACTGACTACATACTTGGAGAGTGTCGCCTGAAGCATCAGTAATGCAACGGGGTTCGTTTATTAACTCCCATGCAAAAATGGTAGGATCATCTCTATATTCAATTCCATTGAGAGTATTCTTCCTCGTTAGGAGAGTCTGTAGAAAAAAGGAAATGAATTAAAATTGGTTTGAAATCACATATTATCGTAGCACCAAAATCGATGTAAAATATGTTCTCAGCAAGTCTGTTATTACAGGGAGAAGAATCAGTGGATGAAAGTAATGACCTGTTCAACATACCATACCAGTTAAGACCAAAATCATTTATCTCATAACATTCAAACTCATTAGCAATCCACAATACTTCTACCAGAATGTTATTTTCAGAAATAGCTTCCAGAATTCAGAGATATCCCTTCTCATAAATCTTAAATGCCACTATCCTATTAACCAGAACTTGATGCTTTTAAATTCTAATTTTTCCCTCTACAATGCTTTAAATCCATGCAGCCATCCGTAAAAGATCTGGCACACAATTAGATCCCTTTGTATCATAGCAAGAACCCAAGGGAAGGAAACAAGAAAAAGGCCAAAGAAAGAAAGCTATTTCAAGATCTCCTATCCACATCATTCGGTGTGAGATCCAAATGGAGATCGACCAGAACCTTTTTCTTGTTGATCATGACACTAAGTTTTGCATTCTTAGTCATTGTACCTTTTGCCAGTGACCACTTTGCAACCAAAAAGCTTACCTGACATAATCTGTCACCAAATATTCAGTAAGTATAACCTAGTAGCAAGTCATCTTGCCAACAAAATTCTGTCCCCATACCCTGCCTTCATGTCAACATAAATATTGGTGAATGTAAGTAATACATGAGAAACTGACACTAACAAAATTTAACCTATTAATAAAATTTTGTTTTTTCCTTTCCAATATAAATAACCATATTAAACATACTAAATAGTTTTCCAGTCGTCAACAAGAAAATCTAGGTTATGAAGTGTCAAAGAGGCATCAAAGAGTTGTGCAATATTTCTTTCTGGGGAAGAAAAGCAACAAAAAAAGTTACCTTCACGTAATTCTTGAAATAATTTCGAATGGAAGGATCGAAGAAAAAGGAGTCATTGGAAGCGCTCAAACCAACACCTTCATCCCACGCCCACTTCACATACTGAGTCTTCCCACCATATGCTTGCAAGTTATTAACTAAGCTAAAAAGCAACCTGATACCCTGTTGTCTAGCTTCTACAATGACATGATCCAAAGCCTGTCACGAGATCACGGTGTTGTAAGAAATAGTTAAAAAGGGCAAAACAAATATGAAAATAATGGCAAGATAACAAAAAGAATAGTAAACCATTTTATTGTAGGTATACCATTAGCTATATACCATGTAGCATGGGAACCTTTGATTGTCTTCCCTTAAAAGTGCACTTTGAACAGCAAGAAAAAACTTCAAGAAGTTACAGAGAATTCTCTTTATCTTAGCAAAAATATGGTTATCTAAAAAACTGTTCCTACTGGGCAATGGTCATGCGTGCGCTTTACTTTATATTAAACAACAACAAATCATTAATCTTAAAGAGGTTAAAGAATGTGGCAGAAGCATTGCAATACTAGGAACACTTTTACTACATTATAGTCCAAAACATTTCGCAATAAGAAACACCCAAACATGACTGATCGTCTTTCAAAGGCGCTGGATTCTTAAACACATTTAGTCAATATGCAAACATACAAACTCTTTGTTTCAACCCTCGTTTTGTTTTGGGTTATTCCCACTTTCATAATGCAATATAATCTCTATCAACAAGGAACTGAGGCATTTAGTTTGTACTAGACCTGCTGATTTACCTTCTCAGATGGAACCGTAGTTTTATTACTTTAGTTGCAAACCTTCACTGATAAATTATGGCAAAACATGATCACCACTCAAGCAAACCCACAAATTGAAGCACCCAAACAAGTACAAAGAGAAAGTTTCGAACTCAACGAAAAACAAAACACAGAGGTCAGAAACTTATGTTTACTATAAGACAGAAGGATGAAAATACATGAATTATTAATACCTTGAACACTTGCTCATTGAAGCGACCAGGCGAAATCTGGAGGGCATTGTAGTCTCCATCATTAAAGGCCCAAGTTCGGCACACGGTAAGACCCATTGTCGCACCAGCTTGCAGTATCTCCCGCACCCTGGGTTTGGTATACTCATCCACACTATGATCCATTAACCAGTAAGAATTCCACCCATTAATGTAAAATGCTTTGCCATCTAACATGAACTGAGTCCCATTCCTCTCCACAAAACCCAGCTTGGTTTTTTCCTGTAAATTCGTCCCCAAGCCACCGAAGGACATGTAGATGAAAGCCACACATGATGCAAATCCAACAATTGGGTAGAACAGGCCATTTCCTGCCACTACCATTTTCTTCCTATACGTTGGAGAGGACCTCAAGATCATAAAAGCCCCAAAATTGGCACAGATTTGAAATAATTGATTACCCAGATGAGATTCTGGTACCTTCGAACCCAGATGCAAACAGGAATGTTTGCAAAAACCCAATCTTGAAGACACCCAGATCCTTCTCTAGCTGTAAGGAGTACCTCAAATTCTCAAAGAACTTCTCACACACATATAATACGGAGTGAGAAAGGAGAAGAAGCAATAAACAGAGAAAAATGCGTATTGCTGTCCTGAAGTCTTTGGGATTTTATAACTCAAAATTAGGCAAGAGGAAACCTATGACACTATGCAAGAAATGTGGAAGGTTTCAGACCGTGTGGGGAATATGGCAGAGAAATCACAGCTAACATGTACAACCTTGAAAACAATGGTCAAAAAAATTGAGAGAGAGAGAGAGTGAGAGAGAGAAAGTTTGAATTGAATGAATTTTCGGTGAAAGTGAGAGTGGCGGTGGGTGTGTGGTTGTAGTGTTGGTATCAAGCTTGCTGGTTGTTTAGATCTGAGCACCTGATTTCACTGCTTTTCTTCATGTTTACTATTTGTACTGAGCAAGTCTCTGTGTTCAACACCCATGGGGCCATCCCTCAATGTGTAGAGAAAAGATATCCTCAATGGCTGAATCTCACCAACTGATAAAAATATGAAAAGAACATAAAATTATAAACAATAAAAAACCAAAACAGAAAAATAGAAGAAACTCTCATGTACTCATTGCCAAGACTGTGCCAATGATTTGATTTAAGCTCACAAAAGTGTACCATTTGATCGCCTGCGGACAAAAGTTTTTGGGATTGACAGATCTGAAAACTATGTCCATGTGAGAGAGGCATATACTTTATTTATACGGTGTTTTTCTTTCTATTTAAAACTATTTTTTGGTATTAATTTGTGAGTAATGAATTTATAGAATGTTGCTGTGCCACTGGAACGAAACATAATCCAGTACACCAACCATTTCATAATTACAAACAAAGATTTTACTATATAATTCCACGTTATTGAAAGAGATTTTTACCTCTTGTGGATGTCAATTTATTGTGTTAAATAAAATAAAAACGAGGATTTATTCTCTTTCTGTTTATTGTCTTCTGGTATTTTTTAATAATTGAAACTGTCTATTTTCTAAGCGGTAATTTAAACTCTCCAAAAACTCAATTAAATCAGAATGATTCATCTATACGTTGAATGACAATTAGGTGCAACAATTTATGATTTAATTAATTTTTGTACAAATAAATTTTTAAGATGACCTAAAAATAGATTGTTCCGATCATTAAGCAACATTACTTGATGAGAAGGAAACAAAAAGTTGATGAAGAAGATTGAAAAGAGACTGCTTCTACATTTAAAAATATATATATATAGCGAAAAAATAGAGAAAATGAATGGAAAATTACAATAATGAGATTATTTAAATCAGTATTAATCTAATGATAAAAAAAATAATAATAAACAAAACACTTGTACAATGTAGGTCTCTAGAGGTCAGAGTCAATGAGTCATAAACTCATCTTTGGTGCTTGACCCAAAAAAAAACAAATTGGTGAGGCCAATGAAATAGCACGTGCGGAGAGCTAAGTTTGGTTTGGACACACAGTTCCTCCATTAAAAAAGTGCACGGAATTCCTGAATGTCAGCCCTGGTCTTAGAAAAATCAGTGTTGTATGAGTAGTGGCGGAGCTATTCCTAGGCCTCTAATTTTATAATTTTAGTTTTGTCTCTGTGTATAAAATTTATCGTCGCACCATTGACTAACATGGTTTTTAATCAATTCATTACTTGCTAGTTTGCTAAGCTTCATACCTAATTTTGTATTAACCGGAACGAGAGATATTCCTATGCTGGTTTAAAAATAGATGAATATCAGAAGTATCATTTAAAACAAGTTTATTGTTGTTGTTTTAGTGATTAAGACTTATAGTTATGTTATCACAAGTATATAGTTGGAGTCAGTTAGAAGGAGAACGACAAATGGAGGGATGCTTTGTGTGTGTGTTTTTTTTTTTTTGGTTTGTTTTGGTAGAGCAAGTTGGGAGATGCCTTGTTACTCATTGGAGAAAAAGCGTCTGGTCTAACTTAAAAAAGAAAAAGAAGAAAAAAAAAATATTGAAGTTCAAGGAAGAATAATTGGACGGTCTTTTCCTTTACCAAAAGAAGAAAGAAGAAGAATAATTCCTTTCTTCCTCCTAATTGTCATCTTCTATCATATCTTGTTTAAAAAAAAATAATAATAATGATATTTGTTTCCTCCTAATAACATATTAATTCCAATTAATTAGTGGGTGCAACTTTGTAGGGCTTTGATTGAAACTTTGCACCATCTTTGGTTTCGTATAGATTATTTTCCGTACAAAGGTTTGGTTATAATGATTAGTCCCCATAATTATCAACATCTTGCTGAGTCAAGACTCAAGTTAAACCCCAGAATATGCTCAGTAAAACCTCCATTTTTTTAATTATTTATAAATAGTATTTTAAACCAATTTTTACCCCTTACTACCAAACAACTGAAAATAAAAAATAAAAAGTATAAGGATATATAAATTGGACATGTGTCATTCTTTTGTTTGCCAAAATAAGGATATACGGAAGGCTTGCTTGCACTAGATCAAAACCACAAACTAATCCTCACTCCACCTCACTTTCTCTCATTCACTCATCCCCACAAATCGTCCTTCTCTAATCCTAAATCCTAGAGAGAGTCGATCATCCCTAAACCCAAGTTTGCCGCCAATCTAGCAGTCCACCGCCATTTCTCACTCTCTAACTCTCTCAATCATAGTGGAGAGAGTCGATTCCCTCTGGTTCACTCTACAAAAAAATGACAATATGATTCTAACACATGAAATGGATAGGTACATGTTGGATCCACTTGAAACAATTAATATAAGTTTGATATACTAGGGTGGTGAAAAATAAATGGCTCAAATATCCTGATTTGGTATTAATTGCAATGTAGCTTCAGAATCATATTTTAACACAGGTGGGAGAAGAAGCTCATTGTCTCCTAGGATGGTTGAAGCTTTGATTTGCTCTCAAATGGCTAAGTTCATAAGATATATCTTCATTACAATATGTGCTAACCATTGAGGAAACGAAGTTCTATGAATCAATTCAATGGGGTAATATTTTCATTTTCAGGTCAACATTTGTTAATTATATTTGAATATGATTTTTTCTATTTTAATGTGTCTTAACTCAAATTGTCTGATACATAATGAACAACTGATATTGGGCTCAAGCCCAACCCGACCAAACCTGCAAAAATAGAGTCGAAACCTATTCAGGTTGGCCCATTTTGGTTTTCAGCCCAATTTTTTCCTTAACGGAACAAAACCATGAACTGCTGATAAGGATTTGATTTGCAGGATATTCCATGGATAATCACCATCATACCTCCCCATTTGCTCGTTTCCATAATTTTATTTTCAAACAAAATTTCACCCAAAAAAATAAAGAAAAATCGAAATAGGGAATATAAATCAGAAAGTGAGTCAATCACCACCAAGGTTTTATAGAGGGTGTTCAAGAGGGGTTCTTTCTTGCCACTGGGATGCGATTAGATTTCACCTAGGCTCCAAATAATCTTAATTTGATAAACTCTATGTTCAATGCAGAGGAGAAAAGGGAGAATATGACTAATGCAGATGAAAGAACAAGAAAATATTGTTTTGGCTCTAACTTTAACAGAAAATAGAACGTTAGATCAATTACTAAAGTGGAGTTAAGGAGACTAAAACAACTATTTTTTGAATTTAAAGACCAAAATACAAATCATGCATTAGTTCAGAGACTAGTACTCCTAAAAACACTTGTAAAAAAAGGAGTATACTAAGTTTGTGTCATTTTTAACAAAACTTAACAAATCAAAACATTGTTCGAATTACTTGAAAAAGTCACTTATTTATACTAAACTGAACCAAAACGGCCCAAATCTACTCGTTTGGCCCAATTTAGTCAGCTCGTTTTGTCCAATCTTTATCGGCATTAATCAAAGAAGAAAGTTAAAAGGAAATCTAAAATCACCTTGGGTGTGAGTGTTTTAGGACTGCTATTTGGTTATAAAACACAGTTTTTCTCGAACCAAATGATTCCTGACCAAAACCTTTTCTTTCCTTTTTTAATTGAAGTTTTATTTTAATCGATATTGAAAAATACACACGTGATTTAAGGAAAAAAAAAGTAATTTGGTTTGGTAAGCTTCAAGAGCAAGAGTGATTTGAACCGAATAGCAGGCCTAGCGTGTGCACAGATGTTGATAACAGATAGATAGATTCCTATGTAGACTTGTACTGAACTCCACCTCCTGCTTTAAACCATTTTTAAATGTTGCGCAGATTAGTTTGGATTGGAGAAGGATTTCAGTTTAAAGAGAAAGAAGACAGAAGAAACCAACATATTATGTTAGTGCTCTACATCAAAATTCCATTCTCATCTTTAATGAAAGACAAAAGGTCTTCAACTAGCCATTGCCACTCAGAGAAGCTAAAAACCTGCAATTTGGCATTAGAAAATTGGTAATGCTAGCAGCCAAGGCCAATTCAGTAAGAAACACTTGTGTGGACGAGAATAACATTGTTTTGCTATCCCGATCAATTATGGTATGCCAAGTGAAAAAGTTATCACGCGTGGCAACCGTGATTGGCTGAAAATAGAAAAACAGTGTGATCTCCGTTTCCCACAAGTTTTTCTGCTAATTCATATGCTAGTGTTGCATAATGAACAGAAGGGCATGGGCAATGCGTGCTAGATTATCCTAAACCTAAAAGCTAAAACCTGGAGACTTAAA
This sequence comes from Prunus persica, assembly GCF_000346465.2. Classification (NCBI taxonomy): domain Eukaryota; kingdom Viridiplantae; phylum Streptophyta; class Magnoliopsida; order Rosales; family Rosaceae; genus Prunus; species Prunus persica. The sequence goes on along the minus strand of NC_034011.1, from coordinate 13,727,428 downwards.
CCAAATGCATCATTACATGTCTCTGTTTCCGTATATTAGGGCCCTGATAGATTTTCTCCTTTGCTGCACAGTCAAATTCCAGCATAAAGCTACTATTGCAATTGCTCAAAACACATACCAGAAAACAATTGGTCCTTGTTTATCACAAAGAAAAAAACACCCATGATTTCAAACATGTATAGTCTACAAAATTGCGAAAATTGGGGAAGGATAAAGATAACACAAGAAATAAGAGTCAGATCGCACAATAAAATCAAAAGAAGTAATGTTACAGAGCCCTACAACAACATGGGGGGTTCAGAGCTTCACCCTTTCTATTCTTGAGTAGAAAAACAGAAATACCAAATAATGTCTTAGGGAAGAGAGGAGAAAACTTTACCAAATCCAAAACCCCATCCTTCAAATCTACACACCCATTTCAACCCCCTTAGAACTAGCAAAAATCCCAGCAGCCAAATCATTCGATCACCTCAGAACTCCTCCTAAAAAGCGCAAAATACCCCAAAACAGCACAAGCAGCAGCCACCAAATTGCCTTCCTTCAACAAAATCCTGATCACAATCCCAAAAATCTCTCTTGTAATCTTCCTCCCCTCCACAACCAAAGTACTCCTAGGCTTCCCAAAGAAGGCCAGCATGACCACGATAGTGATCCAGGTGACCAAAGTGGCAGGCACCACGACTGCAAGAGCTGCAAACATGGAAAGCAGCCCAAAAACTGCCCCAAGAAGCACCGAGGCATAAAGGGCAGGCCACCCATATGATGAGGCAGAAGGTTGGGCTTGCAATTCATACCAAGACAGTATGGATTTGAGGAAATTCCATAAAGAAGTTAAAAGGATGGCATAAACTAACACAAATAGACATACCCATGTTCTCCTTTTGCTCATAGTTGTTAAAAACATCATGTAATATGATCGCGGCGGCGGTGTTTCTTGCTCATCTTCTGTTGTATCTGCCATTGAAACAGCTTGCTTTTTCTCTTTCTCTGTATGCCTTAGCTTTGGGTTATTTGCTCTGGACTTATTTTTCTCAAAGAAAATCTCCACAAGATTTTGAAAAAATTAAAGCTATCTGAGCTTTGGGTTGGTTTTGGTGATCTTGTTGTACATCTATGTATGAGTGAATTCTGAGATTGATTATGAAAAAGATGGGGTAAGGAAGCTGAAGACCACATGCACTTGAAGCGCGTGGAGTAAATTCCTTAATGAGGGTGACAAAAGTTGATGCCACGTGATAAGTGCGTGGTACACGCGCTTCTCATGGTGTGTAAATGTTAATGTGCTGGGATTTACATGCCCAAAGCAAGAGCACCTATGTACACACTAATAATAATGAGCTTTCTGTTATAAATCTAGAGAAATTAGAGAGGAAATTGAGAGAGAGAGAAAGTAGAGAAACTGAGTTTCTTCATTCTGATATCTATCTGTATATTGAGTAGGGAAGGGGGGAAGCCTTTTATAGGCATTTGGGGACTCCACCTAACCTACTTTATTTTACAACACTTCCCCTTGGAGACCACAAATGATACAGAATATGTCTCGTTAAAAACCTTGCCAGTAAAAACCCAGTGGGACAAAAACTGGTCAAAAGGAAAAAAGAGTACATAATCATGTGTAACATAAAATTCTATGTATATTGACACGCGTGCGACACTGCCTCGTTAAAACCTTGCCAGGAAAAACCCAGTGGGATAAAAACCTGGACGAAGGAAAAAGAGTACGGTGTTTGAAGATCTTTATTGATAGCACGCTCCCCCTGATGCTTGGCAAAATATCTTTAAGTCATACTGTTGATCACCTTTCTGAATATCGTAGTTGACACTGCTTCTGTGAATCAATCTTGAGCAACACTGCCTCGTTAAAACCTTACCAGGAAAAACCCAGTGGGATAAAAACCTGGATGAAGGAAAAAGAGTACAGTGTGTGAAGGTCTTTATTAATACCACGCTTCCCCTGATGAATATCTCCCCCTGAAAACTTCATGACTAGCTTTTCCAGTATGCGACCATAGAAATTTCCAGAGTCTGCATATTTAATAACACTTGGGCTATTTATAAGTTCACTCAAAAATATGCCCGTATATGGTGTTATGCTGAGATTGCATTAAATATGCCTCACATCATCCCAAAATGATGGTGATGGAGTTGAGCTCTATCTGGAAAATACAATGTCCAGTCCAATATACTTCCGGAAAATCCTTAGAGTGCCTAACGGATAATCCTCATAAAAATGCTTCAATACTTTCTTAGTATAAGCAAGAATCTCGTTGGCATAATGCTCGATTTTTAAGTCGAGATAAATATTTCGTGAATTCTGCAGAAGCTTTAATGTGTTGCAATCACATTATAATCAATGTACTCACTGAGGTAATTTATGCATATTAATATTGAGTACAAATTTTGTGCTTCAAGTACATGTCCTTTAAGGACTTGCTTTATGTAATATCAATCCTCTCAACGGATTTTGTCTAAAAGGGATTAAACTTTATGACACATTATATAGCTTTTACCCAGCTATTTATACATCTTTAGGAAATCGCTTCTGGCGATATGCTCCATGCATTTAATAACCCTTAAAGATAATATGTTGGTCTCCGTAATTGTGTAATAAGGGGGGGCACAATTGAATCTGTAAATATGGAGAAAACCCAACATTCCTTGTTTCTGCCAGAAACAGTGTGTCATACAAAGTAGGTATATTCCCTTTTATTCCGAACACCGAAGTATAAATTTTAGTATTAACATCTTTTGGGGTTCGTACTGTGGGTTTGTTCTTTCACGTTCATTCTCATCTATAATGGAATTACCTCATTCCATTTTGGCCAATAATATTGTCGACAAATAATTGAACGTGGTTCCAATCAACACAGCCCATTGATGATTTGAGTAGCTACTCCAAAATCAAAAATTGTTATTCATCAATTCATGATCCCACCATTCTCATTTGCATGCGCATGCATCAATTATAAGCATTTCTTTGCTTTTGGGTACCCAAGCCACTTCATGGGGCTTTTATTATGTGAGAATGTGGATTATAACCTCCATTGGAGCGTTATTTAGCAGTAGGGCGTGGATAATCTCTATTTAGGGAGTTGGAACATTTAGAACCCATATATCTGTCATGCTGAAGGCATGCCACAGATTAATACATACATGTCAATTAATTTCTGGGACCTTAACCCATATTATGGGACTTTAACCCATATAATTTGCTACGCATTAGGCGTGCACAATATCAATATTGACATGTCAAAGGATTGTCCTTTCGGGACTTCAATCCACATCATTTGCTACGCAACAGGCGTGCATCATATTGATCACTGCTATACCCATATTCTGTTCTTATGGGACTTTAATCTGTGCAGTGTATTATCAATGTATCCAACTTGCAATCTGTAAAATTTGCATTAATAATTCATGGATACATACAAGCCATTCTTTTGGAACAGACTTATCTTCCCATTTGGTTACCTTTCAAGATAACATATCAAATAAGTATATAAGCATAAAATAACACAAATACTGCTTACATCCTTAGGTGGGAGAAACTTTTCTCAAGTATCATTCAAGCTCGTATCGGCCCAGTAAATATAATGTAGCGATTGATGATCTAGTTATATCCTGCAAGAGCAAAATCACAACTCTTTTCTCTGTCAAAAACAAATAACCCTCAGAGTTAGGATCACTCCATGGATTCTTTCTTCAGATGTTCATTCTAAAGAAATAAAATCTCTTATGAACAGAGAGTTATAAAAAGAGAAAAAATGCAAAAATAATGTGATATTGATTGCAGGAGAAGGTAAGCAATCAAGGAAGGAAGCTGGTGGGAGCAGACAACAAGCTCAGCAATCAAGGAAGGAAGCTGGTGGGAGCAAACAACAAGCTCTCATTTCTTCTAGTTTAGAAGAACTTCCGGAGATTAGAGCATAAGGTTGCCTTCACAGTTCCCTGATGTGGCGGAAACGTGATCAGGGATAGTCTCGCTTCCTGAATGGACGATCAGAGATAGTCTTGCTTCTCGGGCATATTAAGTGCTCATTGATAAGAAAAACAAGTAGATATCGCATCACTAGGTATGGAGAAAACTGGATGTCTTCTGCAAAGAAAATTTCGTTAGTAACACATTTATACACAAATACAATGAATAGGTAGAACCGGTGAATTTCAAATTAACCATAGGAAAATTGCGAGATTCTCGGGATACTTTTGAAAAAGTAGCTCCGTGAAATCCGTAAAGCAAGATCAGCTTTGATGAAAATAATACTTAAAAACGCCGAAAGTGCCGACAAACATTAATGGAGGCCACATGAAGTTTTGGAATCTGGAAAAGAAAAAGAGAATATGGGGATCCGAGAAGATATTGGGATCCTGAAAAACTGTAGCCATATTTCCTCCTATAGATATTGCCTTTGCAAGACTTGATTGGAGCAACTGCGTTTCAACTCAACTTCCTTCATTTTCTGAAACTTTAGTTTTTCTAAGGCTTTCTTCGAAACCTTCTTAAAAATGGCTTCCTCTTCTTCCTGCCCAAATTATTTCAATTTAAATGATACTCCCATAACAACCAGTGACACCAAAGTTTGGCGTCCATCCTTTGTATCCCAAAATCGTCATCTCACAGTTAATGATTCTGTGATGATGAATGATGCTACTGCTGTCATAGTAGCTAGGAATTTCATTACTCCAATGGATGAAATGTTGTTGACAGGGAGATCAGAGGAAGAGGCTATTGATGACTCAATGGCTTTTAGCATTCAGAGTGCTGTTTCTGTTTCTAACATGGCTGATCGTTTGCGTGCCAGAGCAAACGAGGTTGAGAGGTTAACTACTGAAAATTCGTCTCTCCAAAGAATGCTTCATGAGTCTCAACAGGAGGTTGAGAAACTTAAAGGAGAGAATAATGCCTTGTTGAAACTGGTGAGTTCGTACTCTGTTGATACACTGAGAAGGCTAGACATGCTGCAGGTCTCCAATGAAAGAATTTTGGGAGACCATGAGAGGCTCATGGCTAAGCTTAAGAGGCGTCGTCCTCTTCCTTCAGAGGCTTCCAGAACATAATGTATTTTTATAGATTTTACAGGGCCTGCACCTTCATTGCAGGAAAAAATCTATCTGTTGTATGTTCCTGTAATAATAATTGCGCACATTCTTAAACTTGCACCTGTGATTTTTACGTCTTTTCAAAATGACGGTTTGGAACCTTGTGCCTTATAGGTTCAAATAACCACATCGACTCTCCCAAATTTCATATTTCAACGTATGGAACTTTTGGCCTGTGATAAACACAAACTCAGAATTCATTTGCCATTTTCAAATGAACATGAAATATGGATTGAGTAAAAGCCACGCTAATATCTCATATATTTGGGTTCATGAGCTTCCAGCCCAGATATAACAAAATATGTGGGGAGCCTCAATTCATCATTCTCTTATGCCAAAGAAATATGTGGCGTACCACAATTTGCAATAATACCTCAAGGGTTGTCCATTTAATTGTTGGAACTTCAGGTTCTCAACACTGTTAGATTTTGAACTTCAGGCCAAAATCACATATTCTCATGGTATGGACATTCAATCCCCTTAGTTTTTGAACTTCGGGCCAAAATCACATATTCTCATGGTATGGACATTTTTACAATTTTCTGTACATATTTCTGGACTTCAAGCCCTTACATAATTGTCCATATCTTGAGGAACTTCTGGCATCTCATTTAATTGCTCATCCATGAGTTTAAGGAACTGCAGGTTCCCTTTTTGAATATAGTGACGGTTTACCCAAAATGGTTAATATTTATGTATACGTCACTATTCATATATACGGCACTATTCATGTGTACAGTACATTTGCCAGTACAGTTATCATTCATGTGTACGGCATTATGAACCAATACGGTACTGTTACATCATTAAGAAACCCCAGGTCCTTATTTACATGTCAGGGATCAAGGACCCTCAAGTCCGATCACATGTTTACAAATATAGTACCGGAGAGACTGCCAGCTCTCATATTAACATCATCATCAAGGATCTTCAAGTCCTGATGTAATTGTATGATGAGGATCAAGGAACTTCTGGTCCTGATCTGCATACTGTAAAAACTCATCATACAGCACATTTAATCCATAAAATAAATTGCTGGTAAATAAATTACTGGTATGGACGATAAACCCGCACCATACATTTAAATAAAAGTAAAAGCGTGGACGATAAACCCGCACCACCCTTTTAAATAAATGTAAATGTGCGGTAAATTAATTTCATAAATTAAAATGCTTGCTGTATGGACGTTAATCCCGCACCATACTTTAAATAAAATTAAATGTGCGGTAAATTAAATTCATAAATTAAATTGCTTGCTGTATGGACGTTAATCTTGCACCATACTTTAAATAAGATTAAATGTGCGGTAAAGTAAATTGTGCTTGTATGGGCATTAATTCTGCTCCATACATTTAAATAAAAGTAAAGGCGTGGACGATAAACCCGCACCACCCTTTAAATAAATGTAAATGTGCGGTAAATTAAATTCATAAATTAAATTGCTTGCTGTATGGACGTTAATCCCGCACCATACCTTAAATAAAATTAAATGTGCGGTAAAGTAAATTCATAAATTAAATTGCTTGCTGTATGGACGTTAATCCCGCACCATACCTTAAATAAAATTAAATGTGCGGTAAATTAAATTCATAAAGTAAACGTGCTTGTATGGGCACTAATTCTGCTCCATACATTTAAATAAAAGTAAAGGCGTGGACGATAAACCCGCACCACCCTTTTAAATAAATACTGTTGTATGGGTAATAAACCTACACCATACAGTAAATAAAATAAATGTGGGAATAAAAACCACCACTGAACAAGATAAGGAAAGTGTTAGTATTAGTAACGGTCTCCCACTGATAATATGTTTAGTATTACCAAGGGTCCATTTTTGTTAATGGTTAGTAATAGAAAAGCAGATAAATATAATAATAAATAAAAGGGAAGATCATGGAGCAGAGATCTTATCGCTACTTTAGAGTCAGTGCCCTTGCTGAGTGTCTGAGAGCAAGATGATTGCCTTTTTTTATTTTTTATTTTATTTATATATATATTTATTTATTATTCTTTCTTTCGGTGAGTTTGCTTTTCTTTATCGGTGTGTGGACTGTGCACATGGTTAGCGCAATAACAAAAACAGTGAAAACTCATGAAAGTCTAGGACTTTTCAGGTCACCTTCTTCAATCAAAGAGGACCCCTTTTTCTTTTTGCCTTATTTTTTTTTTTTTTGTTCATGGATCCCAAGGGCTCAAAGCAGACACTAGAGATACCCAGCTTCTTGAGCCTCCCACAGCCTCAACAGCAGCAGCAACAACAACAACAGCAGCAGCAGCAGCAACAGCCCAACATGAGTGAGAACAAACCTGCTCTGTGTGCAGCAAGAATTTTTCAATTGACCAGAGAATTGGGCCACAAATCTGATGGGGAAACCATACAGTGGCTTTTGCAGCAGGCCGAACCGTCGATAATTGCAGCCACCGGGACCGGTACGATACTAGCATCGGCTTTAACAGCGGCAGGGGGCTCTGTTTCACAGCTGGGGACTTCTCTATCAGCTGGATTGCACCAAAAGATTGATAAATTGGGGGGGGGGGGGGGTCCAGTATTGGGTCAGGGAGTAGGACCAGTTAGGCAATGGTAGGTGGGAATTTGGGGAGACCCCATGTGGCCACTGGGCTATGGCCCCCTGTCAGTAGCTTTGGTTTCCAGTCATCATCTTGTAGAGAAGGAAGCTGTGATATTGGAGAGACTCATGAAGACGACCCAGAAAACAAGAAGCTTTCTTGGAGCCATGGCTGTGGAGAATTCGATTGGTGTTGAGTGAAAAGAAGTGGGCTTTTCTTTTTCTTTGCAAAAGCAGAGAGCTTGAAGTTTGTGAGGGAGAACATGTGGAGTTCTTGGAGTGGTGAATGTGAATTGCGAGGGTTGCAGCAAACGCTCCTGGCGCTTATTCGGAAACGAAGAAGAGCAGAGGAGTAAGCTCTGTGTGGCCTATCAGCTCTGTTGGTTAGAGACTCGTGCTGATAACGTGTTATAAATCTAGAGAAATTGGAGAGGAAATTGAGAGAGAGAGAAAGTAGAGAAACTGAGTTTCTTCATTCTGATATCTGTCTGTATATTGAGTAGGGGAGGGGGGAAGCCTTTTATAGGCATTTGGGGACTCCACCTAACCTACTTTATTTTACAACACTTTCTCTCTTTTTTCTTCTTTTATTTTATTTTAGGGGGAAATTACAAAATCATACCCAATCTTTAAAGACTCATTTGACTGGTACCCTAATTTAATAAAACTTTTCAAAAGACACCCTCCTTTAATAAGACTGTTAAAAATTCTGTTAATTGTTGATGTGGCATAAGTGAAACTCATTTTTTAGGTTGATGTAACATCCAATCTAAAAATTAATTAAAAAATTCTTTATTTTTTAAAATTAATTAAAAAGTTTAAAATCGAACCTCTCATTCCTAGCCTCGTCTGTGATCCACCTTCCCCACTTCATCTACTGTCACCCAAACCCAACCAACTCCCATCTCATCTCCACCGTCATCCAAACTCAGCCACCCCCACTGCTCCTCCTTCGCTTACACCACCATCACCTCCCTCCTCTCTTCAGCTCTGTCTCTGTCTCTGTCTCCGTCTCCATTTCTCTGTCTCTCTCCCCTTCCCCACACCAAACCTTATCAAGACACCCAAAACCCAATTCCATGGCTTCCACTGTGCCTTCCAAGTCTCTTGTCCACCAAATCCATAGTCATGGCCTTCCTTTGCCCTAGTTGAACTCATCCATAAGCCTGAAACTCAACCGGAGAATGAAAAAAAGAGCTTTGTTGTTGCTACTTTAGCAGCTTAGGAGGATGAATAGACGGTTCAGAAGACTTGGAATCTCACAGCAAACTTGTGAATTCCCAATTTGGTTTTGATTCTAAACCCATATCCAAAATCCCCAAATAGAGACTGAGAGAGAGATATATGGTCATTTTGACCTTCGACCAACAACCCACATCCCTTGCAACCAACAACCCCCAAGCTCGACATAAACCACCTTTCCCTTTGGCTATCGCCCAGTCCCCATCTCCCTGTAAACCTAACACCCATAACCACCCCAACCATAGATGCAACCCAACCCCTTCGACCTGATCTTCAGCTAGTAATGGTTGGGTTTCAGCCCCAATGTCTACAATAAAGAACCTAGAGATGAAACGCAACTCATATATGAAACACAACCCATCTAAATCCCTAATTTCTTGATAGAACTATGAATTCTTAGTTTATAGGAATGGGGGACGAGATGAATTTTAAGACAATTAGAGAAACAAAAAGAAGAAGCTAAGGAACTGCTTTGAGTTCTGCTTTCAGAATTGCTTGATTCATTTCAATGAATAACTTACGTATTTATACAAGGTTTGGTTGCCAAAATCAAGAATTTAAATATTGAGGGTTTCAGAAATATCGGTGGTCCAAAAACACGGAAATATCTATGGAAATATTGACAAAATATCGATATCGATAAAAATGACGGAAAATGGTAGAAAAACATGGAAATTTGTGATGAAACTTTAGAAGATGTTTAATTAGTCAATTATATATTGTTTTGGCGCATTTTTTTTTTGGTTGAAAAAAAATGCATTGTATGATGAGTTGAAGTGATTTAAGTTGAGTCTAGTGCCAACTAACAAACACTGTAACTTAAAAAATGAATAATATGAAAGTAATAAAATGTATTATTATGTAGGTTAAGAATAACAAATGTAAAGACACATAACAATAATAAATAACTTTATAAAAAAAATAATAAATAAGAGGGATTTATGTAAATACATAACAAAATTATATATAGTAAAAATATTAGCAATATGTGTAAGTTTATTAAATTATATATTATATATATAAGATAATTTCTTTGTTCGAGCAAGTCCATTGGCTATTCTCTTTAAATCAATGTACCATATAAAAATAATACAAATACCAAATTGACAAGGACATTGCGACATACCAGGTGGAGGAGAGATAGGAATTGTGGTCTTTAAGATGGGTTTGAAATCACATGGTGTCAAGTCTATGAAATTTTGGCTTTATTAATGGCTTGGTTGGAGTGGCGATAAATTGGCGATACGAAGAAATTTCGAGATATATCGGCGATATATTATCCAACTCAACTTGTTAACTGTGGCTAAAATTAACTAAACTAAAATAGTAAATTATTTTAAACCATAAAGAATGAATTACCTAAAATCTCAAATTCATTCAAAATTATTAACTTTTTATGGTTTATAACGACTTTTTTTAGGCTTTAAATAATATAATAATATATTATATTATGTTTATTTTTGTTGGTAGATCCTCATGGATCATGGCTCCTTCATTTAAAAACCTTGGGCTTCTGTTTAGGCTAAATTGAGATGAGGAAACTCTGTTGTTGCCTTGTCCCTAATATACAACTTTGATTTCCTGGGAAGCTAACCTTTTCTTCCAATGCAAAAATACTCATACTTTCCATGTCGTGTCTCATTGACTTTCCTCTCCAAGATGCAGTCCTCCTTTAGAGCATCTCCACCCATAAGGGCTAAGTCTAGGGCAAGGGCAAGCAAGGGCTGCCACTATTCACATGAATAGTGTCAGCATTGCCATTTGTGGTTCTACCCATGAGGGCTAAGTCTAGGGCAAGTCTAAGGCAAATACTATTCATTGTACTTTATTTCCTTTTTTTTTTTTTTTTATACTTTAAACCATTAATTTTGATAATGTTTTGTAATTAAATTTTCAGATAAGATTTTTGGTTGTCACGTGTCCATTATGTTTCAGAAAAGATTTTCGGATGAGAATCTCGGTTGCCACGTGTCTTGTTCCAGATAAAATTTTCGGATATTCATTAAAAAAAATTATAATCTCAGATTTCAGATAAGATTTTCACCCTCTAAAATTATGCCACGTGTCCCATGTCAGATAAGATTTTCAGATATTTAAAAAAAATAAATTATAATCTCATATTTCAGATAAGATTTTCACCCTCTAAAATTGTGCCACGTGTCATCTCTATCTTCTGAATCCCTCTATAAAACTACACCATTAACTCATACCTCTCACACCATCTCTTATCTATTCCTTCATTTATTAGATTTTACAAAACACATTCTACTCTCAATGTCAAACTTGAGGAGGGTGTTGGAGAGGCAATAGAAAGAAAGGGAAGAAATCCGGCGTAGACGTGCTGAAGAAGATCGGGATGTCGATGAAGAAGAGGAACAAATGCTTGCAGTAGCGGTGTGTATGCTTAATCAGTCAAGGCAACACCATCATCCTCGTGTCCCAAATGTGGACAGACGTAGGGAGTCTCGGGGTAAGAATCTCTTGGAGGATTACTTTATCCCAAATTCATTATATCATGTTTCTAAGTTTCAAGAGAGATATAGAATGCAGCCACATTTGTTCTAAAAAATCATGCATGATATTTGTAATTACGACACATACTTCATTCAAAAATATGATGTTGTTGGAGTTTTGGGTCTTATCCCGGAGCAAAAACTTACAGCTGCTTTGCGGATGCTTGCTTATGGGGCATCTGCAGAGCAGGTGGATGAGATTGCAAGGATGGGAAAATCAACTATCCTAGAGTGCTTGGTGAGATTCTGTGATGCAGTAAAAAATTTGTACACGAGGGAGTACCTTCGCAAACCCACGCCGAGGGACCTCCAAAGGCTGCTACAAAAAGTAGAGGCTTGAGGTTTCCCATGCATGATTGGAAGCATTGATGGCATGCACTGGCAGTGGAAGAATTGTCCTACTGCTTGGCAAGGAGAGTACGGGAATCGAAAGGGCCAAAAAAGTATAATTTTGGAGGCCGTAGCTTCATTCGACTGTTGGGTTTGGCATGCCTTCTTCGGGGTTACCGGATCTTAGAATGAGCTCAATGTCCTTGGTCAATCCCCGGTGTTCGACGAGGTATTGCGAGGTCATTCCCCACAGATCACGTACCAAATCAACAATACCGTATACTTTGGTGCGTATTACCTTGTCGACGGAATTTATCCTAGGTGGATGACATTCGTGAAAACAATTTCGAATCCCTAATCCGAGAAGGAAACAAGCTCTGCTTCCTTTCAAGAAGGTTACAGGAAAGAAGTGGAAAAGTGTTTTGGTATCTTGCAAGCTCGTTAGGCAATTATTAGGGGTGCTGCTCGGATGCTAGATGAGGATGTGCTACGGAGTATTATGATGACTTGCATCATCCTCCACAACATGATTGTGGAGGATGAGTATGACTATGATGCTCCAGAGGTGTTTGAACCCGATCCCATGAACAAGGCGTTGACAAGAATATATGAAAGGCCGATGGGACCAAACGGACTACCAATGGAGCCGGGACCGTTAGTTCGGGATGGTCGATTCAACAACCCCATGATTGATCGTTATCAAGAAATGCAATCTTCATATGTTCACGAGAGACGTCAAGTTAACTTGATCGAGCACTTGTGAGAGATGAAAGGCAATCACAATGGATGAAGTCAGATTAGTGCTCTGTTTGGAATTATGCTATGTTTTTAATTATGCGTTATTTTGTGTGTGGTGTTTTTTGGAATTATGCTTTTTTTATTTATTAAAATTATGCTTTTATGTATGGTTTGTTTTGTGTGTTGTTTACAATAAATTAAGGTTTGTTTTTAATTAATCTTAATATTTTTAATAAATAGTTATATTATTTAATGAAAAGGAAACAATACAACAAATTAAAGGATAATATAACAATACAACATATGACAAAAGTGTTTCAATTCAACCTAATTGTTTTCATCATTTAACCAATCCGTATTGCTAGGTCCGTCGTCATGGAAAAGTTTTCTTCTCATCACATCCCTTCGTCTATTTTTCCAATAGGCCTTTGTTTCAGGAGACATATGGCTCATATCCATGGTCATGATTTTCATCTCTCTATCATCCATGTCTTTTTCTTGTCCTGCTGCTGTTGAATTACAAATGCTTCCTCTCGTGCCATGTCCATTTCATCTCTTTTCAAGTCTCTCTCAATTCTTAGTGAGGTGTTCTTAGCTATTTGCTCCACACACATTCATTGTTCGAAGTGCCCCATCTCTTGGCCTTTGCCGCCTTTCTCCCAATAGGTCTCGGCGGATGTGGGAGTGGTGACTCCATTTCCATTGGGAAGTACAATGGCGAATCGGTTGATGGCGAATCATGGAGCGGAGTCTCATTCAACACAACCGGCGGACCGGGGGGAATAATTTTGAATCTCGAACAATCCTTCACAACTTCCCAACATTGAAAATGCACGAAACTTTTTTTGCCTTGCCCCATGGCACCGAACCACATTTGTGCTTGGATGATCTATTAAAAATAAATAATTGGAAGTGTAAGAAAAAAAATATATTATGCAAGAAAATATAAACTATTTTGAAATGCAAGAATAAAATTGATTATGCAAGAAAATATAGATAAATTGGAAATGCAAAAAGAAAAAAAAAAGATTATGCAAAAAGAAAAAGAAATAGAATATGCAATAAAAAAAATACATTATATTGATTAAAATGGCAAATATAAATATTTTACCTCATCGGTAAGATTTTGACTGCTTCGAATGTTCTCCCTTGCTTTTGTCAAGGCATTTCTCCATTTCCCTAATTCTTTATTCACAAGTTTCCATCTACTAGACAAGGCCATTTAGGTCCGAACGGAACCCGATCGTTGACAAAATTCTCCATGAATTTTGCTCTACATATGGTGGAACTTCATCTCATTTTCCGTGATAGGGTCATGACTAACGTTCACCCAAGACTGACACAACGTAATATCTTCTTGAGTTGACCACGAGCCTCCGGTTTTGGCAGAAGATACCATTTGTTTGTTTGTTTGTTTTTTTTTTTTTTTTATACAAATGGAAAGTAGTAGAAAAATGTGAGTGGAGAGTAAAAAATATTGGAAGGAGAAGAGTTTGTATGGAGAATTGGTGTGGGAAGTGAAAAATGTGAGTGGAGAGTAAAAAATATTGGAAGGAGAAGAGTTTGTATGGAGAATTGGTGTGGAAAGTGAATAATGTGAGTGGAGAGTAAAAAATATTGGACGGAGAAGAAATTGTATGAAGATTTGGTGTGGAAAGTAAATAAAATGGTTAGGTATTTATAGGGAAAAAATACCGAATTTTTTGGTATTTTTTTAAAAAAAATTTCAGAATGTTTTCAGCCAAAAAAAAAAAAAGGACCGTCGGATTTCTGGAAAAAAACTGTTCGGAGAGGCCTGGTTGTGACACGTGTCAAATGCCCGTTGGAGTCTGTCAGGGGTGACGTCAGCGCACGGTAATTCAAATTTTTTTTACCGTTGGCGCCAACGGTGAAAAAATTTGACTTTCGCACGTTGACGTCACCGTCCTCGGGCTGAAGCCCAGGCGAGACTTGCCCTTGGGCCTGCTCGGGTTGGTAGGACCCAGTGATTGCCCGGGCTCATTCTTGCCCGCTGGAGCGGGTTGGGCTCGCGAGGGCAGCTTTTTGCCCGGGTTTGGGTAGAGCGTTGGACTTGCTCTTAAAGGGTCTTCTCGCTCGTTACTCAAGTCATCAACTAATGGGAGACGAGTATCTTCTTCAGGATCATCATCAAGTAGAGATGGTTCAACGAGCTTCAAATTGTTGGCATTAATGACCGAGTACATATGCATGTATTGTGGTAATTCAAGCTGAAAGGCGTTATCACCAATTTGTTTGATGATCTTGAATGGTCCATAAAGAATAAGCTTGAGTTTCTTGCCTTCTCCAGTTAGCTGCTCTTTTCCAAGGTGTAACTATACTAGGTCACCTTTTTTGAAGTTACATGGCACACAATGCTTATCATGGTGAGCTTTATATCGTTGCTGAGAACGTTGCAGTTGTGCCTTCACTTCAGTATGAATCTTTCTAACTCGTTTGAGAAATTTCGATGCTTGAACATGTTCTTCTTCTTCTTTGCCACTTAATGTCTGGTCATTCATAGTGAATGCTAAATCAAAAGGACTCTAGGGTAAATAACCCAAACAAACCTCAAATGGAGATTCGAGTGTGGAGCCATGAATTTCTCGTTAAAGGCAAACTGTAAGTAAGGGAGACTTTCATCCTAAGTCTTCGAATGCTTGGAATTATAGCCCCTCAACAAGTGTACCATAGTCTGGTTTACGACCTCCGTTTGCCCATCTATTTGTGGATGAAATGTAGTGCTTCTTTTCAATTTGGTATCCATTATTCCCTATAACAACCTCCAAAAATGGCCTAAGAATCGTCTGTCTCTGTTAGAAATAATCGATATAGGTAAGCCAAAATGCTTCCAAACATGTGAGAAAAATAACTTAGCAACTCATTCTCTAGTAATGGTCTTCTTGCATGGAATGAGAATCATTATCTTACTGAAACGATTTACCACCACAAATAAGTAGTCATTTCCAGACTTGGCTTTAGGCAATCCACCAAAGAAATCCATCGAGATACTCTCCCAAGGTTGGCTAGGTACTGGCAATGGAAGATACAGTCATAACTTTCTATTAGAAGGCTTCGATGTGTTGCATAGAATGCAACCTCAAATGTATCGTGAAACATCAAGATGCATCTTTGGCTAATGAACATAGTGACGAAGATTCAATAAAGTCTTCTTAACCCCAAAATGTATGGCTACTTTGGAAGTATGAGCCTCATGAATCCACTACAATCTGTTACCATCTTCTAGAATGCATAATTGTGTTCTCTTGTACATTAGTCCATCTTTCAATTGGAACTCACTAGTTTTTCCTTGTTGCAGCTTAGCATAGGCTAAGTTGAAATCAGTATCTGTGTCGTACCTTTTGGCATATTCAGAAGGAACAATTGGTTGGATTAGCATATGCACCAACAATGCGGAACTAATTAGTTTAGGTAGTCTAGATAACATATCTACCAGCTTATTAGTTACTCCATTCTTGTACTTTATCACAATATTGAATTGTTGTAGATAAGACATCCATTTCATATGGCAAGCTTGCTGCAACTTAGAGTGTGTAGTTAAAAATTGAAGAGGTTTATGATCTGAGTGAAAGACTTTTTTTCCCAACAAGTAAGCTTTCCAATGCTTCACTGCTTGATGCATTGCATACAGCTCATTGTCATAAGTCGAATAGTTCAATACTAGTGCACTCAGCATCTCAAAATGGTATGCAATTGGTTTCCCATCCTGAAATAATACGGCTCCTATGACATAGTTCGATGCATCTGCTTCCGCTTCAAATGGTGTTTGCAGATTCAGTAATGCTAGTATTAGCACCTTTGTAATCTTTCGTTTCAACAATTAGAAAGATTCTTCATGGTTTCTCGACCATTCAAACTTTTGATTGGCCTTTGTAAGAGAATGTAAGGGTGCTGCAATTTGTGAAAAGTGCCAAATAAACTTTCACAAATATTGACATGCACCTATAAAGCTCTGAACTTTTGTCATTGAATGGGGCATAGGTCATTGAGAAATCACATGTACTTTCTCTAGGTCCATTTTTAGTTCTCCTGCATCAACAATGAATCGAAGGTATACAATGTGTTGTTTCCCAAATTCACACTTCTTACCGTTTAATTGTAACTGATTTGTTCCTAGAACCTCCAAAACTTGAGCAATATGATGAAGATGGTCCTCCCATGTGACAGTAAATATGAGAATGTCATCTAAGCATACAATGATGAAGTCATCAATGAAAATGCAGAGTACCTTATTCATCAATTACATGAAGGTAGCTGGAGCATTACGTAACCCGAATGGCATGATTAACCACACGAAGAGTCCCTGCTTCATCTTGAAAGTAGCCTTCCAAGTGTTTTCTTCATGGATGCGAACCTGGTGATAGCCGATTTGAGATCTAGCTTGGTAAAGTAACGAGCACCATGTAATTGATCAAACAAGTCATCAATCCTTGACAATGGATACCGATTCTTGATGATTATTTTGTTGAGTGCCCTATAATTAACACACATACTCCAGTCTCCGTATTTCTTAGGCATAAGTAACACTGGCAAACCACATGGTGAGCAGCTAGGTTTGATAACTCCTTATTTAAGAAGTCCTTGAATTGTCTTCTTGAGCTCGTCAGATTCTATCGAAGAAGTGCGATACAAACCCGATTTTGGTAAATGTGAATCTTCTACCAACTGGATATCATGGTCCATAGTTTTCCTTGTTGCAAAACCATGCACACCTTGAAATAAGTCATTGAACTTCTCCTGCAATTTTCCTATGTTTGAGCATTGCGAAGAAGATAAAGACAATGTTGACAATGTCATAGCTATAGAACTCTGATCTTGAGGTTGAATCATCAACAAAACGAATCGCCCACATGAATTGACTAACCTATTGGCTTGGTTAGCTGTCAACAAATTATCTGTAGCTTGAGGCATGCAAGCGTTGATGTGGAACTCCTTCCCATTATTCACAAGTCAATATTTGCAAAGCCTCCGATAGTAAATGGCATCTTGAGCCCATAAATATGGAAGGCCTAATATGACTTGGTAAACGTCCAGAGGAACCACTTTACATGTCACCTTATCGATATATCGATTGGTGATAGCAAATTTGAAGGTACATTGCTTCGTGATCTGTAAGTCAATGCATTCTGAATCCATCCAAACGGGTACATCTTAGGATGTGGTGTGGTGGCTAAACCCACTTTTCTTACTAAAGCCTCTGAAATTAGGGCTTTCTGACTTCCAGGGTCAATGATAGCTTGTAAAACACTTTGCTTCACCTGAATATTCACATGAAACAACTCTTCACAGTTGTACATATCTTCAATATCTACTGGTCTTATCATAAGGGTAAGTATAACATCAGGTTGCTTCAACTTTAGAAGCTTTTCTGGTTGTTGTGCAGTTAAGGTGGCTTTTCTTTCATTTCTCCCTTGGTTGTTTTTCTCGCGCTTTGACCACAATTCAGGATGGAGTATCCATCACTTGTCTTTGGCATGTCTGCTGGTTTGATAGTGATCACAATAGACTTTTTGTGGCTGGCCTTCCTTGCTCTACTTCCCCTTTTTTCTGCCAATCAGTTTTGTTGACAGGATTTGATCTATCATCCTTCTTGTTAGTTCTTTTATTTTTAGTTTCAATGATGATGACCTTTATAGTAGCTCCTTCAATAGTATCTACGGTGAACAATTTCAGTTCTTTCTGTATGTAGTCGGCAAGACCTCCAGTATACTTCATGATAACATCGTAGTCGTCGGTGTCGATGCGCAGAACCATAGCTTAGTTGTGGAACTCTGTTATATACTCTTGTACAACGTGCCCAAATCTTTGTTTGAAGTGTTGCCACTTATACCATCTTTCATCTTTAGAGCCTACTGGATAAAATTACTTTTCAAAAGCATCTTGAAGTTTTTCCAAGTCAATTATGAGACATCATACCTTCTCCGATAGGACTTCCACCATGTAAGGGCATGGCTTGAAAGTTTCAAACTTGCAAATTTTATCTTTTGCATATTAGAATACTTATAAACTGTGAAATAAGTTTCTAATGTGTCTATCTAGTTATCTAGCTTTTCAGGATCAACATCTCCTTTATATATAGGGATATCAGCCTTAAAATTAATTTTTTATTTATTAATAGAATTTTTGTTGTCACCTGATTCAGCTTTCTTTTCCGCTGGATCAGCTTGTGTGCTGTCTTCATCTTTGTTATCCTCAACAACCTTTTTCTTGAGCTTTAGACCAGGCTCATATGAAGTTGATAGACGTGAAAGTTTTCCAATCTTCAAACTCTCCATGAGTTTAAGGATTGATGCAGACAAGTTTTCAACTTGTTGCTCAAGCTTAGTGATGCGATCGCCATCACTAGCTGTATCCTATTAGTTTTCTCCAATCATAATGTCTCTCTTGGACCTTGGCTTTCGGTGTACAAGAAAAGGACCTAAAAGGTATTCTCTAGAAGCTTTGCATTGGTTGCGAGTTGAGACCATAAACCACCGTCACCCTCTCGGATCTGATGTTCTGATACCACTTGATCCAAAACTTTTAGTCAATAGAACTATGAATTCCTAGTTTATAGGAATAAGGGAACGAGAAGAAAGTTTAGACAATTAGAGAAACAAAAGGTAGAAGCTAAGGAACTACTTTGAGTTCTGCCATCAGAATTACTTGATTCATTTCAATGAATAACTTACGTATTTATACAAGGTTTGGTTGCTAAAATTAACTAAACTAAAATAGTAAAATATTTTAAACCATAAAAAATGAATGGCCTAAATTCTCGAACTCATTTAAAACCATTAACTTTTTATGGTTATAACAATTCATTATAAACCATTAATTTTTTATTTTATTTTATGGTTTTAAATAATTTAATAATATAATATAATTAATTACAATTATATTATATTATGTTTATTTTTGTTGGTAGATCTTCCTGGATCATTTAAGCTACAACAATATTACATTTTATACTTGTTAAGTAAAGCTTAACCGACTAACCAATACAGTTGTCTAACTAATTCACATAGACAATTAACAACTCACGTGCCTTGCACGCCTAACTCACTAACTGTTTACAATGATATCAATAGTTAACATTTTCCCTACCCTGTTACATTCCCTAGTGGTAGATGATTACAATGTTGTTAAAATATAGGATATGTAATCCCTTTGTGAACACATCTGCTAGTTTCTCTTCTGTAGGAACATATTGTACAAGTAAATGTTTCTTCTGAACTTTCTCTCTTACAAAATGGTAATCAATATCTAGATGTTTGATCCTGGAATGGTAGACAAGATTAGAGGTAAGTGCTAGAGTATATAGGTTGTCACAATATAATAGAGGAGGATTAGGAAGAAAGAATTTCAAATCTTGTAGAAGTTGTCTAATCCATGCAATATCTGCAGTAGTGTTTGCCAAGACTCTATACTCTGCCTCTGTTGGGCTTCTGGAGACTGATCCCTGCTTTTTGGACTACCAAGAAATGAGATTATTTCTTAAGAACACTACAAAACCTGTGGTAGATCTTCTGGTTTTGATGTCTCTAGCCCAGTCTACATCATTATAGGTAGATAGCTGCAAGGATTACTTGTTGTAGGAATGGTACTAGAAAAATTAATCCCAAAGTACAGACTCCCTTGAACATACCTTAAGATTCTTTTAACTAGAAGCCAATGAATACAGTAGGATTATTCATATATTGACAAATTGTGTTTATTGCATAGGCCAAGTCTGGTCTTGCGAATGTCAAATACTGTAAAGCACCAACTACACTCCTAAACATGGTGGGATCGGATAACGGTTCACCATTGTCTTTCAAAATTTGATTGTGTGGTTTATAAGGAGTTGAACAAGCTCTATAGGAACTCATCCTAGCTTTATGCAAAAGATCCTTAGCATACTTTGTTCGACTCACAAACAGACCTCCTGAGCAAGGATATGCAATATGTAATCCTAAGAAATAAGTAAGGCGACCCTTGCTTTAGACCATACAAGGATTTCTTGAGCTTACAAGCATATTCTAGACAAGCAGGATCTTCATAACCCTGTGGTTGGCGTATAACCTCGATTCATAGCAACAAAACTCAAAATCAACTAAGTTGTTGTATGCCTCACTACACGGCTAAAAGTTTCTCCAAAATCTAATCCTAGTTGTTAACTAAATCCCCAAGCAACCAACCTTGCTTTATATCTTGCAACAGATCCATATGAATTCTTCTTTATTTTATAAATCCATTTAATGACAACAATATTTTCGTTGCCAGGATTAGGCACCAAACTCCAAGTACCTTGTAATTGAAGTGCATCTATTTCTTCCTGCATAGCTTTACTCCATTCAGCTGAATAAGAAGCCAATTTGTAACTACAAGGTTCATCTAGCTCATCAATTGCAGTTAAACATGTGAAATAACCTTGATAATCTTGAAACTTTTTTGGTTTAACAATACCAGATTTGGATCTAGTTTGCATAGAATGAGTATTAACTGGTTCTAAATTAGTAGAAGGAGTAAGAGAAGAAGAGGCTTCATAAGGTAGTATCACTTGTAACTGTTGATCACTAAACATTGGTTGATAATTCTCAAACTCTAATAAAGAAGAAGCAACTGACATAAGAACAGTTTTGGGAATAGATGGAATTGGAACTGAGCTAGAGCTTGAGGAGACATCAGCCTCAGATAAAAGCATTAATTGTAGGCTGTGAATCTTGATGAGATTGAGATAGCACAATTATAACATATAACCCCTTTATATCCTGCTACATATCCTAGAAACACATACTTAGTAGTTCTAGGTTGTAACTTGTGCACATTGTAATGGCAGAGATATGGATATACAGCTATACCAAAAATTCTGAAGGATTGAAGATTAGGGTCTATTCCAAACAATCGAAAACAAGGAGCTTGATTATCCAAAGTAGAAAGTAGAATACACATTCTATTTATCAAATCAGCAGCATGAGGAGTAGCATGAAATAAAACTTCCTTGGTAATGATGCTTCAGTCAAAATAGTAATAGCAGTTTCTATAACATGCCTATTCTTTCTTTTGGCAATCCCATTTTGTTGGGGTGTGTATGGGCAGGACAATTGATATAAAATACCTTTTGATGAAAAATACCCAGAAAACAGTTGGCTAATATACTCTCTACCCCTATCACTTTGTAAACACTGAATAGTAGCTTGGAACTGATTTGGAACATATGCAATGAAATGAAGAAACTTAGAAAAAACTTCTGATTTATTGAATAGTGGATAAAGCCACAAGTAACCAGTATATTCATCTAAAAATGATACAAAGTACCTATAACCATCTAGAGACTTGAAATGGAAAGGGCCCCAGACATCACTATGGATTCTAGAAAAATGAATCCTAGATTTAACACGAGTCTTTGTAAAATGCAGCTTGTGCACAAGAAGAGCAAATTACACTTGAATCATCATTTGTATACACTAACTTTGAATTCTTGAGCATCATTTTGGCTATGGCATTGGTGGGATGACCAAGTCTTTGATGCCACAAAGATGAACTAACTTGCTATCCAAGAAAAGCTATAGCCTCTGACTGTGAAGGCTAGGAAACTGATTGAGGCAATGTACGTGGGATTGGATAGATACCATTACGACTCAATCCTTTGAGTAAGATGTTCGTGGTTTGCTTGTCCTGTATATAAAAACCAGAAGCATCAAAGCATATAAGACATTGATTATCCTTGCACAACTGATTAACAGATAAAAAGTTTGCAGACAGTTTAGGCACATGAAAAACAGAAGGCATATGTAAAGAAGAAGAGTTGCAAGATATAGATGTGGTGCCAATATTCTGAATGTCCAAACCTTCTCCATTTCCCACTAGAACTTGTTCTGTAGATTCACATGGAGTAACATGATGCAAAGATGAGACATCAGCCACGATATGGTGATATGCGTCACTATCAGCAATCCAGACATGATTAGGCATATAAGAGCTTTGTGCAATCATAGATGAGAGCTTGGGAGATAGAGGATGCCCCTGATAAGAGTACTTGGATCTATGGAAGCAATCAAGAGCTCCACGACCCCTCTTGCCACAAATCTAGCATTCAATCACCTGTGCAAATCCTTGAGAAGGAGAAGCATCATGCCTAAAATAGCAGTTGGTAGTTGTATGGTCACTCTTGCAACAAATTTGACATTCAGGGACAATATTGCTCTTATGAAAAGAATCATAACCAAACTTTGAGCCAGAAAACTGTGAGCCATACATCTGAGAAGATGAAGAGACTCATTTACCAAAACCACCATTACAAAACTTTCCTCTACCAAAACCATTAGAGCCATTAGAAGGAGAACCACACGGACCAGTATATCGATTATGAGCATTAGAAGCATAAAATCCAACTGCTGAACCAGAAGGGGTAGGTAGTAAATCTGTAATAGTAGGCATAGATGAATTGTTTTGAGATACAGACAGCGGAGCATACCTAGTGGAAGAAGAAGCAATAGAATTATACCCAAATGAAGGATGGTGAGAGGTAAACATAGCATAATGGGTTAAGATTCGAGCTTCAACAACTAGCAATTGAGCTTTGAAATCCTTCAAAGAAATTGAGGAATCCCTTGCAATCAAGACAATCTTGATCATATCATATTCAGGAGGTAGACCATTGAGTGTAGCAATCATCAAATCATCATTTGAGACCTTCACACCTGCTTGAGTAAGCTGATCTCGAACGTGCTTTAAATGAAGAAGGAATCCTTCCCCCCCTTTCCGAGCAGTTTGATTTTCAGCCTTCAAGTGATTAATGCAAGCATTTGAAACCGAGGCATAACGATCCACCAAATTGAGTCAAGCTTCTCAAGCTGTCTTAGTCCCAATGACATATTCCAAAGCTTTATCTGACATAGTGGCGATGAGCAAGTTGAGAAGTGCCTTGATAGTCTTCATCCATACCTTGTAAGTAGCTATGACTTGAGAGATAACACCCAGTTCATCCAAAATTGCAAATTTTAGTGGCGGAACAATAGAGCCATCGAAATGCTCAAAAAGCTCAGACCCTTGCAACAAAGAGTACAATTGAAAACTCCATTTCAAGAAATTATTGTCACTGATACGAATTGTAACCATATTGAGCAAGCCATCAATCTTGATGGAGGAAGAAAAAGCCATGGTCAAGCAGAGAGAAAACCTAGAATTGAAATTAAGAGAAAGAAACAGAGAGAAAAAGGGAAGAAAAACAAAGAGAACGAGGAAATGACTGAATTGAAAGACAAAGAAAGCGCAGAAAGGATGGATTGATTGTGTGAAAACCACTAAGGACATTGATACCATGTTAACCAACATATTCAGAGAAGTATAAAGAAGAGTACTAAAGAAGAAGGAAGGAGAAATATAGAGAAATTCGCAATATTGGTTTATGTATTTCTTCATCTTTTAAGCTACAATACTATTACATTTTATACATGTTAAGTAAAGTTTAACTAACTAACCAATACAACTGTCTAACTAATTCACATACATAGGGCTATTCTTCGGCCAGAACGGATCGGAAATAGGAGTTTCGAATTCCAATCCGAAAATATTCGAAAGTCATATTCATTTCCGATGCCGATTCCGAAATTTCGGAATATAATAATACCATTCCAATGCGGAATTTTCGGCAAAGTCAGAACTTTCGGAAATTAAATCTTTTCACAGTTCTTGGAAGAATTTCGAAGGTCATAGCCAAACACAATTTTGACAGGAAGACTTGTAG
This sequence comes from Prunus persica, assembly GCF_000346465.2. Lineage (NCBI taxonomy): Eukaryota > Viridiplantae > Streptophyta > Magnoliopsida > Rosales > Rosaceae > Prunus > Prunus persica. The sequence goes on along the minus strand of NC_034011.1, from coordinate 13,703,210 downwards.
AAACTTTGGTGCATACTTGCAGTGGTATTCCATCAGTATTGTTGTTTAGTTTTCTAATAAATGGTGTCTATCTATATTATTGCCCGAAGAAGAGGAAATATGGCCACGAAGAGAAAGAGAGGAGGAGGAGGAGGAAAAGAATAAGGAAGGAGAATGGTCAGGAAGGTGTGAGAGAGAGAGAGAGAGAGAGAGATAAGAAGTGAGAAGAAACGTTTAGATGGAGGAAGAGGAAAAAGAATGGGGCGGCTGGAGAAAAGAAAGAAAGGAAAACAAATATAAATTAGGGTTTCACCCTAAGATTTTTATAATATTTTTCAAACTCCTCAAATCAATTATTAAATATGTTCAGTTGACATGCATTTTTCAAGGACGACTCTGACTATGGTGGTCTGTTAGCAGAATTGCAAGTGAGAGGCCTTGGGTTCGAAAGTACCACTTGTAGATGATTTTTTCATTTTTGGTTTTGTTTGAAGGATATTATAATATTAAATACTATTGTTATAAATTTATTGTATATTTCTCCATGTATATATATATACATATAATTTAATCACATATGTCGCAAGTTAAATTGATTTTATCATAATTGATTTTAACATTTTAATATAACTTGCACCTCTCATCATGAAATTGGCATTTAATTTTAACCTTAGTGTGTGATCATGGAATTTAATTTTATCCTTTGAACCATGATCAATTTTATTGGATCAACTATTAATCCAGTGTGTGATTATGGCATTTACCTTGTGTGTGACTATGGAATTGTTAACCTTTGAACCATTATCAATTTGATTGGATCAACTATTAATCTAGTGTGTGATCATGACATTTACCCTTAGTGTGTGACCATAGAATTGTAACCCTTTGAACCATTATCAATTTTATTGGATCAACTATTAATCTAGTGTATGATTTAATGTTACCCTTTGAACCATGATCAATTTTATTGGATCAACTATTAATCTAGTGTGTAACCATGGCATTTACCCTTATTATTATTTTTTTTGATAGGGGCATTTATCCTTATTATGTGACCATGAAATTGTTACCCTTTGAACCATGTCATTTAATTTTACACCTTTGACCCAAACAAGACTATATATTTTTTGCCAATAGTCTTAAATTAATATACTCCTATGTTAAAATTAATCTATTGGAAAAAATTACATATTTTTTTTTAGAGAAAAACAAGATTTTTTTCTTTTCTTTTTCCAATAGTCTTAAATTAATATACTCCGATGTTTAGCATATGAATATATGAGTATTGAAATAAAATATATATAAGACCTATAAACCAAAAACAATGTAATTATAATTAAAATTTCAGAATTTTTCAGAAAAAATCGGATTGGAATGAGTTCGGAATTTCAGAATTTTCGGAATTTACAGATACATTCCGATTCCGATTCGAATTTTATCAGAAAAATCAGATTTTGGTATTTTCTAATGTCGAAGTTGGATTTTTTTGGAAAATTTCAGACTGGAATCGGTCGGAATCGGATTTTCCAATCCAACTTACACCCCTACACATACACTACTAACAACTCACGTGCCTTGCACACCTAGCTCACTAACTGTATACAATGATATTAATAGTTAACAAAAACTAGTCTAAATCGAATCGGGTCAGTTATGTTAAGTTTATTTATTCATTTATATTCAAAATTAGTAAGGCCTAATTAATATTCAAATCACATTAATACCTCTAAGTAATATCAAAATATTTTAGCCCAATTCATATCCACATTTCTTAGTTCCAATTTGTACACAACTAAATAACAACTCTAGCCCAACTTCTTTTTCTTTTCGATGAATTATACCTGTTCTTGTTGAGCTTCTGTCTTTCTCAATTTTTCATATATATATATTTTCTATTTCTTTTCTCATTTATCTATCCACCTCCTTTTCTTTTCTTCCTATTTCTCTCTCCTCCATATCTTCATATTTTTATATATTTTCAACTCAAAAATTGGTCAAACTGAATCAAAAGTGCAGGATCCCGAGCCTCTACATTTGGCATTGGTGCATTTTCTAAAATCTTGACCATTTGATTAATCTAATGATATTAATTAATCCACATCAGCATAGTTATAGTATCTTAAAAAATCAAATGTTGTACCGTATCATCCCTTCCACCCTCCTACATCTCTACTATCACAAACCCTCTTCCCAAACTCCTACATTGCCATGGCTGCCATCTCTTAAAAATCATAGTTTTTACATACTGCAAAAGTGAAACCATTGGAGAACCCTCGTGCTTGTCAAATTAACCAACATAATCAGGACCTGGTATGAGGGATGTGAGAGCCCTAAATCCCCTCAACACAACCTATTCTCGCTTGTCAATGATGATAAAATATAAAGATTAATTCCAAGAACAATATTGATAATTAATAATTAATTAATATTGAGTCTACATGTATGTATACAAGTCCAGTAATATGTATGTATCATCCATTATTGATGCTTACCTAATTCACTAGTTTTTTTTTTCATTTTTTTCATTCAAATTATCAATTGGTCTTGCTTTTATTTGCCTTATAATCCAATACATACGTGGTTTTTCTTTTTGTTTGCATTTGCGACTCAAGAGGTATTGGGGCTGGACTGCTGAAGAGATGGCAACCATAGAGATGAGAGTCTTTGTGATAAGAGACGAGGGGAAGGTGAAAGGGGAAGGGAAAGATTGAGCTCATTAAAGATGAGGAAAGGGTGATATCTCAACATCTGATTTTTAAGACACTATAAATATGCTGATGTGGATTAATTTTTTGTAAAGTCTAGAGTGGAGTCCACGCGTTTAGAAATAATGAAGACTTGTTGTCTTGGGTGGGTAATGGATGATGAAAGTGTTGTAAAAGTGGAATCCACATATTGGAAGAAATGATTGCACATCCACGAGAAGCCAAGAGGCTTTGGCTATAAATGGACTTCCTCCCTTCATTGTAAGATGACATACCATCTAAGAAGAAATGAGAGCCCAGGCAAAGAGGAAAGAAAGGAAGAGAAGGAAATAAAGGGAGAGTGTGAGGAGAGAAAAAGAGAGCAGAGAGAAATTCTCCAAGAGAGAAAAATCATGAGCTACAGATATTGTAAATACTAAAGTTGTAGCCCTATTATTTTACATAGTGAAAAAGTTACTGCTATTGCTCTCCGAGGACGTAGGCATGGCCGAATCTCGTTAAATATTGTGTCTTATTTACTTTACGTGCAGCTCAATATTCTTGTATATGCAGTTCATTTTATAGCACGTTATCAGCACAAGAAGCTCTCAGGTATAATTTTATATGTTGCACTATTATTTATATTACTAACCATTCAAAGGTGTGGTGGAAAGCCTGTATTGGTTTCAGGTTAAAAGTAATTTCGTATGAAGGACAGACGTGATATCCTTTAGTAGACTAGCACTAAGGATTTTCTCTACTTTTCTAATTATATATGTTAGTATAATAATATTATATTATTTCATCATGGTGTTGATAAGAACCCACCAACAACTGCCTTTACTTTATATATATATAGTAATTCCATTATTGTAGCTTTAATGGATGGTTTCACCTCCTATATTTTTAGTGGTGGTTTTATCCATGCATTTACTTTATTTACTGTATGGTGTAGGTTTATTAGTCATATAACAGTATTTATTTAAAAGTGCGGTGCGGATTTTATCATCCACACAACTGCCTTTACTTTTTATTTAGAAGTATGGAGTAGAATTAGTGCCCATATAAGCACATTTACTTTATTATTTAAAGTATGGTGCGGAATTAAAGTCCATATAGCAAGCAATTTATTTTATGAATTTATTTTACCGCACATTTACTTTTATTTTTAGTATGGTGCGAGTTTATCGTCCATACCATCAATTTATTTACAAGCAATTTATAGCAATCTATTTTATGAATTAATTGTGTGATATGATGAGTTTTACAGCATACAGAGATTAGGACCAGAAGTTCCTTGATCCTCATCATACAACTACATCAGGACTTGAAGATCCTTGATGATGATAATGATATAAGAGCTGGCAATCTCTCCAGTACTACATTTGTAAACAAGAGATCAGACCTGAAGATCCTTGATCCTTGACATGTAAATAAGGACCTAAAGTTCATTGATGATGTAACAGTACCGTATCAGTTAATAGTACAGTATGCATGAATAGTAAATGTACTGTACGCATGAATAGTATTGATGAATTTATGTGATTTTGGCCTGAAGTTCAAAATCTAATAGTGTTGAGAACCTGAAAGTTCCAACAGTTAAAAGGACAACCTTTGAGGTATTATTGCAAATTGTGGTACACAACATATTTCTTTGGCATAAGAAAATGATGAATTCAATAAAGCTCGATTCTATTACAATCGACACCTCAAGGAAGAAATATATTTTTTGAATTCCAGTTGTTAAGAATACACCATGAAATGAATAACATCAGGATAAACCTCAAAGGATGAATTGAGGCTCCCCACATATTTTGTTATATTATATTATCTGGGCCAAAAGCCCATGGATCCAAATATATGAGAAATCCCGAACCTGAAGTTTTGGGTATATGGTAGTTAATGCTCTTCACTACTATATTGCAATATTATCATGACTTTTACTCAATTTATATTTCATGCCCATTTGAAAAAGGCAAATAAATTCTGAGGTCGTGTTTAGCCCGGGCCAGAAGTTCCAGACTCACATGCATTGAAATATGTAATTTGAAAGATTTGATGTGGTTATCTGAACCTACAAGGCACAAGGTTTAAAACCGTCATTTTGAAAAGACGTGCAAACTACAGGTGCAAGTTTAAGAATTTGCCCAATTATTATAACATGAAAGGAGTATACAATAGATAGATTCTTTTCATTTGCAAGGAAGGAGGAGGCTCTGTAAAATCTATAAAATTCCATTATGATCTGGAAGCCTCCAGAGAAAGAGAACGACGTCTCTTGAGCTTAGCCATAAGCTTCTCTTGGTCTTCCAGAATCTTTTCATTGGAAATCTGTAGCATGTCAAGCCTTGTCTGAGACTCATGAAGCATTCTCCGTAGAGACAAATTTTCAGTGTTCAGCTCCTGAATCTCATTTGCTATGGCATTGAAATGATTAGCCATGTTAGAAATAGAAGCAGCATTCTGAATGCTAAAAGCCATTGAATCATCAATAGCCTTTTCGTCAAACCCTCATGTTAATAGTATTTCATCCATAGGAGTAAGGAAATTTTTAGCTACTATGATAGTATTCATATTATTTATCATCACAGAGTCATTAACCGTGAGATAACGATTTTGAGATACAAAGGATGAATGCCAGACTTTGGCGTCATGAGTTGTTTTGGGAGCAACATTTAAATCGTAACATTTTAGGCGAGAAGAAGTGGAAGCCATTTTAAAAGGTTTCAAAGAAAATCTTAGAAAAGTTGAATTTTTAGAAAATGGAAGGAAGTTGAGTTGAAACACAGTCACTCTAATCAGGCTTTACAGAGGCAATATCTATATACCGAAATGTGGCAACGTTTCCAAGATCTCAATATTTTCTCGGATCCCCATATTCTCCAATTCTTTTCTAGATTTCAAAACTTCACGCGACCTCCATTAATATCTGTCAGCACTTTAAGGGTTTCAAGGACTATTTTTGTCAAAGCCGCTCTTGCCTTTATGGATTTCACAGAGTTATTTTTTCAAAAGCATCTCGAAAACCTCACAAATTTATGTGGTTAATTTGAGATTTACCGGATCAAACTATTCCTCTAATTTGTATATATATATATGTTACTAACGAAATTTTCTTTACAGAATACATCCAATTTTCTCCATATCTAGTGATGCAATATCCACATGTTTTTCCTATCAGTGAGCACTCGATGTGCTTGAGAAGCGAAACTATCTTCGATCATCCATTCAGGGAGCGAGACTATCCCTGATCACGTTTCGGCTAGATCAGGGGACTATAAGGACGACCACATGCTCTAATCTCCTGAAGTTCTTCTAGGTTAGGAGAAATGAGAGTTTGTCTCACTAGTTTCCTTCCCTAATTTCTTACATACCTTGAACCTTCATCAGAAGAATAAATCCATGTAGTGAAGCTAACACTAAGGGTTTTTTATTTTTATTTTTTATAATGATTTTTTTTTTACATAAACAAAATAATTGTGATGTTTTCCATGATATAACTAGATCATCAAGCGTTTCATTATATTTGCTGAGCCGATACAAGCTTGAATGATATTTTAGCAAAGTTAATTTCTCCCACTTAAGGATGTAAGCAATACTTGTGTTATTTCATGCTTGCACTCTTATTATGATATTTTGTATGACATCCTTAAAGGTAACCAAATGGGGAGATAAGACTGTTCCAGAAGAACGCCATGCAAAGGACCATTCCAGAAGAATGACTTGCATTACAGATCGTTCCAGAAGAATGACTTGTATTATGACCATTCCAGAAGAATGGCTTATATAATTCTGATATGTATTCATGAATTATTAATGCAAATTTTACAGATTGCAAGTTGGATACATTAATAATACACTGCATAGATTAAAGTCCCATAAGAACATAACATAGGAATAGCAGTTATCAATATGATGCACGCCTGTTGCGTAGCAAATGATAGGGATTGAAGTTCCGGAAGGACAATCTATTAACATGTCAATATTAATATGGTGCACGCCTATTGCGTATCAAATTATATGGTTTAAAGTTTCAGAAGGACAATTAATTGACATGTGTGTATTAATCTATGGCATGCCTGCAGCATGACAGATATATGGGTTCTAAATGTTCCAACTCTTTGAATGGAGATATCCACGCCCTACTGTAACATAACGCTCCATTGGAGGTTATGATTCACATTCTCACATAATTCATCCTATAAGAGATGTCTGTTTGGAAAGAGACAATAAAAGCCCCTGAAGTGGCTTGGGTACCCAAAAGCAAAGAAATGCTTATAATTGGTGCATGCGCATGCACATGAAAATGGTGGGATCATGAATTGATGAATGACAATTTTTGGTTTTGGAGTAGTTACTCAATCTTCAATGGGCTGTGTTGATTGAAACCACGTTCTATTATTAAATGTCGATAATATCATTGGCCAAAATGGAAAGAGGCAATTACATTACAGATGAGAATGAACGTGAAAGAACAAACCCATAGTACGAACCCCAAAAAATGTTAACCCTGAATGTTATACTTGGGTGTTCAGAATAAAGAGGAATATACTCACTTTATATGATACAATGTTTCTGGTAGAAACCAGGAATGTTGAGGTTTTCCATGTTCACAGATGCAATCGTGCCTTCTTATTGCACATTTACGAAGACCAACATATTATCTTTAAGGGTTATTAAATGTGCTGAGCATATCGTCAGAAGTGATTCCCTAAAGATGTACAAGCAGAAACAAATAGTTGGATATAAAGCTATATAATGTATCATAAAGTGTAATCCCTTAAACAAAATCCCTGAAGGACATGTGCCTGAAGCACAAATTTTGTACTCAATACTAATATGTATAAATTGCCTCAGTGAGTACATTAATTATGACATGGTTGCAAACACATAAAAACTCTTGAAGAGTTCCAAAACAAAAAACAAAACAGAAAACAAAAAACAAAAAATTGTCTCGGCCTGAAGATCGAGCATTATGCCAACAAGATTCTTGTTTATACTAAGGAAGTATTGAAGAATTTTTATGTGGGTTATCCGTTAGGCACTTAAATGATTTTTCGAAAGTATACTAGACCAGACATTGTATTTTCCAGATAGAGCTCAGCTCCATCACCACCACTTTGGGATGATGTGAGGCATATTTGATACTATCTCCGCATAACACCATATACAGACATATTCTTTTCAAGTGAACTTACAAATAACCTAGGTTTTGTTGGACACGCGGACTCTGAAAATTTCTACATAGAGATAGCTCACTGGAAATATATTTACTTATTCAACTATGTGAATTGTTGATGGCTACATCCTCCACTCACTCCGAAAGATTTTCACTCCAAAAGATAGTCATGAAGATATCAAGGGGAGATATTCATCAGGAGGAGCATCCAGAAGTATGCTACACTGATTACTGTAATCTCCTTCCTTCCATTAGTTTTCTCACTGGGTTTTCTTCTAGCAAGATTTTATTGAGGCAACAATATGTTACTTGTGGTCTCTAAGGGGGAGTGTTATAAAGTCTAGAGTGGAGCCCACACGTTTAGAAATAATGAAGACTTGTTGTCCGGGTGGGTAATGTGATGATGAAAGTGTTGTAAAAATGGAATTCACATATTGGAAGAACTAGTTGCACATTCACGGGAAGCCAAGAGGCTTTTGCCTATAAATGGACTTCCTCCCTTCATTGTACGATGACACACCATCTGAAAAGAAATGAGAGCCCAGGTAGAGAAGAAAGAAAGGAAGAAAAGGAAGAAGAGAAGGAAAGAAAGGAAGAGGGAAAGGAGAGAAAAAGATAGCAGAGAGAAATTCTCCTAGAAAGAAAAATCATGAGCCACATATATTGTAAACACTAAAATTGTAGCCCTATTATTTTACATGGTGGAAAAGTTACCACTGCTGCTATTCGAGGACGTAGGCATGACCAAACTTCGTTAAATATTGTGTCTTATTTATGTTACGTGCAGCTCAATATTCTCACATATATATAATTTATTTTTACAACTTAATTAATATTATTAGATTAATAAGATGGTCAATATTTTAATAAATGCACACAAATGTACCGATACTAAATGTAAAGTCTCGGTATCTCAAAAATGCATAGGTCCAATTTGGTTTGAAAATGGCACCCAAACAGACTCTGCCCACCCCTGCTTTCGAGCATTGTAAGGAAATTTCAATACCTGTGGCTTAGCCGCCAAAACCAAACGACCACTCACTCTTCCTCTCTGGCAACAAGGGCTGCTAGGTTCAGAACTTCAGAGCTCAAAACTACAACCTTTTGAATTTTCATCTTGGGAGAACTATTTTTTGTTTCGTTATTACATTTCTGATTACTAATTTTCTCGTGTGTAATTTGGTTTATCATTAATTGTTACTTTATTAAATCGTTTCTAGAGCTAAAGCGAGTGGAAGCGTGTTCTGATGGCGGCACTTTTAGGGTTTGTGGAAGAATCAACAGATTATGTCCAACTTGGGATATCAACGTCGTCGTCATCATCCTACAGCTACAAATTAGTGCCGTGGTTGAGCTGGGACGAGTGGCTCTTCGTCGACGAATCTCTCTTTTCGAATTCACCTAATTCTGTGGCCTCCGCTTTAAGAAGAGTAAGAAAATAACAAATTTAGCACTATATCAGAAATTTCATGTTGTTGAACTCTTTCTCGAAAGAAAAAGAAAACTCTTTCGGCGTGCTCACTATGGAATTCTTCGCACGTTGTTGAATATGATTGAATCTTATTTATTTGTTCCTATAATTTGTAAACGGTGGAGGAAGTTATTTTTTTGAAGTGGGTTCTGCTTTAAATTGAATTTTCTGGTGGTTTCTGGAAATGGTATATATGTTTTTCATCTCTGACTACTTGTTTAAAGATATCAGCATGGAGAAGCAGAGGATGTCTTCCTGTTGTAGTTGAACTTACGTCATCGATTATTGAAATTCAGCAAAAAGATCCTCACTTTAGGTACCTTTTACTGCCAAATTCTCTGAGCATGTTTGGATCAACTTCTTATATCTTTTTTTCCTCCCCAGTGAGGGGCAGGGGCAGGGGCAGGGGATATGCCAAATGTTCTTTGCTTTGTGGTTCTGTTCGTATTTTTGTGTCATTTATCGCTTTAAATTCCAACCGAAGATAATGTAGTTGTCCTACTTTGGTAACAACTTCATGTATGTGTTTTGTGAATTATAGAAAGGACCAGTCAAATAATGCTTTGGATAATTGCAGAGGGGATCAATCAAGTGATGCTTCACTTTCAGACGAAATGCTGGCCATGTTATATTGTATGGCAATAATGAGGTGTGGCTCCTTTCTCGTTTTGGTTCTTAAATCTCTCTGTTCTTTTATCGACTCCCTTATCATATTGTGTTGTATGGATGTATATGCTTAGTAGTACTACCATTGTAACCACAGTGCAATAATTTGTAGAAAAGGGTCCTTGATCAACTATAATGCTCAGTCAAAACACAAATACACACAGAGTCTCTCTGTTTCTGTCTGTCTGTCTGCCTCTCTCTCTCTCTCTCTCTCTCTCTCTCTCTCTCTCTCTCTCTCTCTCTCTGTGGTAGTTTGGAGTTGGTTTGAATGGCTGAACAAGAGGTAGACTACTTGTAAGATGCATAGGGTAGTTGCATGACGTGCTGTATTTCGTGATGGTTACCTGTTCACCAATATCAAAATTTTGTTTTGACTAAAATTTTTTAGGCCTTAGAAAGAGCTCCAGCAAGATATTAGGGATGCATGATGGATGTATATGTTCTTAGTACTGGTAATTTGGAAGAAAATCCTTAAGCATCCAAAATTCTTGTCAGGAATTTTTCTTGATATGTGCATTCAGTGCTTAATATCTTCAAGCCAACAGAGAAATTAAGTGTTTGTGATTCATTGGCCATACGAAAATTGTACTTCATATACAGATATATATATTTCTCTCAAAATTTTAGGGGAATGCTTAAGCTAATTTTTTTTTTTTTTGCCTTCTGTTTCTATGCGTCACATGTACTGCTACATATTCAGAATCATTGTCTTTTATTTATTTATTAAGGCTTGTGAATGGTGTTGTTGAGAAGACACGGAAGAAAACAGAGGTTTCCATTGCTGTGGCTGCTGATGCAATTGGCATCCCACGCACACTGATTGATATTCGTCATGGTGAGCAACTCGGACTTTTAATTTGTATATTTATCGTTTGTTCATTGGTTCAGTGGTTAAGCTTTTGGGCTTTCCCCTAGTCTAGACTACCAGCCATGCTGCCATGCCCATTCGACCGAAGAATACTCTCTGCTGGGCTTTGGGTATTCAAGTATTCTTTGGAACACTTATGATACCCTGGATTGATCTTTGTTTTCTTTTTTTCACTTGGTTATTGCTTAATTTTTAGAGGGATCTCACCGTGAACTTCCTGCACTTGAGGTTGTACGTAGTGCTTCAGTTAAGGTATGCATCATGCTTGGTAATTCAAAATTTGTTCCACCAGATTCTTCTAATGCTTACTCTTTATGACTAGATTTTATGTCCAACACATCTAGTTTATTCGATGATGAATAATTATAATAGGCTTCCCACTAAGACTTCGTTTGTGTTTGGGTTAACTGACTGTGGTGCTGCACAGAATGGTTGTTTTTTTGAAAAGATTTCTGAGTATTATTAAAAGTTGTTACAACTGGCTTTGGTTTTCCATTTGACTGCAAGAGACAATTTATGGAAGATATAACGTATTCATTTATTTAACTTGTGGAAAATTCTAAACTCTATAAGTCCCTAGTTTTATAAATGTAATATAATAATAGAGTTTATTATTATCAACAATTTATTTGTTTGTGGAAGGGCACATGCTGCCCCTCCCCCCCACACCACACAACTTTTTCCAAAAAAGAAGATATTCCTGGTTTTAGACTGACAGCATAGACTAAAAACATCATATAAAGATATTATGCAAGAAACCTATATTTTCTGATAGGACGGATTCTTGTTTCCTGTTTTCCCAACCAGATCCATGAACACTTTTGTAAGTACACCGATACCTTTTATGACTGGCAAGCTCATATTGTGCATTTCACTTCCAACAAAATGATATTGTTAACGTGAAGTGTTTCTAGTTATCAAGTTTATGGGGTAGAACTTTCAGATCATGGATACAGAAGATTAAACTAGTTTACGAGAACAAACTATTAAAGCTAGTCGCTTATGGTTCTGACTTCATGAATATCAGCAAATCTTACCAAGTTATTTTTTAGGATAAAAGTGGCCCTCCACATTTATCTTAATCCTTTATGGTTTGGAACATGGGATAACTACTATGAAACTTGTCACTGTATGGAATAATTAGATTGAACATGGCTCAACTGCAAGTTCATGTTGATTCATCTCTCCAGCTTCAACTAGCTTCTTATGTATATTTTGTTTTGCTTTAATTTAAGGCAATTTTTTTTTCTTCTCTTTTTCTTTATTTTTTGCTATACTTCAATGAATTATTTATTTCTCCCTATTGTTGTTCTGCACAAACATGCATTTACCAATTATATTTGCAAGCAATGACTCAATTTAAATTTGGGAAGTTAAACTATATCCATGGTTGGTGTTTTTAGGCCCTTGATTGGTTGAAGTACTATTACTGGGAGCCTCAGAAGAAAGCAATTCCATTTCATGGCAATGAAACTGCTGGCATCAAAACTGAGATAATGTCGAAATTCCATGAATTTGCCTTCTGCTTAAGAGTTAAGAACACTCCTCACTTGCGTTCTTCAAAAATCAAAGAAAAACGTGGTATGAAAATATTATTTCTTCACATTATATTGATTATAGTGCCTAAAATCTTGTGATCTATAAGATATAATACTTTCCAATGATTTTACATGTAGTGCAATACACTGTTGCATCTATGACATATAGAACTTTCATGTGAATTGCAGCCACATTTTGTAGGGTTTGCACTGTGTCATAATCGAACAATGAAATATATGCTTGTTGGAAGTTTCTGAAAATTTGATGTCTAGGAGATATTTCTTTTGTATCTGGCATGAGAACTTTGACACCCTTTCTTTTGTCAAGGAATAATCTAAGACCGTATATTCGGAGTTATTTTCTGCAGAAAGAAAATCACTGCATATGAATGAATTAGGAAGCTATAATTTTCTATATGCTTAAATTCATGTTTAGAGTTTGTCCTTTTAGCTACCTTTTGGAGAACATTCTATATGTTTTTTAATGGAATGGAAATAGAAATTATCATGGTATATATTTTGGTCAGCAAACTATCTCGCAAACACATGGGTGAGTCAGAATTATGTTGTGTTCTAAGAAAAAGGCATTTACACAGCTAAGGTGCTGTAAAGAACTAATTGTCTACATATATCATGCATACAATGTATACTCTCTATTCAGACATGTACATTTATTTCATATGTCAAGTTTTAGATTTGATTTAACAAATTTTCTTTGAACTAATGCTGCACCTATATATTTCTTTTTTCGTTTTTATATTTGAAAGTGTTTTACTCCGTGATATGTGAAACCACGTGTCTTGCCACTGGATTAGCATTTACTGGGCACTTGCTCCAGTAGGCATAAGTGATAGGGAATTGGATAGGTACTAGTCATAGAACAGAGTACATATTGAGAATCTCTTATAGTTGGAAAAAATAGAATTGCGTATCTGAACCTATTCCCCTCTTTCTTTTTTAAGTTGTGGATGATGTAATGCCCCTATTTAAAACTTCGTTTGATGTTCCCTCTTGGCTACCTTTTTAGTAATTAGTCATTGCAAGCATTGTGAAGGATATACTTAATGTATCACATTAATGAGCTAAGAATTGGGCTCCTTTACTTTGCCTTCTGAATGTAGAGGACCTGGTCTTTCACTGTTACTGCCAATCATAATTAGAATGTTTGAAAGCATGTATTAAAGAAAGTCACTTATCTTTAAAGAATAGCTGTCAACATTTGAAAGAAAAATGGGGAGGAGCCCAAGCTGTGCTCTAAAGTTTGAAGGATATGTTATTGCATGTCTTATTATTGATTAGAATGTTCAAAAACTGTTTCAGAGAAAGTCGCTTATTTTTATAGTATGCTCACATTCATCTTAAGCATGACTAGATGTCCATTTGAAGGGCAAATAGAGAGGATCTCAAGCTGTCAGCTAACTTTTGAATGATGTCTTTAAATACTTGGATGTTTTATATGTTGATTGAGGTACTTTCTTTTCAGGTTCTAAGAAAGACCTTACCAAGATATTAAAAAGCCTTGTAGGGTTGTATTCTGCCTTCTCCTCGGAAGTTGTTTCTGTACTGTTGGAGTTCTTGTTGAAGGCTATAAATTCCTCAGATTCCTCAGAGCTTCCAGTAAACACCCAAAATAGCCCAAGCCTACAAATTTCATTGAATGAGTGGAAGCTTGTGATAACAAAATTTTCAAATAAGGAACCAGAGTTACTTCTGGCTCTTCTGAATGCAGTTCTTGATATGATTGAGAATCAGGAAGCAGTGATATATGAGACGGGTAATCACATGACCTGATTTTTCTTTGTATTAGTTGCTCGGTATTCAGATATATACTGGTAGAACTTATGGTGAGTCTGTGCATGAAATCTAATCATTTTTACTTCGTTTCAACTGGACTGCTTTCTTGTGCCTATCCATATTGCATATTTCAATTCCTATATTCTATTTGGTCGCAACTAAAGTATTTGGTTACGAAGCTCTAAAGTAAAAGATGCTGAATTAGGCCAAATAAAAATCAATATTAAGTCCTCCTTCCTGCTTTTGTGGATTTGTTTAGGTTGGGTTCGCACATCATCAGACCATAGGGCAGAAACACTCCAAGTTGAACACCTCTCTTCTCTGTTTAAGTGGCTGGTCAAAAAATTTGAAGGATTAAAGCCTCATTTTGAAAAAGATTCTGTAGCTGAGATCAAAGTTTCTTCAGGAGAAAAAACAATATCGAAAGCAATTCTGATGGAACTCCTACGTAAATGTCTTGTTCTATCAGCCTCTGCTAATAACCAGCTCATGGATTCTGCCATCGATCTTGCTCAACTGACAGGGGACAACTACCTATTGGGAAAACTGAACAAACTATCTTCATTAGTTTCATCAAATTCGGATGTTACTGAAGAAGGTGATTCTCTTAAACATTCAAATAATGTATTTAAGAAGAAAGACGAATCTATGAGTGAAGCAGCAAAGAAGCTAGAGATGATTAAATGTCACAAAATAAAGAAAAAAGTAGTGAAGAGAACAGATGCTGATGCCAGAAATACTAACAGATGGGTTCTGGCAAAATCATGGAACCCGTGTCCAATTGGAATGTTGCCTCGAGCTGTTGGGTTTTCTGGTTGCCTTCCTGTTCTGGACTTTAATATTGTCCCAGAAAAGGTTTCTCAATTAATAGGAAGAAAAGAGAACTGGGAATTGAACCAGTGTAGTGGCAAGAGAGAAGCTAGTTCTGATTTGCACCTACTAGACAACCAATGTGTTAAGAAGTTGAGGGAAACAGAGGATGGCTGTGTATCAGACAGTGAGCATGTTTCATCCATAGAAGATGTCAGTGGCCATCTCATGATAGATGGGGTCTGGAAGAGAGTTGGGGAAGAAGAACTACTTGCCATCAAGTCTGCTTTAAGGATATTAATTTAGTCACTGATTTATTCAAAGCTACGGTAGATGTGATTTTGGAAGCTTTTGTGACCATCTATGCTGGCTTGCAGTATGAGCTTCAAATCTAAGTTACAGTGGTGATAAATTAGCCACTGAAGCAATTTTGGTTTTTTCGTAGTGCACATTGTGACTATCTGGGTTATAAAAGTTGTAACCAGAGTAACATTAGTGTTGTAGGGTGAGAGGTAGATCAATGCAGGAAAGCTGGTGGATTTTACTATTTTCCAAAAGTTAATCCTCTTTTTGAAAATACCCTCTTGTATTGATTGAAAGAACTCAACTTATGTGATGTATTGTGTTTTATACAATGAGATGTTTATTGGAATTTATATCCTGGTTTCATGAAATAAATTGTAGTTGAAGATGACCTTTTAGTGTTTGGCAGGCTGCTAGATGTCAGGACATGGATGACATTGTAAGCTTAGCATCTGCTGGTGTTTTGCTCGATTCTAAGGATTCTCATAGCTGAACAGGTTATAATTTTCGTTGTTTATATGAATTCATCCCTGTTTTACAGTTTGAGCTTCTTTTTTTTCTTTTGTTGATGATCAAATCTCCCTTTTTTTTTTTCTTCGGTTGATTCCCTCTCCTCTCATTCTATCATACTTTTTCAATATTAATTCTTTTAACACATTTGACATGTGCTGGAAGTGGTAGATATTTTTCTTCTGGCTTATGGTTTTCTCCTCTCTTATTAAAATGTGAAATTTTCTAGTACTGGTTAAGGAATTCATTTGGACTATTAAAGCAATTATAGATTACGCATGAGATGACACTTTGTTGTACCAAATTGTTCTCTCAACATGCATAGGTTTTATTTGTTTGCTGCTTTCTTGTGCATAGTCAGTTGTGAATTTGTTGAAACTTGGACTGCATCTCCTCAACCTCTTATAGTAGTTGGTCTCAACAAGGTAGATACCAGGACAACCAGATAATAATTTGCCATGAATATTGCTTATTGAAAATCTCAAAGATATTTATCTAGTTGTCAAGTTTGAAATTCAGTAGGTAAGGTCACTTTTATGTGGTCTCAGAGGTTAATGATATTGATATTTGATCTGTGAAACTTGTGAACGGAGGTAGATAGGTGTGGAGATGCAGGGTCATTTTGGAAGGATAGAGATCTGAAGAGATCTGTGATAAAACAGTCCACACCTGTAGTAAGTAGTATAGACTTGCAGTTCTATTTCCGCATAACTGCTGCAGTTCCAAATTTCAAAAGCAGAATCAAAACTTCTTAATTGAGGTTAGCGGTTGCGGTTCAGTTTGTATGAAATAACTTTGTTAAACTCTTAATTGTATTGTACTGATTGGGTTCTTAACTGTACTTGAATTCCAACCTTTATTCCATTGTAAAGTTGCACTAGAGTTTCGTCAACAAAAAATTGTGGAGTTATAGAGAATTTTTTGTACCAAAAGTGAACTATTTCACTTCACCTTTATTCCTGGCTTTCAGGTTGGTTTTCAGATGTTTTCATCCTCTCCTTTGTATACTCTTATGGTGTTCTAATAAAGCATCTTTCCCAACCAAAAAAAAAAAGCAAAAACACAACCATGATAAGCACAAAAGGTGCTTCTGACCCCAAAAAAAATATATAAATTATATAATATATGTATACACAAATGCCTTAGGCAGATTTTTAACCCAAAAAACACCTATACATATTAAAAGTAAAAAACAAATATAATCGCAAGAAATAAAACAAAAATAAAACGCACAGCTAAAGCTTCAACAAAATTATAATAAAAAAATTGTGCGAAGGTAAAAAAAAATCAGAGCCCTTCAGACCAGAAAAAAGAAAAAGAAAAAGAGAGAGAAGAAAACAGACTCGTCCTTTCTGTCTTTGTAATTTTGCTTTTTGTTTTTTTGTGTTTTGCTTTGTTCTATTTCAATTCTTTAGTAACTGGAGATGGCCATGCCAATCCCAACCTTGGAGGTAGACGATGACCCCCATTCATCAAACGTATAATTTTCTTCCCTCTCTTTGGGGCATTTCAGCGAACTTAGTAGGCACTTTGGGGTTGCCCATCAACCTTCCAAGGGGTCAAGGTCGAAGCCTTCAATGCAGAATTTTGCTGATGAAAGAGTTTCAACAGGTGGCTATTGTAATATATCTCGTTCCCAATCTCATTGCTTGGAGCTCTAAGAGCACCTTCACCCCGAAGGGCAAGGGCAAGACAAAAGTAGGGCAATGTGTCACTATTCACGTGAATAGTGACAGCCTTGCCTTTTTTGGTTCTATCCCAAAAGATAAGAGTAAGGGCAAACACTATTCATTTTAATTTATTTTCTATTTTTTTATACTTAAATCATTAATTTTAATAAGCTTTTCGGATAATATTTTCGGTTGCCACGTGTCACTATTTATTATAAAATTCTCACCTAAAATTTTAGATAACATTTTCGGATAAAATTTTAAAAAAAATTTTCGGTTGCCACGTGTCCATCAAATTTCAAATAAGATTTTCTGATATTTATTTAAAAAAAATTATAATCTCAGATTTCAGATAAGTGAAAGTGGGAGTTTGCACAAAGCTTCAATGTGGGACTTTGTGCAAGTTCTCGTGATGGCGACATGTGTTAAGGCTTAGGTTATGTAGTTGAGAGCTTCGACAATCACTTTTGGTAGGTAATTGCCACATCGGAGGAAGGTGTCTTTGAAAATTGAGAAGTATCCTAGTTTCGGCAGGCTATGGGTCTGTCCACACGCTAGTCCCCTACGTGCCTTGCCGATTAGCAGGGTGATTGTGTCACCCGTGTCGCTCAAGTCCCCTTGCCGATTGGCATGGTGACTGTGTCGTGCTTGTCACGAGAGCCCCTTGCAGGATCGGCAGGGTGACTGTGTTGCACTTGTCATGCGAATATCGATGTGGCCATTTGAAATGTTTTTAGGGTTTCGGTGCATAAGTTGAGGCGTCGGCACCTCGAGTTTCTATAAATAGTACCGCGAGGTAAAGAAGGCTTTACTTATGAGTTTTAGAGAATTGAGAGGAGGTGATTTCTGACGAAAATTCTTGTGGTGGAGAGATTTTTGGCGAGGCGTGTGCACAGCAGAGCGATTTGCTTGTTCTTGGTGAGGTGATTTCTAGCGACAATTCTACGGCGGAGCGATTTCTGATCCTTCTGCACGGTGGCAAAAACAAGGTTTGTGCTTCTTTTCCCTTGTGTTTTGGATTGAAATGTATGCTTTCGTTGATTATGTTCATGAACCTTTTGAATGAATGTATGAACATTGATTATCGTTCATAGGGTAAGAATCTTGTAGGCATCTCGTCCTTTTTATGTATCCCGCTTTTGATTTTCGCATGTGTATAGTTTTCTTTATTTTGTGTTTGTAGATGTTTGAGAGTTTTGGTAAAGAAAGTCAGGATCCCCTTGCCTTCGGTGGGAAAGAGACTGAAAGTGATGAGCGTAGCCTTTTTATTGGTTCCGAAGATGAGAGTACCGAATTAGAGCATGTTGTAGAGGGTGTGATAGAGAGTAGGATGGTGGGATGTGAGGGTGAGAGAGATAAGCAGTGAGTAGATTCTCATGAGGCGGATTATAGAGAGATGCAGATGAACTACAGTGTACTAGAAGCAGTAGCCGATCGGGCTCAACCAATTAGGCAGGACCATTAGGGTCAGTTGATGTGGTTGTGGCGTCTGCTTCGGTAAGGTTGGAAGTACAAGTGGGTGTCCTTTTACCTAAGATGAATAGGATGACTGATGAGGAAATTGTAGAGCTCAGGGCCGATTATAGTATCCCGCCTTCAGTAGGGTTAAGGTTGTCTACTGCAACAGCTGTGGTGAAATATTCTGCAAATGGTTGCGTGTTGATTTTCACGAATATGTATAAACATGGGTTGAGACTGCCGCTTCATCCGTGGGTACAAATGATGTTGTCAAAGCTGGGATATGCACCTAGGCAATATAATACCAATTTTTGGATTCTTTTTCATGGGTTTTATATTTCATGGTAGTTGGTGAAGTTGGGGGAGCCAACTTTTGAGCAGTTCATGCATTTGTATTCAATGTCTAGGCAACAAGAAAACTTCGACTGGGTGCAAGCAAATTGTCAAAAGGCAGGGGAGAGAGGCTACTTTATAGGGTGGTTGCCTTCTTCATAAAAGTCCTAGAAGAACTGGTGGTGTCTGGCCTTAGATGACTAGGAGTGTGCGCCGGGAAAGACCGTCACCAAACATGTTCCTAGCCATTTTCAGTCGATAGGTCTTTGGTCGCAACTTTTATGGCTTTTGTAGCTTGTGTGTGTTTTATTTTAAGAATTTTTTGTTTTTTGTTGTCACACTGCAAGAATTTTTTGTTTTTCATTTTTTGTACTTATATTGTTGGAGTTGACTGACTGTGTTTGCATTTTGCAGTGGCATGTGTTGTGAAAGGAACAACAAAAGTGATGGTGCAAATTGAGGAGGCGATAAGCAACGCTGGCTGAGAGCGGGAGGGAGAAGGAGAAGGTGGCACATGCCAAGAAGTATGACAAAGGCAATGATGAAAGGGTGGCAGGAAAAAGGCCGCGAGATGACGAAAAAGGTTGGTGTCCAATGCCCTTGCTGGGAAGAGAAAGGCTATGGAAAAGGCTCGTCAGAGTGTAATAGGCATCGAGCCGAGGCTTCCACCCTTTGATCTGCAAGCACTACCAAAGCTACCATTTGACATAGAGGTGGTGTTCGCCGAAGACATGAATGAGGTAGACTTTGGCGAGATATGCCGGTAGAAGAAATAAGTAAGTCTTGCCATGCGTCGGTAAGAGGTGCCCTTGGTCAACATCTTCCTGGAAGGTGTAAAAAGTGACCCAGAAACCTTGGCTAAGACGCAGACATCATCCTTCATTGATCAGGCACAGAAGACCATCCTTTCGTCTGCTTATGTAAGTATTTGAACTTTTGAGTTGTCTGTGTATATGTTTATTGTGAAAATTGATGATGTTCTGTTTTGTAGGCTTTTGGTGAGATGTACGTTAATCTGGCCAAGAAAGATAAAGAGATAGCGAGGATGAAAAAGCGAGAGGAAATTGCCAAAGGCAAAATTGTCGAAGCACAAGAGGCTATTCGAGAGAAGAATGCTATTGTGCTGCAGAAGGCGGTCTTGGCGAGTGAGGTGAAAGAGTTGAGGGAGAGGTTGGTGGCATCCGAGCGAGCGTATACCGAGGAGAAGCGGAAGAAAGTCGAGAAGATAGTTGCTGCCAGGGCTGAAGAGTCGAGGCATATCGAGCATCTGATTTGCTTTATAGCTACATCTTAGACACGCTAGTGGAAGAGCTGATCATCTGGGCGGAGACACTGGCAAAGTTAAACCCTATGCTTGAGATCAACTTCAACACTAGCGGTGTGCCTTCTGCTATCAGTCCTGCCGATGATGTGCCTCCTACTGTCATTTCTGCCGATGCTTCTGAGCCTGTAGCCATGGATGTTCAGGAGCCAACTGCCAAAGCTAGAGAAACTTAGGATGAGTCTACCGAAGCGTGAAGGCTTCATTTTTATGTATATTTTAGTATTATGACTAGTTGTTCAGAACCTTTGTTTCCTTTATGGAGTGTCGATGGTACTCATGTTGTGTATGAATATTTTGCCTTGCCATAAGGCAAGGTAATTTTGGTAATTTTATCCTAGCGTATTGTGTGCATAACAAATTTTTTGTGATAAGGCACAGATTTGCCGTACCAAAATAATGTGTGCGAAGGCACTTGTGTAGGTGGAAAGAAGACATGTTTTTTTCATTAGGTAAGTGCCGAAGGCACGCATACACACGAAGCTTAGTAAAGTATAAAACAAAAGTGCTGAAGGCATAGGAAAATATAAGATAATAGGGGCTGATGGTAAAGATCGTGGCTCGTTCATTTGTGGTAGTAGTTAAGGTGATCAGCATTCCATGGATGAGGCAGGGGTTTACCGTTGGGACCACGAAGCTGGTAAGTGATGGGGTGGCAAACCTTGATGACTTTATAGGGACCTTCCATGTTGGTCCGAAGGTACCGTCGGTTGAGTTTTTTGTGGCTAGCGAGACCTTACATATGACCTAATCTCCAAGTTTGAAGACACGAGGCTTCATGCGAGGGTCATAATATTTGTCAACATGCTGCTTATAGGCAAAGTTACGCACGTTGACCCGGTCACGAAGCTCGTCCATGAAGTCCAAGTTCATGGCCAATTGCTCGTCGTTTGCTTCAACTTTATATGAGGATGTTCGATAGGAGGGCTGGTTGATCTCTATCGGTATAACAACTTCGATACCAAAGGAAATGGAGAAAGGCGTTTAACTTGTAGTACATAAGGTGGTGCGGTAAGACCATAGGACATTTGGGAGTAGTTGTAGTCTACAACCCTTGGCTTTGTCAAGCTGTGTCTCTAGAGTTTTTTTTAATGATTTTGTTCGCAGCTTCTACTTAGTCGTTGGACTGGGGATGGGCCGAAGAGGCGAAGCAAAGACGGATCTTGAGGTTGGAGAAAAATTGCTTGAATTTGGCATTATCAAATTGCCTACCGTTGTCTGTGACAGTTGCTTAGGGTATGCCGAAGCAACAAACGATGTTTTTCCAAACGAATGTCTCAATGCGAGTTGTTGTGATGGTAGCAAGAGCTTTAGCTTTGGCTCACTTGGTAAAATAGTCCACAACGATAATGACATATAAACCTGGCCCTCTTCTTCTCGTATAGGTCCGATGAGGTCGGGTCCCTATTGGGCAAATGGCCATGGTTGACCATCAGTGTTAATGGTTTGACAGGGAGTTGTGGGATGGTGTCAAACCTTTGACATTTGTCACATTTCTAGGTGAAGGCTTGTGCATTGGTGTGGATAGAGGGACAGAAATATCCTTGCTGGATAATCTTGTAGGTCAGAGAGATTTAGCACTAGAGTGGTTTCCACAAATGCCTTCATGGACCTCCCAAAGGACATAGTTGCCTTAATCTGGGGTAAGACACCGGAGGTAGGGTACGCTAAAGTCACGTTTGTACAAGGCACCGTTGATGATCAAGTATCGAGTAGAACGGTAATGAACCAGTCTTGCCTTGGCAGGGTCTGTAGGCAATGTTTGATTTTGTAAGAATTGGAATATAGGATCCATCCACGTTGGGTTTTGCTCAATAGTGCAAATGACTAGCGCTTGGATGCTGGGTGTCTTTAGGAGTTTCACGTGGATATTACTGAAGGCAACTTTGCAAAGGCATCAACATAGATATTTTCAGAGCGTGGGATCTGGCTGATGCGATAAGCACTGAAAGTTTTCAGCAGCTGATGGGTATAGTGAAGGTACGTTGTCATGAAGGTGTCCTTGGCAAGGAAGTCCTAATTGACTTGATGAATGAAGAGCTAGGAGTCGCTGAATATTTGAATTTGCTTAGGTTCCATCTCTTTGGCTAGCTGATTGCCAACTAAGAGTGCTTCATACTCTACCAATTTGTTGGAGGTGTGGAAGTTGAAGCGAAGGACGTACTCCAGGACAACTCTATCTAGGGAAGTGAGGACAAAGCTTGTGCCGCAACCTTGGTGATGTGATATTATTGCAAGTGCACAATTTGCACAAGTAATATAGTTATAAGTGAAGTGTTTTTCCCTCGAAGAGTGATTTAATTTACTAAGTACCGATTGTGATTAACCCAAGACTTTATTTGAACAATTGAATGATGAGATTCGATTAATTAATTAACTAAAACAATGAATAAAAGCAAGCGTAGAAAAATAAAGTAGTGAGAGCACTAGAGTTTCTGATTTCACCATTGCCAATTCTACCCAATTCCCTTAGCATCACTATGTGAAAATTGACTTTTAGCAATGAATAATATATGTTGCTAAAGGTACCTAAGAACAGAAGTATTGGGTATCGATGCGTATGATATAGTCATACGCTTTGGATATTATCCGTTGCTAAAGATTATTTACAGCATCGCTATTTACATTGACAGGACCCGACCCAATTTCCGCTTTGGAATTCGAGCCAAGTCCTGTGCGTGTCCGACACCTGGCGAATGTCGGGCACAAAAGACCTTTTTATCCCTCTCGTTTCAAATTCTTTTTACACTTTCCCTTAGACTTCTGCCGAAAATTCGGCAGAGTCTCCCCTGTATTTTGACCAAACCAAAAGTTTTCCACCTGTTAAACAATCAAATAAGTCCACATCAACTGCCAGAATATCTCAAATAACAGATCTCAACTCCAGTTTTTCAGTTTCAAATAGATATCAGAGCATTTTCTAGAGTTTTCAGGGTTCTAAGGATTTTCCACAAAACTCTACCTTATTTGGTGGCGCGGAAGCTATGAACGGCCCGGTGGTGGATCCTGCGCACTTCTACGGCCTGGGGGCGAAAAACAGGTTAAAAACGTGAGTGGACAAAAATAAGGTTCTTAAAAAACAAGCTAAAACACAATAACCCCCGTTTGAAAATAAGTAAGGATATAAATCGCTAGTTTGTCTCTATTTCAAAACAAGGTATTCAAATAAGCATGTAAAGCATATTGACGAGTATACTCATATAATTGGACAAATATATAAGGATATAAATGCGCGAAAATCAAAGAGACTGGTATAAAATAACTGAAAGTCATAATTGAAAAAAAGAAAACTCAAAATCCTTTGAAAATACCACATATTCGTACCCCTGTCATATCCGTCAATTCCCCTGGCAGGTCTCGGGCGCCACATAGTCTACCCGAGCCGCAAACTGACGAAATCAGGGGACTATGATCAGCCTGATTCGCCGGCAGATTCCTCAATGACACCAAGTCAGCTCGAGTCGCTCTGGCAGGATGCAGGGGACCGTAGTCAGCCTGATCCGCAATCCTGGCAGGTCTCGGGGACACAGAGTCAGCCGAGCCGCAATCCTGGCAGGTCTCGGGACACCAAGTCTGCCGAGCCGCAAATCCTGGCACTCACGGTCCGAGCGTCCCCGTAACTCGTGAGGCAAAGTCAAGTGCACTGACGTAAATTGAAATCGGACTGGATGTCCATAGACATCGGTCCAACTCTAGGTAATCACCAAATAAAGGGTGGGTACATGGTGGTTCTAAAATAAACTACTTTTAGAAAAATCTAATAACTCACTGCCTTTTTGTGAACTGAAATTTTACTGCTGTCTCCTCTGATAGAGTTTTCAAACTCTGCTTTTTATATTTCTGGAACTTCAGTAACTAAACAACACGGAAATCAAAGCATTGTACCGCCCAAATCACGTTCGAAATAAATAGTTCATAAAACTTCTTCAAGATCAAATAATGAAATTAACCCATATAAACTGACTTATAAAAGCTTATTTGTATAAAATCATTATAAAATTATTTAAGTAATCTCATTTATATAAATCATTTATATAACTCCTGCATATGAAATCGTTTATGAAAGAAAGTCGACTCACTGATGGTCCGAGCTAATTGAACCCTTCGAAGGTCCCTCCTGCGGGTTGACTGAATCTCTGGGGCCTGATTATCCATGAATCATAAATCAATAAACTGCTGAATAAAAAGAATTTAAATTAAACACCCTGCCCCCGGCTCCTAGAAATACGTGCACTCGTTTCAAGTTACTCCTATGCCCATATTAGCCTTTCAGACTCTTAGATCAGTTTTGGAAGACTCGACGCTTGACTAAGCGATAAACTACCAGACCGGCCAATCCGGGACCCCGTGGGTCCATGGTCTCCAATGGCCAATCTGGGCTTCTCTGAAGGTTCCTGATAGAGAAGGAACCATGTTCCGCGAGTTTGGTCCGAAACGGACGGTCGGATTAGCCGAAATCGCGGTATCGCTTAAAATCCAAACCCTAACCCCAGGGTTCGCGATTTCAGAGTATCCGGGACTCCGATTCGCAATCCGTCGAATCCTACACGATCCTGAAATCATGTAGACCGACATATCCAAAATTCAGTGTGATCCAACGATTTTGACGACACTGCACCCAAGGATCGCGCGATATGAAAAATCCGTTCGGGGCTCAAACGGACTCCGAATTGAGATCCGCGAAATCCTACGCGCTCGTGACGACACGAGGGTCACAAAACTGTACAGAATTACTTCACCACCCTCTCCCACACGCCCCAGCACGCGCGGGCAGATTTGGGTGTCTTAAGCGATTTCGGGTGGTCGAAAAGTCTCGGAACCAGGACTCCAAACTCCTATTCTAGGTAAAACACCCCATTTGGAGTCACTTTTGTTCTTGGACATACCCCAAAAAGTGACCAGAAACAGTAGATCACGGCGGCCGAAGTTTCAGCCAGATTTCAAGTCGAAAATTAATCGCTTTAGAGCTAAAATCGATCAAAACCCATACATCCATCAGCTAGAACACGAAAAATAGCTGAGAAACCATACCTTACTCGATCGATTTGGTGGAGAATTGAAGGAGAAAATCGAGCTGGAAGTTTGAACACGAAATCCGGCAAAAATGGAGTTTTTCGGCGAGCTCCGGCCACGGCAACTCCGGCGAAGGGTCAGAAAATGACGGTGGTCGAGTGGTGGTTCGTTTGGTACCGACGGCGGAGATCGGGTCCAAGCGTGGTGGCCGTGGCGACGATGAGAAGGGAGGAAGGTCGGCTGGCGCGGGCTGATCGGGAGGAGAGAGAGAGAAGAGAGAGAAATGAGGAGAGAGAAGGGAGGAAGGGATAAAAATCTGACTTTTTGACCAAATTATCATTTTACCCTTCGCGGTATTTTGATCGTATTTTCTTCGTTACAAGCCCGATTCGGGTCTACTCCGTGTCTACGGACTCGTTTCGCCGTGCTCTACGCAATGGCGTAAGCGGAATTGCCAAATTCTTTTCCGATCAAAAAGTTAACTTTTTCCCTATTAAATAATGCGAGGGCAAAATTGTCTTTTTACTAGAAGATATTAATCCTACTTTTTAGATATTTTGTTTTGGGTTATTACATACATAATCTCCGATGTGTAAGTTGTTACTATGTGCCAAAAGAGCGTTGACCTCTGATGCCTAAACCTTGAACAGCATCAGGGAATATATTAACACTAATGCAAAATACTCGTTATAGAATCAAGGATTTTGATTATACTGATGCGTGTTATGACTTACCACATCAGAAAAGATGCTACTGTTGTAGCAAATTATGGTTTATGCCTTCGTTTTTTGTGTTTATGTTGAAGTGGAAAGCCTACAAATTGTTTGACTTTCTACAAATATTATTGACCCTTTTGGTAAGAAATTTTCATGTCTCACATCACATTTTACTTGGTTTCTGTCTCAAAATATAGAGGCATCACATCCATTTCATATATATTGCCATTGCAACATCAAAAAACATACATACATAGGTAAACTTATGAGTTCTCCTGCCATTAAACCAAAATCCATCCATCATCCATACATGTATAAGCAAAATACTACCGAAACAACAAGGATAATGTTCAAACTCAAATCCACTCTAGCACATGACATGACCATTCATCTCGAACCTTGTCCAATTGTGTTTGGGTGTAAAATTCCTTCTTTTTTCCACTTCTCGAATATTGAAATTAAACAAAAAGAGCGTATAAGATTAAGAAAAATTGTATAAATTACTTTCCAGTCAAGCCAAATAAACCTAAAGAGAGATCTCTAAAATCTGAAGAAATTGAAGCCCAAAGTGAAGACTATAATCAATTTAGTAGTTCATTGAAAAAATTCAATTTCCATATTATCCACATTCCATAATCGGATTGCAATAATACAACTCCGAAAAAAAGAATACAACTCCAAAAACAAAGCATTGCAATAATATCCGCATTTCATAATCGGATTACAAACAAAAAAGGAATACAACTCCAAAAACAAAATTATTATAGGGTCAATGAGGTAAATTTTCAACCCCAAGAATAACAAAACGAAATCTTTGAATAAAGAACAGCACTAGACTCAAACTAGCAAAACAATACCAAATCTAAATTCAACCCAAAAAACTTCTAAAAGAATATGGAAATGGATGAAAAGCGTTCATTAATCCAAAAAAACAAAATCAAAAGTAACAAAACCATGCCATAAAAATTGAGTTATTTCTTTTCATGAACAAAAACAAGCATCACAAAGAGGGAGAAAAAAAAAAGTCTTGACCTGTGAAACATTGACCACTAGTCTGGTAAGCACATAAATAAGAGCAACCTAATAATACAGAACTCTCTTGAACCAGTATGTCCATGAAATCCTTGAATGATTATTTCCTTGTAAGCTTACTTTTAATCTGCAAGTACAATCAACTATCAGCAGTTGGATAGTTACAACTTACAAGATTTTTAGGATTATTACAGAAAAAATATACTTCACATTTTAGAAACAGACACAGTAACATTTGAAATCTGAGAACAAACCACTAATGTGGATACATGCCTAAAGACTAACAACATAAAGAATACTAATGATAGACTTTTTGATAAAGATAGGGAAAGAACAGAGGAGAAAATTGTAAATAGAGATCAAAACAGTTGATGAATCAACAACAGCCAACAGTTAAACCAAGAATAGGGAGAAAGCCTTGCTACTTCTGGACCTGTGACCTATAAGATGCTAGAATGGTTTATTGAGAACTCAGTAAGAGTGAAAATTAGGGAGCAACATGAGGCCTGGGAATCAGAAACAAGTAAGCCGAGAATGATCAAATCAGGAAGAAATAGGTGTTGACAGAAGAGCATTTGTTCAAATCCCCACACGGGCACAGGGGGCCTGATTGACATGTGCTTTTTGTAAAATAAATACAAATATTCTTCTTGCAGCCCGCATGAATAATGCTTCTTATAATATGATAATGATAAATAAAAATCAGTATTTGGTGAATATTATGAATCAAAAGTGAAAAAGGAAAATCAGCAAACCTTGGCTCTTTGGTTCCAAGATGAAGCACAATCACGAATTGCATACATATCTTCACAACCCTTTACATACAACCATTCATCAGTCAATAGAACACGTTTATCAGCCTACACATGGAGCGGAATATAAATTATGCTTGAGTAAGCATGTGACCCATATAGCAGCCATATTAGTCCACAGATTAGGAAAACCCTCGATGTAAAAGACCAATTAACTAAAATGTGAATTCTATATTTCTCAGGCTTTGTATGTGCATAAATGTTATGAAACAAACCTGCCTAATCTGTTTCATTAAGTCCCTCTCAACTGGACGAGTCCCAATACCAGTAGACCACACAACCAACACATGTTGTACAGAGACTCTCTCTTGGATTTCACCTTCATTGTGATTTCCTTATTAGAAACACTGACAACCCGACATGCCATTTGAACATCAATACCATCTCTTTTAAACTTGTGTCGCAGCAAAAGAACTAATATTGTCATCAAACAAATGATGAGCTAATCTATTTTAAATACAGTTTCTAAGCACAACTAAAATCAAATTATGAAAGAAGAATAACTCATGCATTATACTGATAAAGATGTTGCAATTGTAATGAACAAGGAAATTAGAAAGCACAACCATGATGAGAGATGCTCAACAAATCAACTTAAAATGCACCTAGAATTTTATAATTTTCGATACATACACTTCAAATTTTATTTTTTTTTAAAAACCAAATCCAATCATAATACATGCTTAACAAAAACAAAATGCATTGCAGTTTTTGATCAAACTGCATAGTAATAACTCAACGAACCAAAAAGTAAAGCCATCATGAAATCAAGTAAATCAAATTCTGTAAATTTCAAAAAATTTCAATCCAATCAGAAACAAATCCACATAAATCCCCAATCTAATCGTCATGATCTTGGAGAAAGCAAAACACGAAATTGACCAACCAAAAGGTTCACATCAGCAACACTACAAACATAGAGACACAGAGTAGAAGGAAACAAACCTCAAGCTTACAGATTTCACCAGAACCAGAACCTGAACTAGTTCATTCAAATATGCAATGCTATGAAGATTGACAAATATGCAATCCACCGGTATTGCTCATTTATGATAGTGATGTGATGGACATGTTTGAGTGAAAGGAACAGAGACGATGACGCAGAGGATAATGGCGACAATGAAGCGCGAGAGGTTGAAATCGCCCATCGCGTCCTCAGATTTGGATTCGAATCAAATCGAATCGGAGATATCAAAAGGGGGCTCAGAAATTAGGTTTTGTTGGTTCTAATTTTTAGGGTTTAGGAGAAGATGGCGGTAGAGACGGAGAAAAAGAAGATGGCGGCAGAGATGGATGGAGGACAAAGAGTATGGCGGCAGAGATTGAGGATGTAGAAGAACTCGATGGAGGAAAAGAAACAAGGAAAGTGAGTATCGCGAGAGCGAAGAGAGAGGGATGCGAGGGAGAGTTAAAATATTTTGTTAAAAAAATCACTGTAGCGGCGTTGACATGGTTTTGGCGTCGATATAATTGTTCTGCTTAAAAAAAATTATTCAAAAACATTTTACGCATCAGTAAATTATATCATCAATGCTAAAGTATAATCAATGGCATCGGTAGAAAACCCCTAAAATTTGTGCTGATGCCTTTATACCCCTTTAGTCTTATTAATTATAAAATCAATGCCTAAAATACTAACAGCATGGGTTTTTAGATTTGTCGATGCCTATGTGGTGTAGTGTAAAGTAAAATTTGGCATAGTGCATGTTAATCCTAATTATTCTCCATGTTGATAGTCGATTTCCCCTACTTTATTCGATACTCCATCCCTAGTTATACCAAAAGTATTCTTATTACCAACCAATCTATCCCTAGTAATGGAATTAAGATAATAAGAACCCATTAAATTCCTTGAAAAACCTGCAAAACAACCGCATAAGTCATGACAAACATCCCTATTTAATCATGTAACCCATGACATCCATTACAAGAAGCAACCCCAAATTGGATATCCCTATCGTCAATTTAGCATCAAAAAAATTAAATGTTGGCCAAACATTCAAAGCATTAAGCATAGTAATAGATACTCAACATGAGAAAATACTTGAAATTAACATTGACTGAGAAATTGAGTATTCATGGCTAGGCTACATCGTAGGCCTAGCAAAAAACAATTAGTTCGTGACAACTTTAATAAAAGAAAACCATGATAAATAGTGTCATAGAAAAGAAAAACCAATTGAAGATTTGATCTCTGCACCATAGCAACTCTAGGTTGTTAACTTCTTTTCACGAAAACTCTCTCTCCGCTTTATGCGCTATGTCTCTCGGAAAAAGAAAATAAAACCCCCAGCCTTAGGTTAAGGTTTAGTATTTATAAGTCAAAGGGAATTGTCCAAAAATAAAGAAAATAATAATTATTTAGGAAGTAGATGAATAATAGGAATGCCAAAAAAAAACCCAAACTAAGGAGGAAAATAAAAATAAGGTGCGGCAGAGAGAGAAAAATGAGCATTTGGCTTTTGGAAAGAATAAACCTATTTAGAAAAGGAGAAAAGAAACTGAGACTTGAGGAGGTAATCTTCTCCAACTCAAAGGAGGAAACACAACTCTGGAGAGAAAATGGTCACTCCATCTTGCATTTTATTTTGACTTTGTTATGCAATCAGGAGATCCCCTTTCGTCAAAAATCGTCGTTGCAGCCTAGACCACTCATCGGAAATTGCCCAACTCACTCTCTTAAAATCGCTCTCCAAACACCAAGTATATTTGCTTCAACCTATCAACGAGCTTTTATACCTTTACACACTAGTGACGCCTCGACTTACGCACTATGTTCATTATTGTGTTACAAATTGTGCCCACGAACGCCTCGGTTTCCACACCAATGACGTTTGTTCACATTCGGCCACACCAATACGACTACGACACAAAGCACAAAAATAATTGCTAGATCACATGCAGAACCCCCAACTGATGGGTAGGCTCCATGCCGATCATGTAGGGGCAATTTCTTTGTACAACTCACGCAACCCCCTACTGATCCGTAGACTTCATGCCGATTGTGTGGGGGGGGGTAGTCTCTTGCACAACTAGCACAATCCCCTACTAATTGGCAGGCTCCGTATCGATCGTGTGGGGGGAAGTCTCTTGTGCGCCTCGCCCAACTCCCTATCAATCGATAGGCTCCGTGCTGATTGTGTAGGGAGAATTCCCTTGCGCGACTAGCGTAACCCTCTACAGATCAACAAGCTTCGTGTTCATCATGTGGGGGGCAGTCTCTTACGCGATTGACGCAACCCCATACCGATCGACAGGCTCTGTGCTGATCATGTGAGGGGAAGTCTCTTACGCGACTCAAGCAACCCCAACAGATCAGTAGGCTCCATGTCGATCGTGTAAAAGGCAGTAGTCTCTTGCACAACTAGTAATCCTCTACCGATCTTTAGGCTCCATACCGATCTTGTGGTGGAAAGTCTCTTGTGTGACTCGCACAACTCCTTATCGATCGATAGGCTCTATGCCGATCATGTGGGCAGAAGTCCTTTGTATGACTCGCTTAATCCTCTACCGATCGGCATGCTCCGTGTTGGTCGTGTAGGGAGTAGTCTCTTACGCGACTTGTGCAACCTCTTATTGATTGGCAAGCTCCGTGTCGATCGTGTGAGGGGAAGTTTCTTGCGTGACTCGAGCAACCCCCAACAGATTGGTAGTCTCCATGCCGATCCTGTGGGGGGAAGTCTGTTGACGCAACTCATGCAACCCCTATTGATCGATTGTGTCGATCGTGTGGGGGGGGGGGGGGGGGATTCCTTTGAGCCACTCGCGCAACCCTTACCAATCGGTAGGCTTCGTGCTGATCGTTCGATCGCTTGCCTACTTGCTCGATGTCCACTCAATGACTTAATCGAGTTACTTCCTTGTTGAAATGACTCCTAGCTTGCAAACTTGGGGGACTGCCTACGGCATCTACCATGCCGAAACACTCGGTATAATTATTCGATATTTTACAAGTTCCCAACCCAGAAGCCACTTCTTGATTGGCAACTTGGGGGACTATTGTTTATACCATAATCAACCAAGCACATTCTACATTGGAGACCACCGCACAGACATACCCATAGCCTGCCAAAGGCAAGACATTTCTAGGAATCCCTGAACACTTATGACACCATCATGATCTCAGCTTCCAAAGACACCTTTCTTAGATGTGGCAATTGTTTGCCCAAGGCGATTGCCGAAGCTCTCAACTACAAAACCTAAGCCTTGGAAACATGTCGCTACCACTGTGATTTGCACAAAGTCCCACATCGAAATTTTGTGTAAACTCCCACTTTCATTTCTCTATAAAAGAGGAATAGTGCCCAGGTAAAAAGATAACTACTTTTCACCTTTACTATTACTCTATTAAAATTTCTGTGTACCCCACACTTGCTAACTTAAGCATCGAAGAGCTTTCGGCAGGTACCACACCGGTACCCGAAGCTTGATGATTGCCTCTTCCATCCTTCTTTTGCAGGATGACCTTGTGACCGAAGATCTCTCTTTCCAAAGGTCCACAACCCCCTAATCCTGCTGAAGACTCCACAATTCTTCTTTCTAAATTGAATTCAATTTCGGATATCAACAAAGGCTTGCAAAGATTTTCTTTTGGCCCTACTATCAAAGCCGAAAGTAGTGTGGGTTGAGTTCATATTGATCCTTGTTTCTTTCTTTCGATTTTCTAACCAAGAAATTTGTGAACTTAAGTCAAGAATACGACTCATTTGTATGCTTTTGGTTGGTTCTCCTTTTCAAAGTGTCCCAATAAGTTAAATGACCAATTATATTCAACCAAGCTAGCAGACAAAACCTTGGTGATAATTAAAATGCTTTTCTTTTTATGGTGAAATCTTGGTGATAATTGGAAAATGAGAAAATTTCATGTATAGTATTAGTGTTTATAAGAGTTATTTACATCAACACGCTATGAGATTTTTGGTATTTTCATAAAATTTTTTGAAGTTTCAAAACTTACATGAGCACCCCTTG
The DNA here is from genome assembly GCF_000346465.2 of Prunus persica. Classification (NCBI taxonomy): domain Eukaryota; kingdom Viridiplantae; phylum Streptophyta; class Magnoliopsida; order Rosales; family Rosaceae; genus Prunus; species Prunus persica. The sequence continues at coordinate 13,670,082 of NC_034011.1, read as the reverse complement.
AGATTTCAAATTATTTTCACAAAAATCCTTTTCGTTGATTGTTCGTTCAAAAATTAATGATTTCGTAAATAAAAAATTTATGCAAATGACAAAATCAACCTCAATAAATGTATGCAATCTACCCTCATAGGTTAACCTTTATTTTTTTAAAAAATCTTAAAAGTGACTTTGTTAGAGGCAAATTTTTTTGTTTTTGTTTTAAAAATACAATAATAACCTTTTGTAGACTATTGGATGTCTCACTATATTTGGTTTGTGGACATTTTTGTCATAATGTTTTTTGGTGACCATAGATTAATAGATTATGGTCTGGCTTTATAATAATAGAGAATAAGTTGCACATAACCATGAGCTATAATGAGAGATATAAGTTTTCAAAGATGGGGTCACCAACCGCACCTAACATGAGTATTTTTTTGTCTCGAATTATTCTAATGCACAACTAAAAACTTGTTTCATAAAATTCACTCGAGAATTACCGAAAATGGTCAATGTGGGTTTTAGACTGATCTTCAGAAAGAAAAAAAACTGAACAAATTCTTTATAGCTTGATTTCTCTATAAGATGACTTGGCAATTTCTAGAAAGTATTTTTCTGAAAAACAAACGAGTTGTTGTTTCCAAAATCACATCAAATTAATAGAATGAAGTTGATAGAATTTTGAATTGTCTTAAGATTGTAAATAGCAAATTTGAAAAAAATAGAGACCAAATTTGAAAAAAAAAATGAAAATATCGCAAGGTAAAAAGAAGGAAAGAAGGTAACTATGATTTTTCATTTATTTATTATTGAAGGTCGCTATTCGTTAAGAACCGGGGACGGACTTCAATAAAAACGCGTTAATGTAAACATTCAAGTGCCAGACAACCCCATTGAGCATCTTGAACGCAACCGACTTCAACTGTTTTTCCACAGAGAGAGAGAGAGAGAGAGTGTTTGTGCTGTGCTCTGTGTGTGTGTTTTGTTGACTGAGAAAATAGCCGGCAATTGCCGTCCCCTATTATTTAAAATTTTAATTATAAATATTTAACTTTTGAATACGCGTTGAACAATCAACCCAAAACCACACAAAGCCAGTCCTTCTTGGTAATTCAAGCCTTTGTCAATCGATTTCTCAATCGCTTCTCTGGGCTTTCACTGTTCAAGGTATTATGTATTTATTCGTCTCATTTATTCCAAAATTTTCATACATACACTTAGTGTAGTTGTAATCCATAGCACTAAGCAGAGCCTATAATTTTCTGGGTTTGCTCACTTTTTTATTTTATTTTAAATTTTCTAAAATAAATCGGGATTCTTTTGCAAGTTCGTATCTTTAAGGGTCCTGTTGAATTTGGCAATTTTTGTATTGGGTAAATTTGAAATTTTCAAATAATAGAAGTTTATTGGAGGTGTGAAGTTGAGTCAAATGTTTGTCATGTGAAGGATGAGGTTTTGGGAAGGTTATGCATAGTTCACTATCCCTTAGATTCTTTCTAATGGAGTTGGGTAAAGAAGGAGGTTTTGTGAAGGTTTGGATTGCTTTCGAGTGGTAGATTTTGCTTGTCAAGGAGGGTTTTGTGGGGGTGTGTATTTTTGTTTATATAGCAAAATGGGTTTAATATGTTCCAAGCCTTCGGCCGTTGAAGATAGCCGGGAAAGCCCACCAAAAAGATCATCTTCGAGTTTGAGTAAGCAACGCTCGGAGAGGAAGGCTTCGCGGTTGAATTCTTCAAAAAGAAAGGAGGCGGTTTGGACTAAAGATAAATTGGGTGGTGGTGGTGATGTGAAAGTTATGTTGATGGATAAGAAAGTCAGTGGTTCAATGCGATTGTATGATCAGAATAAGAGTAAGAAGATAGAGAAGGCTGATGTTGCTGTTCTGGATCATCCGGGTTCAAGAATTGTGAATGCTACAGTGGCTGAGCAAGTTGCTGCAGGATGGCCAGCTTGGCTCTCTGCAGCTGCCGGTGAAGCTATCAATGGATGGATACCACGGCGTGCTGATACTTTCGAGAAGTTAAATAAAGTATGTCTGATTCTTTACTTGTTACGAGATGTATCTTATAATATTGCAGTGTGTAGGGAATAAACTTACTAGAACTGGAAAAAAATTGGTCTGTCTTCTAAATGATATGATAATTCTTTGCTAGTTACTTCGATTGTTTGATTAATTACTCTTGTTCGTGTTGGTATTTATCAGTTCCTGCCTTTTTTTGTGTGCATGTTGTGGCATCTCCATCTTTCAGATCGGCCAAGGAACTTATAGTAGTGTTTACAAGGCTCGTGATGTCTTGAACGATACATTTGTTGCTTTAAAAAAAGTCAGATTTGATAATCTTGATCCTGAGAGTGTCAAGTTTATGGCAAGAGAGATCCTTTTCTTGCGTAGGCTTGATCATCCTAATATAATAAAGTTGCAAGGATTGATCACAGCACGGACATCTAGCAGCTTGTACCTTGTTTTTGAATATATGGAACATGATCTTACAGGACTTGGATCAAGCCCAAGCATTAAGTTCTCTGAACCTCAGGTAGTCTATTGCTTTTACAGTTATCTTACAGTTCTTATCTTTGTGGTACTGTCTTTTAAAGGAGAAATGTGGATAGAGCATTTTTAATGCACCCTCTACCATATATCTGTGCAAATATAATAGCCTATTAACACAGAATGGAAAAGAGGCCCCTGTGTAATCGATTATCACAGAAAGTAATTTAAGGTTTACTTAGCCTGTTACTTGATATCTAATTCTAGGGTTTTTTTATTTTAAAATTTTCATTTTAGGTCAAATGTTACATGAAGCAACTTCTAAGTGGACTTGATCACTGTCATAGTCATGGTGTTTTGCATCGTGACATAAAGGGGTCAAATCTTCTAATTGACAACAGTGGCATCTTGAAAATTGCGGACTTTGGCTTGGCAAGCTTTTATGATCCTCATCACAGTGTTCCATTGACGAGCCGTGTGGTGACTCTTTGGTATCGACCTCCAGAACTTCTACTTGGAGCCTCTAAATATGGGGTTGCAGTGGATTTATGGAGTACGGGTTGCATACTAGGAGAATTGTATTCTGGAAAGCCTATCCTGCCTGGAAAAACAGAGGTAAGATATTTAAGAATTTTACCCCCTGAAATCCATGCGTTCTTCATGCCCTTATGGCCCACATCGAATTATTATTTGACTGCTTTCATATTCTTATAAAATTATTACAGACTAAATCATTATAAAATGAGAATAGAACTGAAAGATCTCTGAGTTCTTGATTTTTATTTCAAAATTGCAGATGATATTGAGTATATGACTAATTATGCCCAATTCTTTGATCGTACGCAACTAATCATTGTTATGATATGATGACAACTTATTTCAGGAAGTTTCAGATTGGACCATATATGCTCATATCCCCCCACCCTACCCCCGAATTAACTACACCAGAAACTTTAAGTTGATTTTATGGTCTTGATGTTTCTCAGGGATGTATTTCTACTGTTTATTTGGTAGCAAGCTTATGTCCGTGGCATGTGTTTGACATGTTCCATGGGTTAGTGTGAGGCATAGGCAACAATTCTTGTTCTTCCAGTTACATTTCTCCTCACTGTCTGTTTCACATTAAAGTGAACTTCCTCTTCTTCTTCTCGTGTCTTCTGACAGATACACATAAACACATATGTAAAGAAATATTTTGATCAGTCTTTCATTAAATGTATCATAATAGTATGATATTCAGATGGTGTCTATTAATTTTGTATTTTCTTGTTGTAGGTTGAACAATTGCATAAAATTTTCAAGCTCTGTGGTTCGCCATCTGAGGAGTATTGGCGTAAATTGCACTTACGAAATTCAACAGTGATCAAGCCTCCACAACCTTATAGAAGATGCTTGGCAGAGACTTTTAAGGACCTTCCTGCTGCTGCGGTGCATCTTATGGAAATTTTACTTTCTGTTGATCCTACTGATCGAGGAACTGCTGCTATTGCTCTTGAGAGTGAGGTGTGCAGGATTTATTTTGTAAAAACTGCAACAAAAGTAATGCGAAATGCTGATATATGAGATTCCTAAATGTTTGCAGGCATTCTTAAATTCATATTTTTCACCCTGGAAATTTAGGAAATTTATATATATGTATATATGTTTTTGTTTTAATTTTCATTTTACTCCTAGTTAGTAGTTACAAAAAGCCTCTTCCTCGAAATTGTTTTAATATATTTTTGTTTCTACAGTTCTTCACCACAAAGCCTCTTCCCTGTGATCCTTCAAGTTTACCCAAGTACCCTCCCAGCAAAGAGATTGATGCCAAATTGCGAGAGGAAGAAGCTAGAAGGTACATCTTATTCTTAATACTCTTTTGGACAAAGATGATGCAAAGGTTAATCTTTGTTTGTGCACTTCTTTTAGGAAAGGAGCAATTGGAGGAAAGGGTCAGAAGGTAGACCTGGGCTGGAGACCACAACCTCCAGCAATTTCAGGAACAAATGCTAATGCTGAGTTAATTGCGTCAGTCCAGGTAACTTCAAATAAGTTTTGAATCTTGGTGTTTCAATTTGGTTTAAAGTCTGATCTTGTTTGACATTGAAGTGAACTACCAAAGACCAAAAGATTTTTTTGTAAGTTCTGGTGAAAATTGAAATCGTAATTTTGTATGCAAAATGATGTTTGAACTTATTTTGGAATTTTGAGCGTTGGATTGGAACTTTTGACTCTGCTGTCTAAGATTATCTGTCTACTGATTCAAGCCGTTCAGATGAAAAATTATGGCAGTTTGCAACAGTGCTGGTTGGCTTGACTTTTGTTTTGAGTATTTTTACTTTGCGCATGAGTCAGATAACTTAGGGCCCGTTTGACAGTGTTTGTGTGTTTGATTTTTAGTTTTATCTTTTGGTTGAGGAAAAATATATGGGAAGAGGAGAGAGGGAGATCAGATGGGATAGGAGACATGTGATGAACAAATGAAGGAAATCCTTAAAACTAAAACCTAAGAAAAGCCGATTGAGAATTGTTCTTGTTTTTCGTTTTTATGAATCATTTCATATATATTTTGTCCTCCCTCCCGCACATCTATTATCCTTCTTACCATTCTCTCTGTTTACTACATCTTTGATAAAAAATTAAAACCAAATACAGAATTGTTACCAAATGAGTTCTTAATTTTTGTGCCATGCTAGGCCGAGTTTTGTGGTGACTGCCAATAGAACATGGCCCCCTCTCTGAACTCTTGGACTTCTTATTTTTCTACATTTTGTACTTGTGAATGTGTTGATGGCTTAATCATCTCTATTTTGGGCTTCTTGTCTTTTGTATTTTTCCAAGCAGCGAATCCTTCACTTACAACTTACAATTGTTTCAGGGTTGTGGATCTTTAAATTTACAACATTTGAAATTCATATCTGATATTAGCAGAAATAACTAGGGATCTGAGGGCTTGTATTTAAGTAAATCACATTGGAGGGCTACTGGCCTAGATTGCCATTTGTACTGAGTGTCTAGATACACTTAAAAATCAAGTAGCTTATATCTGTTTGCAGGAGGAGGAATTTATGAACTGTTATTCCGATATTGTGTGTTCATATTAACGGAAGGTTTTTACAAAATTGCTTGGATGCACATTTACATAAAACTTGTTAAGACATGCTTTAGGAAAAATTAATTTTTCGGTTCATGTTTCTCTAGTCTATGTTCAGTGCCATGGAGGTTTTTTCTTCCAATATTTGCAAATAACTTTAATTTCTCTGGTCTTTATTTGATAACAGAGGTTTCTATTCTCTGTTTACATACATTTTAGTTCTTTCTGACATCATTTGCTCTCTAACTACAGAGAAGACAAGGCCATTCTAACCAAAAGATGCGAAGTGAAATGTTCAACCCTCACAGGGAGGAAGCTGTTTCTGGTTTTCTGGTTGATCCAACTAAACATTTGCGAACAGATAAAGACGCTAGAAAAGATTTATTGGAGCACCACAATAAGAGGAGTTCAGTTTCGGGACCACTAGTCCATGGGCCCGGATGGCCCAAGTCTGGGAAGGAATGTAATGATTCTCTTATGAGTTCAAATAGAGCCAACTTGTCAAAATTATCTGGTTTAGTATTGGCTAGGACTGCGTTGTCTGAAGACCAACAAGAGAAACCTGGTCCGTCAGGGCCAGAAACAACAAAACAAGTTGGCGGGGTTCCTGGGTCATTTGATGTGGTGGAATCCACAAAAAATCAGGAGCGGATGCATTATGCACAGAGAATTGCTAGGTCTCGTCAGATGGAAGATGAGAAAGCCTGCATTAAAGAACCAAATATGGTTAGTTTCGTTTTTCTTAATAAAATTTTCTAATTTCATTTCACAAATAATTATTCTCAGTTTTTGTTAGCTGAACCTAAATTATTCTTCAAAATTCTTTTCAGCATGGTCGTGGGCCGAAGGGAAACAAAATTTATGTGTCTGGTCCTTTACTTGTTTCGTCGAACAATGTTGATAAGATGCTTAAAGAACATGACCGTCGGATCCAAGAACATGCTCGGCGAGCACGACTTGACAAGAATAGACCTGGGAAGCAAGGGACAGAAAATCCAACATTTGCTTCTTGGCATTGAGGTGGATAAGCTATGGAAGTATACATATTTTTTCATGGAGCTGAATCTCTGGAACCGTTAACCTCGTAAAACACACACACACAAACACACAGAAGGAGCCAAGCTCCTCTCCAATATGGTATTGTTCCCTGTACAGTGATCACATGTGTAAGAGATAGTCTTTCTTTAGTTCCACTATTTTACTTGGTAGATAACTTATCTGATCTGAATGGCCAATTTTGAAGAAGTGGATTTTGCTTTAGACCATGTTCTATATACTGACCAACATATAAGTCCAAATCCCTCTGGAAGCCATTTCAGAATGAATCTGTTATTCTGTTTGTAGCAAATTTTTTTCGTACATACAAAATTCTTCATAATGTAAATCAAAATTTCTCTTTATTTAATTTGATGTGTTGCTTTTCCTGACATTAGGGTGACGGGTTATCCTTCGTTTTAACAGGTCTCTCTCTTTGCATTTGCAGAAGAAATAAAACAAAATATGTTGAACTTCAAAACATTGAAATGATAGCTTCATTTCAAACCGGAATAAAGAGTTTTCCAACAATTATTTTAAAGAATGAAACAGTTTATAACATGTGTTTAAAGAATCAAATACTATCTGAAGTTTTTTTTAGGGTGTTGAAGGATCTAGACATCTATACTTGGAATATATTATTTTCAACAATTAGTTTACAGTAAACCGGGTACTCGAAAGAGGACATCTTCATCGATTTTATCTTTAAACATTACATTTCTCTAGAAGGTAATCCTCCAGTGCAGATAGCCGCATGCCGGCCGGGAGATTGACTAAGAAAATTTTGTTCAGAGACTGTCCTCGTGCGATGAGCAGCAAATTTATAACTGTTACATATGAAAGAATTACAAACAAAGCATTGCGATGATTTCTACATACCTTCGTAGCTTGGATATTTTGAATTTATCTTTTCCACAAATAAAGTGCTAAACAAGTATCAAAATCCTATCTGCAGATTTGAATTTTGACACAACTCTAATACAACTAGATTGAATGGACATTACCACTCTTCATTTCTTGATCGCAAGGTCAAAATCACAACTTGTTTGATTTTCCGTATGCAAGCCGTCAATGGGCAAGAAAGTCAATAAAGGTTCCTTCAAATTCAAATATTCCCATTAACAATTTGCAGGCTGCAATTTATGACCATGATCTGTTGTCTGGGAGACTAAGACCATCTCAAACGTGATACATTGTGTCCAGAAAATCTAGCCAATAACACGAAAACAAAAACCACTTTTTAAGATACATTTAGCAATTACATGTTAGCAAAAATACACAAATATCTTCCTAGACACAAGTGCAATTACACGTACCTTTTCACCAAAGAAGTCAATTAAGGTACCTTCAAATATCATAATAAAATTAAAAAAAGTACCCTATGACCATGATGATGTTTCAAACAAAAAAAAGAAAAAGGATGTTCCAAACAAAAACAAGAGCATGTTTCCAAGAAACAAGCTTGTTTTGAAATACAGGTTCTTTTTTGGTTGGTTTCCACAACACAACATACAAACTATAGTATATGAGATTTGAACACTCTCGACGAAAGGCGGCTAGAGCCGATGTTCTTATTTCCTTACAAAAAATCAGTGTTCTCTGAAATTTCCCTCTTTCACAAATGTCTTCTCAAATCCTCTCTGTCTTCCTCAACACTTGGGGCATACTAATCATAGCAATCCTCAGCTCAAACTCAGTTTCAGGCACCACAGAGTTCATCTTCAACACCAACTTCAACTCCACCAGCCTCAGTCTCTATGGAAACGCCACAATCCAATCTTCCATTCTCAGCCTCACAAATGACACCACCACCTTCTCTTTGGGACGCGCCTTGTACCCTCAAAAAATCCCCACAAAACCCTCCAACTCTTCAAGTTCAACCCCACTTCCCTTCTCAACCTCTTTCATTTTCTCCCTTGCACCCTTCAAAAACCTCCTTCCTGGCCATGGTTTTGCCTTTGTCTTCTTACCCTTGCCAGGTCTAGCCGGTGCAAGCTCAGCTCAGCATTTGGGTGTTTTCAACTTCACCAATAATGGTGACCCCAATAACCATATTTTTGGTGTTGAATTTGATGTGTTCAAAAACCAGGAATTCCAGGATCCTGATGATAACCATGTTGGTGTGAACTTGAACTCACTTACATCTAATGCTTCATACACTGCAGGGTATTGGAGTGGTGAGTTTGATGAGGATTTCAATGAGTTGAAGCTTAACAATGGGGTCAATTATCAAGTGTGGATTGATTTTTTGGATTTAAAAATTAATGTCACCATGGCTCTTGCTGGTGTGAAAAAGCCTAGGAAGCCGTTGATAAGCGAGGTTGTGGATCTTTCTGGGGTTCTTTTGGATGAAATGTATGTGGGGTTTTGTGGAGCAACTGGAGCATTGGTTGAGAGCCATAGGATATTGGCTTGGAGTTTTAGTAATTCAAATTTTTCGATTGGTGACGGTTTGGTGACTCAGAATTTGCCTTCGTTTGTGGCTTCAGGGGACTCTGCTTTTGGATCAAAAGGGTTCATTGTGGGGGTTAGTGCGGGGGGTGTGTTAGTTGTTTGGTGTGTGGTCTTGGTGTATGTGGTTTTGGTGAGGAGAAAGAGGAGGAAGGGGAAAAAAGGGGAGGAGATGGAGGAAATTGAAGATTGGGAAATGTATTATTGGCCTCACCGGATTGATTACGAAGAGATTCGAAAAGCAACGGAGAGATTTGCAGAGAAAAATGTGATTGGGATGGGGGGGAATGGGAAGGTCTATAAAGGGCTTTTAGCAGGAGTAGAAGTTGCAGTTAAAAGAATTTCACATGAGAGTGAACATGGGTTGAAAGAGTTCTTGGCTGAGGTTTCAAGCTTGGGAAGATTGAAGCATAGGAATTTGGTAGGATTGAGAGGTTGGTGTAAAAAAGAGAAGGGTAGCCTGATCTTGGTTTATGATTACATGGAAAATGGGAGCTTGGACAAGAGGCTGTTTGAGAGCAATATGTTGAGTTGGGAAGAGAGAATTAAGGTCTTGAAGGATGTGGCTTCTGGGATATTGTATTTGCATGAGGGTTGGGAATCTAAGGTTTTGCATAGAGACATCAAGGCAAGCAATGTGCTACTTGACAAGGATATGAATGCTAGGTTGGGGGATTTCGGATTGGCTCGAATGCACCAACATGGGGAAATGACCGCCACCACTCAAGTCGTTGGGACCGCAGGGTACATGGCACCAGAAGTGGTTAGAACCGGGCGAGCCTCACCTCAGGTTGATGTGTTTGGTTTTGGGATACTAGTACTGGAGGTGGTGTGTGGCCGGAGACCGATTGAAGCCGGGCAGCCAGGCTTGGTTGATTGGGTTTGGAGGCTAATGGAGAGGAGTAAATTGGCCTTTGCTCTTGATGAGAGGCTGAAGACTAAAGGTGGATATAGCATTGAGGAAGTTGAGAGATTGCTTCATTTGGGTTTGCTTTGTGCACATCCTGAAGCTCATAGAAGGCCAACAATGAGGCAAGTTATGAAGGTACTTGAAGGGGCAAGTGATGCCATTGATGATCAATCTGAAGGGGAAGGGATGAATGTAAATTTGCTGCACAACATTAGAACAACTCCAATGTGGTCTACTTATCGCTGGAACATGGGAGGACAGGGACACCCTACATTTGAAGACATGAAAAATTCCTTATCTTCTTCATTATCTTTGTCTGGATCAGATATAATTAGAGTTGGTAGATGATTAGTTGCAGTTCATGTATCATAATGATAGTTTGATTTGTTTGTTCTGCTTATGTGTGCTCGGACAAACATCAGGACTATTTATATTCTTTTAATACAAATCGTTTGTTCATTTTTGTGCTCAAGTAGCGTTAGGACATGTTATAGCAGATTTGAGTTCATATTATTTTCTATGAACATACAACACAAAGGGTAAAAATGCAGTTTTCATAACCACCTCAAACACAACTCTCTGAAATGTTCTCTGAGAAGAAAGAGAAAAAAAGAAAAAGAAAAAGAAGAAAATACATGCAGAGTGTCTTTCCAATCCACGACCTTGAGCAGTTGCACAACAGTAAGCATTCGGTTAAAAGTGTTGAGAGTGTTTGTCCCACATTGAAATGTTAAGGGACTTAGCCTGGGATAGATAGGTGAATTATGGTTCCAATTTGGGTGAAATGGGTAGATAGGTCTTTTTTTGTTTTTTGTTTTTGTTTTTGTTTTTGTTTTTTTGTCGGAATCAAGTTTCATTAATAGAAAGCCAAAGGCAATTACATCATAGAGAAACTCAAAAAAATGAGTTCAAACAAATGCAATTGAAAAAGCTCTAGAATATATTTTTTTTATACTGGGTCATTTTAGAAGATACTTGTATTCAAATTGATGTTTTTACCACTTAAATTGACAGAATGTGTTTGAAGTGACCAATCCAACTAACACCCAATTAATAGCAAGAATGAGAGACTTGGAAGATCAAAATGATAGGAAATTTGTTGAAGAATCAAAATGAAACTCGGGTATAAGTTTACGAACAACTATGGTTGAAAACCCTTAGGAAGGGTACTAGACTGGAAACCTGAGTCTCAACATCGCCTTGGCCAAACAAAGGAAAATGCCAGCATTCCCCACCAACTCGACGCTCATTTCTTCTTATTTGGTTTAGAAGAGCAATTGAACAACAAGCACCAGTGGTCTAGTGGTAGAATAGTACCCTGCCACGGTACAGACCCGGGTTCGATTCCCGGCTGGTGCATTTGTTTTTCCCAACCTTTTTTTTTTCCCACCTTTTTTTTATTCCCGACATTGTGACCGAAACCTGAAACAGCAGAGGTTTCTTTGTTTTGTTCCATTTTGCATAGAAACCATAACCAAACACGGGATCCTTCTTTCCCGACATTTCTGCATTGAAGAAATGGGTTTTTCCTTTTTGGTGAGCTCAGAGGTAAGATTCCAAACCAAAACTGTGTTCCATGGTACAAATCTTTTGAATTAGACAACAGTCTGAATCTGGAACTTATGCGGGTCATCATGGTTTATCTGTCAATATGCTGATCGCATGTAGCAGTTCAATGATTTCTGTGAAACTGCTTTCATTGGTTGGCAAAACGGTTGATGGCTGCTGCAAATGCTGGCTCATTTGGAACTTGGGTTTTACAAGTACAGCAGAAGGGCATGGAATTTTCTGTTCTTCTATATAAGAAATAGGTTCCCTTTTTATTTTATTTATTTATTATTATTTATAAATCTTTTACGTTTATACTGTAAGAGAAAGAAGACAAATTGAAAGCATGTAGAGGGAGAACATGGTTTAGGGTCAATTTAATTATGAAACAATTTTAATTTTTTGTGATATAACTGGAACTCTTGGTTTTAAGGAAAAGGAAAAAACTTAACATAACTGTGCAAAAGGACTGCTTAATCTTTTTCTGTATATACTTTTGAATAAGAAAACAGAGCAAATATCACCAAGGTTGGGAATCTTCCCTCCACTTTTGCAGAGTTTCTCGTCGACTTTTGTGTTTAATTAATTGTCAATTATTGTTGATTAACTTCTGTACAATTATCTGAAAAGATGGACATTTCAGTATAGTGTTCTACACATATTTAGTTTTGCCCCGTAGTGTCTGTTAAACTTTTCGAGGTTATCTTTTTGGCTATGGTTGTACACTTCCTCAAGTGCTCAACCAAATGGGATAAGTTCTAACTATTCGATGAAGTATAGATTCAGAGTTCCTATCAATTCATCCATCAGCCATCCATTACTTCATTTGTAAGTGTTAAACAATTGTCTCTCACTGGCAATGCAGGACTTTTACCTTGGAATGTATGGTACTTTTAAGTCTTTGTGGTAAATATATTTCATCGGTGAAAGATAGAGCGAACGGGGTTTATTAATTGCATTTAAGAAATCCAAGGCATAAATTAAAAGTAAGTCTCTTATTGTTATCAGCTGTTAGAGTAGTTGGTAATTTATTCCTTTTGACTTCTGAATTCTTGTTCTGCTAGGTTTGTGCTTATTTGCTTAATTTTCCATAACTTGCCCCACCCTAGCCAGTTAAAATATAATTGGTACATGTGTTTTTTTGTTGAGCAGACCTTGTAGGGGTTCCAGCCATTTAAGTGCATTTAAGAAATCCAAGACATTGTGTTTAGGGTTTATGGATACTAGGAGGCAGCCAGTTTGATTCAAACATTGCAGTGACTATAATTTTTTCTATTAACCATATGAGACTTTTTACCCTGAGGAGACCTAATACTATTGAGGAGTTTCATGTTTTCGGTCAGCAAGTGAAGTTAGTGAACCCTGAATTCTTTGAAAACATAATTCTTATAGGAAAAGTGTCCTCTGGAATTGAGTAATTGACTCTCTGTGATCAAAATCAGGTCTTTTCATTTTATACATTGGATAATGTCAAATACCTACGGTGGTTGGCGAAAGAGCGTGAAGGAAGGAATATGGGTTGATGTTTGATTAAGTTGATAGGAAGATATCAATTTGTGAATCTTAACTCATGTTGTTAACTATGTTAAGCTGGTGTATGCATAGTCCTTTGTTGTTGGAATAATCAACAAGCAACAGGCAGACTACATTGCAAACCTTATGAGAATAAATGCATTTATTTCTTATATGTAGTTTTGTGTAGTTCCTTAGTCTTGCAAGCTAATCTGATTATCGAAAGAGTTAATTGAAGATTGTTTACTTTCCAGAAACTGTACGTCGAAACTTGATTGTGGGCTCATGCTACTGGCTGGACATGAATGGATGGTGGATTGGATCTTATTTTGTACTTTCACAACCATCCAATCATGGTGCGCAACTAACATCTTAGAACAACTGCAAATGGTGCAGAACCTTTCCATAGCTCATTGGCAAGTAACCAAATTGTATTTTAATTGTTGCTGCTTCCTTCATCATTTCATGACTGTAATTAAGTATTACTTTTCAGCCTTCTAGGGATTTTTTAGAGGTTTCTTAAAAATAAAAAATAAAAATCTGAAAAGAACGGTTTATCATTATTTGATTAACTTATATATTTTTTTTTTTACAAATAGTTACAAGTAGAACATGATTAGTCTGTCATCATCAACTCATAAACACTCCCATCATCTTGTAAATTTTGTGTTGTCTTCACAATCACAGTCAGTTTCTCAATGGATACCTTCATTCTATCCTAACTCTTCCTTTTGAAGATAAGTATTTCCAATCCATTGAATTATTTATCTTTTCATGCGTAACATTGTTTATTGATGATGCATGCTGTCCTTGGTTTCAGTCTCCTTGCTAAGTTCTCATAAACAGATTATCAGCGCAAGATACTTTTGCATTTATTGTTGGGTATGATTTCTCATTGTTCAAGTAGTGATATCGTTTATATATTCAAATAATGTTCTCTTTGGCTTGGGATTTTCAATAAGAGATCATCTTTTGGTTTTGAGTACGAAATGGCCTTATAAAGTCGGTTTGCAAAGGAAGGGTGCCTGATGATAGATAATCTAATCTTTTGAAGTCCTTTTTTAATGTCAGGATGCTAGTTATTGGCATTGTGTGACAAAAAAACTGTCGAAAACTGAATGATGACAACAAGGGAATCACTCTTCAACTAATATTGTCAATGTCTTTCGAAAATAAGCATGTCATCTTCAAAAACACTGCTAAAACATCGGAGGGACAGAGACGGTGAGTGCCAGTGGTAATTAGGACAAAGCAAGTTGTAGAATTTTTTCCATAGTTTATCTTCCCATTTCATATGGCTTGACAATAACATTGAGAGACACAGAAGGAGGCTGGCAAAGGGGAATTAGTATAAAGCATGGTTGCAAAATTTGTGTGTGTGTGTGTGTGTTTTTTTTTTAATGAAGAATTTTTTTTTTGTTATTATCACTTCCCCTTTCGCATGACGTTTCAATTTGGGTTCTGTTCTATGTTTCCAAGGCTTAGCTTTGTTATGAAATAAAACCAGTCGCAACTTGCACACCAAGAACATTAGTCTAGTGCTGCTTATCTTAATTTATTTCCCATGCAATTTTTATAATGATTTCATAAAACAACTTGTTGAAAGTGTCTCTTAAAAATAATGAGTAGATGGCATGCATTTTTTAATGGATAATTTGTAAAAACAAAGTAAGTTTAATTCAATGGCCTACTTGTTTATATATGATTTCTCTTAGTCAGGTAGCTTTTTTCTGCATCCAGAGAACATTAGCATAACCTGCTCCAATAGATTCAGTTGGATATGTTACGATTTTTGTAGCATATGCTTTTTTTCATAATGAAAATAAAGAAATAATCACAAACAAGTGCAAACTGTGTGGTCCGTTTGCTGTAATTGCCATGTAAAGACAAAGCATGTCTGATATTTTGTGTTCTGAGAGTGAAAGGTATGCTTTATAATGATTTCAACATCAATAAAATGGGGCAGCATGACTTCTTCTTCATCATCATCATCAGTCCTTATTGAATAGATATGAGAGTGGACCTCAATAATATTCTCTGCTCTGTTCCACTTGCTTAGCATCAAGTTTTATAAGTTTACTAAGCTAGTGGTGCCTGTCAATTTGTAGCTATCTTTTCATTTGGCTTTCAAGTGGTAACATATAATAAACATTGTTATTTTAAATATCAAGTAGTGGTGTTTGATCTATTCTTACATTTGCACTTTTTACTCTTCATTATCTTGTGTCACTGATCAATAACTTATTTAAATCACTTCTCATCTTTGTACCAGCAGGCTTCCATGGACTATATACAGCTGTGTCTTTTCTGGTATCTTGATTCGAAATTCAGCATTCGGGATCAACTCGCCGGTAACATGATCAGTTCGCGTCCTCTACCGACTGGCATGGATAATCCACTACCATGGTTTGCATACTTATGCACCCAAAAACCTTCTGTTAGAAAGACATTAAAGGTTTTTTGAATATCAAACCAGGGTAAATAAAGAGTTAAAAGTATATATATTTAGGGAGAAGAATAGTAAAAGCATGATCTTTATAGTTCATGTCTATCCTCAACTGATGCTCAGAGTTTGTGGATCTTATGATATGGCCAGTAAAACAAATCTTTAAATCTATCTAATTTAAGGTTTTCCTTTTTTGGGATTTTCTCTGCTATATATTATTTCTTGAGCAAATCCGGTGCTGTATTTGTGGTGTGAGTGTTAAGAATATCTTATTTTATTTCATCTATATGATCATCTCTTTGAGCTGCAAGTAGGCTTTAGCTTTGTGTGTGTCCCATGGGAAGGCACAGGAGACAAAGTATCTGTTTCTTTTAAAAGGGTAAAGTTGTTCTCCAAGCTGTAAAAGTGCTAAAAAATCTTGACTTCATTGGCTTTTAATAGCTAAATAATTAGACAAGTTGAATAAAACTAATCTGTAAATTGTCATAGGAAGACACTTTGGATAAGTACCTGTTTATTTTACTAATTATATGATCTTTTGGATAAGTGTATCTGTTCAGTCCGTTGTCATCTTTGTTTCTTCTAACATTTCATATATTATTGATCTACATCAAAGTTCTCTTTTCCAACAAGTTGATGAAAGTTGTTTCTACGCACTTTTTACCAGCATGAAATATAATATACTCAAAATTTCAAGAGAACTGATCTAATTTGCATCGTAGAGATTTGTTTCCATCGTTCGAACGCATATCATCTTTTAACTGGCATGTTGTCATCTTTCATCGGTTAAATGCACATGGATGATTGACAATGGTTGATTAGTGTGCGCTTCGCAGTAAGTTCCACACCGATCAACAGTTCACAAGATCACACCTGGGTGAGATACTTGTGATTTTGTAAACTTGTTTGAAGAGATAGATATTAAAAGGGAATTTATGTACCACCCAGTTTTTTGCAATGAAGCCAAGAAGATTATTATTTACATTCTATCAACTGACAACAACAGTAATGGTTTTACCTGATGGAGAAAACTCAGATGAAGGAAAGGCCTTGGCTGATACGTTCCACATAAGATTCCCATTTGAGAATACGCCAAAACAGATGAAGGAGGGGCCTTGGCTGTTGGCATCAATCCTAATCAAGATCACTACCTACCAGATATTATGAACCATTCAATAATACAACTTTGTTTCCTTTGTACGCCCTTTCCAATCTGGCACAACATTTTCCCATTGTTTTTTCAAACCTCTCATTGTCTGAAAAATAAAAAATCTTGGTCTCTTGAAATTGAGGTGAAAGTGAAATTCACTACTAAACCTCGTTTTCACAAAACTCCTGAAGTTTTAGAAATTATACTAACATCTCTTAAAATGTTTTTATAAAATCCTTCCTTTTTGATGTGTGGAGAGTTGAGGACCCCATTCCGATGTCTCACCTTGAGCCCTTAAAATATGAAGACGGACCTTAGGAAATAACATTATTTTAATACAAATTATAGGGTGCAACCTTTTATATTTTAATCATACATTAAGTTTGTATTTGGATAGCCTAAAACTTTAGCTTAAGTGGCATTGAGAGGAATCAACTGGTTCTTGCTATAGGTATTTATCTTCTCAATCTATTGATAAAGAAAAGGTAGCATCGCAATGCTTCCATAAATCATTTAAATATGGTGTGTCTTTATCTCAATTCATGCTGAAAAGTATTCAAACTGCTATTTTTTTTAATGTTTTATTTATTCATTTACATTTGATACTGACAATTAAATTAAAAACAATTTGAAGGGACTGGTAGTTTAAGTAGTTAAGAGAGTTATTCTTGCACTCAAGGTCATGTATTTGGATCCCCTTCCCCCAATATTACTTGTATCAAGAAAAATAATTTATTAAGAGAGTAGGGAGTTGCTCCTAGAGCTGTTTTCACTTTGAGAGGGGAGGAAGCCATGGTTCTTCCTCTCCTCTCCCCTCTTTTCTTCCTCCCTCTCTTCTCCCCTCATTTTCAGAGACAAAAGGTTTTTTTTTTCTATTTGTCTTCATTTTGTTATGATTTTCCTCCAACCATCACAGGCAGCTGCGTCTCGGCGTCGAATCTCCACCTATGTTTCGATGTCGGATCTCCACACCATCATTTTTGCGGTTTTTTTATGCGTAGTTTTCACCTCTCCTTTTGTGAGAGCTTTTCACCTCTCCTTTTTGAAAGCTTTTCACCTCTCCTTTGTGAGAGCTTTGCACCTCTCCTTTGTGAGAGCTTTGCACCTCTCCTTTGTGAGAGCTTTTTATTTCCCCTTTGTGAGAATTTTATTTATATTGTTATGGCTTGGTTTTTTCAAGCTTTATATCTTTTGGATTATTATGAGTTTTGCAATCTTAGTTGGGATGCCTAAGCTAGAATTTCTTCAATCATGTGTGATCGTTTGTGGGGCGCACCAAATTATCTTAATTTTGATGTTATACCACTCCGTCATTGTAATGGGCCTTTATGGCTAGTTTGTATTGATCCTTTGTGGCTAGTGGCTTTTTTGGCTGAATTATGAATGCAATCCTACAATTTCTCAACAAAAAAAAGAAAAAAGAGAGTGGGGGGTTTTAATTTAGAGCCTTCCAATATTTGAACAAGAAATACCATTATAGTAAAACGGTTAAGTTTTTCTTAAATTTAGAGGCTCATGATCCTTAGTGGGTAACAATGTAATTAAACTCAATGCCACCATAGCCAAAACCGTCCTAAATCTACATATCCCAATGTTGCTTAATTAGTTTTACCGTTGATCGTTTGGTCTAATATCACCTTGTTTGCATTTTATTTGAGGAAGTCTTCAGTTCAAGTATCATGAACGACAATTATTAAATTTAAAATAAGAAAAAACTCACTTGAGTTTAGTTGGATTGCAATTTATAATGAAATTGATTGTTTCCAAAAATTTATGATTTCATATAAAAAAAAACTTATGCAAATGAAAAAATTAACTTCAATGAATATATGTGCAATCTAATCTCAAAGGTTAACTTTGTCATTTAGAGAAATTTTGTATATATAAAATCATCAATCTTTGGACCAAAAAAAAAATCAATGTAAAGGGAGTTTTGTAAAAACAATTTAAACCTCTCAAAGGGTGTTTGTGTAATATCTAAAACTCCAAGATTTTTTGTGCAAAAAAAAAAAAAACCGAAAACTTCAAGGAGTGTTAGTGTAAATAACTACAATAATGGAATGCTTGAGGGTTGTTTGTGTAGTAAGCGAGTAACTAGTTGGGTAGTTTAACTTTTTTTTTTTCTTTGTGGGTAATTTGAAGGTTGGTAGCATTCTTGTTGACAACAAATTCTTGTTGTAATAAGCTCCAATTTCAGGTATATATTTGTCCAATAAACTCGGCATTATGATTTGTGTCAAGGAGCTTCTTTTTGTATCCACTTCTTAAATTTCAGGTATAGTTTTGGTCAATATAATTTGTTATTATGATTTGTTACAGATGGGAAACCACTCAAAATTCAACCAGATTTTGACCCAATGAAATCGGCATGAGGAAGGGAAAGGATTTTCTGACACCTAACTTGAATTTGTACCTACTTTTCTGTTGACAATACTTTTTGTTTAATAAAATCTGTAATTACAATGCTACCCTTGCACCAAATCATTGTAGATGAGAACAGAATTAAATATATAAACTTTTTGCCATGGCGCAGATGGTGGACCTCACCGCGTACACAATAGTCAAAACAAAAAAATGTGTGTAAAATGTATTTTAAAATTTTGAATTGATCGTTTTATTAGTTATGAACTTGGATTCAATTATTAAGAAAAGGTGACTTTACAAGACTTATGAGGTTTAAGAAATCATACTAAAAATATCTGAGGTTTCAAACTGTTTTCAAAAAATACAATTCGTTAGTTTTCAGTTTAAAAATTGATTATGCTACAAATTTTGTTTTTCATATAACAAAATTAACTTCTAATATTAGACCTTAGGAGTGTATGTACAATCTGGTTTCTATCCGTTAAACTAGCTATTTGGAGAAATATTGTTGATGACGTTAGTAAGTTTTGAACAGAAAATTAATGGTAGGAGTTCTGTGAGAACAATTTGAAACCTCAAAGAATGTTAATGTCGTTTTTTATTCTTTTTTATTTATTATTACAAACGATAATTTAAACTAAATTAAATTACTTTTATTACATAAAAATTAATTTAAATGTACTATCTTGATTAACTAACCTAAGTCACGTCTCCATGATTTTTAAGAACTATCAGTGTAAATAACTCCAGAAATAGGGAGTGTACCTTTGTGTTTTTTTATGCTAATTGTCATTATGCCCCCCTATAAAAGGTTCCACAATCATGTAATATGGGGACAATTTCACAACTATGGACAGACAGTGGGTCCCACTTAGAATGGGATAAGCCTATGGCCATCAAATCCTTAGAAAAAGCCACGTGTATTTTGTGCTTGATTGTGCCCACTGACCGCGGGCAGATTTTTTTAACCTCAGTGGTCCCCACCACACAGCACCTCCAAAGATTAGGATAAAGCTTACATCGTTTTACTTGTTTAATCACGATAAAAAACACACTATTATTATAATTACTATTTAAAAAAAAAAAAAACAGAGGAAAAATGCAATAAATGGAATATTCGGATAACTCTCGAGCTCAACTGCTTCAACGTTATTGGTCAATGAGGACGTGGACCTTAGCTGTCCAAACTCGAAACACACCGAATACTTGACCCAACAGACGTAACAGTGACACGAAGATGTTATGTTCGCGACGCCTTGTTAGTCCACGTAGGACACGTGGGCCCCAACCATAGACCTATAAATTGGACCACAGATTTCCCAACCATTCAAGACCACGTGCATTAGCATTACCTAGTTTTTTTGACACAAACAACAAAGTGAGAGAGAGAGAAGAGAGAGGGAGATTCTAAAAATAGAATATGGCCGGAGCGATGGCTAGAATTCCGGTGATTCGCCGGAGCTCCGACGATATTTTGGAATTTCCCGGCAGCGCTGTAAGTCTCGCCGACATGGTTTTGGGTTTCATCGAGCAAGTCGAGGTGTCGCCAGAGAATATTACCTCTGGCTCCGATGAGGATGAGGAGAATTCTTTCAGTGTGGAAGAGAACAAGGCATTTTGGGAAGAACAAGACCAACTTCTCCAGGTGAATTTTTAATTCAAAAAAAAAAAAACTAATAGTCAAAACCCATTAATTTCATAATTACTTTGCAAATATTGGCATTTTATTTATTTATTTAATGTATATATGGTATTTGGAATTGCAGGCAACATTGTGCAAGAGCAGTGGCATTGAGACCAAAATTCGGCAGGCCACCAAGGAGGCGTTACGGGACATAAACTCGTCGGCCGCAGAATATTGCGTGTGCTCGAAGCCTGTGTTTGGCGGTTGCCGGAGTTGTTTGCGCAACGAATTATGCAATCGGCTCATAGATTTTGGGTACAATTGTGTCATTTGCAAGTCCAAATGGAGAAGCTCAACAAGTACCCCAGCAGGTATATTCAATTTTCAATTTAATTTCAACTTTTCAAATTTTTATTTTGACACGAACGATAGTGTAAATTATTTTAAATTAATCTAATTTACCAGACTCGAACTTTGGTGTAAAGGCACATCCTCACCGCCTTGCCGGAGTTATAAAAAAACTTCTTATGTGGGTGTGGGACACAATGCATGTTTATTTTATGTGCTTGTTTTGGGGATAAATTTGGTTTTTGATTAATTAACAGGAGAGCATACTTATTTGGAAGTGCTGGACACAAGTTCAAAGAGAGGGGAGATTAGGGTGGTGATTGAGCTGAATTTCCGAGCTGAGTTTGAGATGGCCAGAGCCAGCGAAAACTACAACAGATTAATCAGCTGGCTGCCCGAAGTGTTTGTTGGGAAAGCCGAAAGACTAAGAGCCTTGATCAAGATTCTGTGCTGCGCAGCCAAAAAATGTATGAAGGAGAAGAAAATGCACTTGGGACCATGGAGGAAGCACAAGTACATGCAAGCCAAGTGGTTCGGGACGTTCGAGCGGTCCACGCCAGGGTCCTTGCCGGTCAGATTTGCAAACGGGCCGCCCAAGCCAAAGGCTTCCATGCTGACCTTTGATTTGCTGGAGGCCATGCCTGGCTTGCATTGCACTGCAGTTGAAGTTGTGTGATATGTTGAAGGAAAAAGTTTTGCACGCGGTTTTGGTATTAGGCCTCTCTTAGGCTTTAGCCAATTGTAACAAATTATATATCTATATGCATGTGTGAAAAGATGCGAGGTATTAACTAAGTATATATGTAGAGAGGTTAATTGCTGTTGAGTTTTTTTCGAAAGGTGTGGTGGTTCAATAACTTCAAATGATCCCCTCCCTTTGTTTAACTCAGTTAGCCTGTATTGTAATGAAATTTTTATTTCCTATTTGTTTTACGACATTAAACCTCATGTTTTGGTGTTTTGTATTTATTTATTTTATATAAGTGATATTGAATAAAAAGAACCAAAACATGAGGTTGATGTAATTCACAAAGCTTGCATTTCAAAGAGGGATGGAGTCATGAAATAATTTTATTGGGGGTCACTTTGAACAATAAAATGAGATGAACAAAATAGTGAAGTTATTTTCGAGAGTAATTCTCTCCAAATCGTTTCAGCTCTTCGGCTGACTCAGGTTATTGAGGAAGTTTTTAACCATATTCACTATACTGCTAATGAGATAGTGTTCACCCGTTTTCGTGTTTTACTCCTGAGGTGGAAGGGCGAAGTTCCCCACTGGCTTGGAGACCACTTGTTGGTCGACAAGTCAGCTTTCTTTGGTGTGCGAGCGTGCCATTGCTAGCAATGTAAATTCTAGCAGACTTATTTTTAGATTGGATAACTTGCGCCTCAAGTTACTGACTTCTAAAACAAAGGATTGTGAATTTGGGTGAGGAATATCTCCCAAGTAAGTTCTTTTCTTGCCTCAGACTGGTGAGGACTTTCATAATCTATCTCAGTATCAAATGGTTGTTCTGGCCAGAATAGATAATAATAAAATACTGTTTCAGGCAGAACTGCCTTTTACAAAATTAAGAAGGGAGAAATCAACCCTAGAAAGACAAGAAGATGGCTGGAATCCCATTTTTGCCTAGGTAGAAACTTCTGATCCGGGCTGGATTGGGTATGTCTGTGCTGGACTGTGCTGTCAACAACTTTGGCTGCTTGGCTTCAGCTGTAAATCGATACCAAAGTTCAATTTTGGCAGAGCTTCAATCTACTTCAAGCCTTGGGAGACTTTTGAGCGGGCAGAACTGCAGGAATTCTTCAGTTTGAAGGGACAGAAGTGGCTATTCTCGAGGATTTAGCAAGCTGGAACTATGCTGTAAAATTTGTTGAGGTTTTCATATTGGTAAAAACTCAAACTATGTTTGTCTTGGCTTTTGCTGAACCAAATTTGTAACGAGAAGGATCTCGTTTTCAGAAGACTTATTTTCTAAGTCTGAACTTTGGGATTATGATCTAAAGCTGTTTTTTTCTCTTGGGATCCAAGTGAACTTTTTCTTATTTGTTTTTTTTTTGATTGATTGATGAAAATATGAGTCTCCTGTTTCTTTGCCTTCTTTCGCTTTTATAAGAGATCCTCCTAAGGAGGTCATTTTTAATCTTTTAAATAATGGGTGGCAAAAAGATCTCTTATAATGTAAAGTAAGAAGGTTTTTTTTTAGATAGGTTCTGAGCAGTCACCTCCTAAAAACAGTCCCTTCCCTGGTTTTCTGGGTGGCAGCTTTCTAATTCAACCAACGCCACCGTCTGTGTGGGCTTTTTATGGCGGTTTTGGCTCTTTTTCTTTTGTATCTTCTGAGTGGTTCCCTGTTTCCCGTTCTAATTTAGAAAGCGTGATCCGTGAATTTCTTGGGAGATGGTGTATTGATTTGGAGCAAAATCTTGAACACAGATGGGTTTTTGATCTTCAATTGGCAGTGTTTCAGAGACGTCCCTCTCACATTTTTAAATTTTAGTTGATATTGCTGACTTTTCCAAAGCTGAGGCAATCACGTGGGTGTGTCTTCGAAAGTTTCCAAATCTGGGCTTTCTTTGGGCTGAGGCTTTATTTCCAACGTTTTTGGTGTGAAGCCCAAACTGTTTTGGATTTTATTTTTTCTCAAATCTCTGGGCTGGGCAGGCAATTTTATAATGGGCCTGCCTTCTGGTCTTGGGCGTGCCGAATTTGGGCCCAAACAATGCCCCCTAAGTCTGAATCGTTTTGGAACGGTTTCAGACTTAATGTTTTGCCATTTAATTCGCGCGCCAGTTTCTTCCGTGTTTTCGCCCACGTCTGCCACGTTTGCCTGCTACGAACTAGAGTTCGTGAGAAAACGGCTAGTTATTAGCTAGTTACTAGCTAATAATCATCAGGTGTCGTCCCATCTTCTTCTTCCCACGTTTCCGAGCCCCTCTTTTTAAAAGAAATTCAAACTCATAGCTTCTAAAAAAGAAAAACCCTAAACCTTCCAACTCTTGTTCCTGCGAGCTTTTTCTTCGAGATCTCCATAGCTTTCTTCAGACCTCCCCTTCCTCTGCTTCTTCCCTCGAACCAGAAATGTCTTCCCCAAGGTTCCGCGCTCAGTCTTCTTCTGCTCCAGTTCCTCCCGATTATATCACTGGGAGCGGGATTGATGCTCATGCGATAGAAATCAGGAGCAAGCTTCATCCCTTTGCCCAGAAGAATCTGGACTAGAATGTCCTCCATTTGTTCGAGAATACCCTGGTGTTAGGGCCTCACTGGTTTGGTCCTGTTCCAGCTGAGATGGCAGAATTGCTAAAAAAGGATGCCGAGGCTCCTTTGTGTTTTGAGAGTTCTTCTGCCCTGGCTTATTATTCTTGGGTTAGCAAGAATTTGAGCCGGTCCTTCCCGTCCAGTGAGGTGAGGAACAGTTCGGTCAAATGGGCAGACTGGATTGATAGACTTCTCCCGAGATATGGGGGTCACTGGAGGAGAGCTGGGATTTATGACGCCATTCTTCTGTCCAAACAATCGATTAACAGAGATGAGAATCTGCTTGCTGCTGCCCTATGCTTCTGGAATTTTGCCAGCAATACATTTGACTTCCGCGTGGGTCCCATGGCGCCAACCTTGCTGGACATGGCTCAGATTTTCGGGTTCAGGCCCCATGGTAGGCCTGTTGATGCCGTTGGAGATTATCACAGGCGGAGGAATCAAGAGAAAGTGGCCACCCCTTTTATTATCCCTCCAGCCGTGATCAACCAGAACTGCTCTTTCTCCAACTATCTGAAGAAATTCAGTGCTGAGAAGGACAAGGACCAGCAACATATGTTGTTCCTTCTGTATTGGCTGAATCGGTTCGTTCTCCCCAATCGGTCTTCTGCAGTTCTGCTAGAGTACAGACACTTGGCAGAATCACTCCACAATCACACTGATGTGGGGCTCGGGCCTACAGTTCTGGCTCACCTTTTCAGGAATCTGCACACTGCCACCCTGGAGAACCCATTGAACCTGTCAGCCCCGGGCGCATTCTGGATGATCCAGATCTGGCTGCAGGTTTATTTTCCAGAAATAAGGTTCCCAGACATAGTTCTGCCTGAAGATCAAGTCCTGGCTCTTCCTCTGATATCGGCAGAAGTGCCCAAGCGTTCTATTGAGGAGTATTTGATGCTCTTCAGGCATTGTACAAAGAGGTCGGCAGCTCAGTGGCAAGTGGTGATCAGGAGGACCTATCCTTGGTTCCAGACCGGATTTCGGTTGTTTGAGAAGGAGCCAGAAGATGAAGCTGCCAGAACAGATTTCAGGAGAAAATTTCTGAGCATTACTCTGCCCAGAGATCTACCCCATGGTGGGGGCAAACCTCCAAACTATCATCTGGGGGCAGAAGTCTACCATCCCAACTTCTGTGCAAGGCAGCTTGGTTGTCCCCAACTCATTCCGCTGAAATCATATCGGAGTTGTAACCGGGCCTCTTCTTGGAGGGATGCAGATGACCTGGAGGTGCACAAGGATGCCCGGTGTGCAGTGAACAAAATCAACAACAGCACGGATGCCCTCTATCCCTCGTGGGAGCTGAATTCCTGCAGTTCTGCCGATTTTGACGCATGGTGGAAAGCCAGATTCCAAAGTCTGCCTGCTTCTGTCACTGCCCTCAAGGTGCTGTTCGATGGTTGGGAAAACTGGGTCGTTTTTGCGGATGGGGATGCCAAGACGCATATGATCCAGACTATCAAGGATATCAACGCGCAAATTATAGAAGGTAGATTTCTGATTCTGTCTGGGATTCGTTCTGTCCTGATGATTGATTTCTAATGTCTATTCTGCCTGTATCAGATCCTTCTTTGACTAGCGTAGGTGGGCAGTTTGTTCATGCTGGAGAAGTGATTGGTAAGTCTTTTCTTTTAACTCTATTCTGTCTTTTCCTGCTGGATTGGTTTCTAACGTCTAATGCCTTGGTGCAGTCTCTTCTGTTATTGCTGCCGGGGACTTGGAGCTCCCCTCTGCAGATGAAGGTGATGAGGTCCAGACAGAACAAACACCTACCGAGGCCGCTCTTTCTGGCAGGAGAAAAAGGAAAGGAACTGTCCCTCCTTTGGATAATACCACGCGGCCCGGCATTTCAGGTAGGCTCGTGATGTTCCAACCGTTCCCTTTAAATTTATTCTGTCTTGCCTCCTTTTCTCTAATACTGCTTTTCGTTCTGCGCAGCTGGAAGTCCTTCCCCTCCTCCTACCAAGTTGAAAAAACTTAAAAAGAGGAGTGAGGAGGAGTATGTCGTCGTGGAAGAAACGGCAGCAGTTCCCACTACTACCTCCGGGACGGATGAAGAGCTGCGAGAGGCTTTTGAGGAGGTGGAGCAGGAAAAAGAATTGGAAGAGCTGGAAGAAACGCCTCAGGAAAAAACGACAGTGGTGGAAGGAGAGGTAAGTTTTATTTCTGTGATTCGTATCAGTTCCCTTCTTGCCCTGTTTCTTCCGTTCTGACCCCTGTTTTGTAGGAGGAGATCCCTGCTGAGGTGATTGCAGAGAGCATTGCCTTGGCGCAGAAGCAACAAGGGGGTCCAAGGGCTGAGCTGACTAGCTCAGAACTAGCCCTATTTGAGGATGCCGAGGCAGAGCATTCTACTGCCGCTCCAGTGGCTGAGGATCAGGCGGAACGGTCTGCATCAGAGCCTGTGGATCAGGCAGAACTGTCTGTTATGGTTCCGGAGGCTGAAGTGGAAACAACCGCCGCTGCCCCTGTGGTTGTGGTAACTTTCTTTCTTATCTGTCCACACTCTCCTGCATTTCTGCTTTGTTCTTTATTTTTAACTGTTGTAGCCTTTTCAGGTAGAAGTGCCTAAAGCTGTTGGCGTCCTGGCAGCGGTTACCAGTCCCCAGAAGCCTCCTATTGTTGCTGTAAGTTTTCATAACTTTTGGGCCTTTATTTTCCACTTTCTGCCTGGTCTTACCTTATGCTTTCTTCTTGCAGATGCCCATTCATTCCCTTCCAGGATCATCTGCCACGGCCTCTTTTGCTGATCCAGAACTCGAAGAGTTTGAAGCCATGGATCTGGATGCCCAATTGGACAGACTGGAGAAACTCAGCTCTCCTCCAGGCAAGGCAAAATCTAGGGCAGTGGAGGAGGCCATGGAGAGGTTGAAAATCTGGCAGTCTAATGAGCTGGAGTTTGATCAAGACAATGAAGCCTTAAATCAGCTGATGAAGGACCTGGACCTGCTTCACAGACAGAACACGGCTCCAAAACCTATCCTTGAGATGGGCCTAAGCTTGGCCAGAGATGTGCTCAATCTGCATGATCGCTATGAGGATCTCAGACCTACTTTCAAGACTTCTGAATTCTGCAAGGCCACTCATGAAGCCAACTTGGCTGATTTTGCAAAGCAAAAAGCAGAACTGGATCAGATGGTGGCCGGATACAAGGAAGCCAGGGCCACAGCGGACAAGCTGGAGAAGCAGATTGAAGAGCTCCAAAAACAACTGGCAGAATGCAGGGAGGTGCAGAGCAGGCTTGGGGCTGGACTGAGTTCTAAAACTAAGGCCACTTTCCTTGTGCAAAGTATGGTTGCAGCTTCCAGGCGAGCCTTGGAGATTGCAGAGGCTTCAATTCACCAGGGGGTGCTGCTCCAGAAAGAGCTTTCTGTCAAGAAAGCGAACCTGCAGGAGACTCTTAGAAAACTAGGATTTTAGCTTCTTTTTTCCTTTTATTGTTCGAATAATTTGCCGCAAAGGTGGCTATTTTTATATAAGCTTTCAAAGCATTTTACTGCTTTTTATTTATTCTTGATGCAATAACCGGACACGGCTTTGAAAGTAAAATCAAAAAACAACTTTAAAGCAAAAACAGATCTAAGCAAGATTCTTTTCAAGAAAAGTCAAGCTTGTTCCTCTTCTATCCCGGGATCTGTTTGTACAGCCTGGGAATCCCACATGGTTGGATAGAACTTCTTTAACCATTTACCATTGATTGGGGCAAAATGAACAACTCCATCTCGGTCCTGCAACCTGTATGCCCCCATTCCGAGGATTTGGTTAATTATAAAAGGGCCTTCCCACGTAGGTGACCATTTCCCATATCCAGCTATGTGTGCTCCAAGGGGCAGAATTGCCTTCCAGACTATCTCTCCCTCTTCAAAACTTTTGTTTCTGACTCTTCTGTTGTAGGCCCTTGATACAGCCTGTTTTCCTGCTAAGAGTTTGTTGAGGGTGTCAATTCTGCTTGCATCCAATTCTTCCAATTCCAGCAACATGGCTTGAGAGTAATCCTCCCCAATGAGACCGTGCTGGTGAGCAATTCTAAGAGACTGGACTGCTATCTCCATGGGAAGAATTGCATCATGGCCGTAGGTTAGAGCATAGGGGGTCATCCCAGTTGCCTCTCTTTTTGAAGTTCTGTATGCCCACAAAGTTTCTGACAACTTCTCATGCCACTGCTTTGGATTCTTCTCTAGCATTTTTCTGATGATATTGATAATCACCTTGTTACTTGACTCTGCCTGTCCATTAGCTTGAGCATAGTAAGGAGTAGATTGAAGCAGTTTGAACTTGAATGTTTCTGCCATATCTAGCATGTCCCTAGATATGAAAGAAGAACCCCTATCAGTTGTGATTGATTCTGGAATGCCAAACCTTTGTATGATCTGTTCTTCTATGAAGGTGATGATCTCTTGAGATGTTGTGGTTTTTACTGGCTTGGCCTCCACCCATTTGGTGAAATAGTCTGTAGCAACAATAATGAAACAATGCTGCTGGTTGCTGGCTGGATAGATCTTGCCAATGAGATCCATTGCCCATCCCCTGAAAGGCCATGGTTTTACTACTGGGTTCATGGGAACCGAAGGGGCCTGCTGGATTGGGCCGTGCCTTTGACAGGCCTCACATCCTTTGGAATAGTTGATGCAATCCTTCATCATGGTTGGCTAGAAGTAGCCATACCTTCTGATTAACCAGCACATCTTCCTTCCCCCTTGGTGAGCTCCACAGATCCCCTCATGGGTTTCTCCCATGACTTTCATGTATTCTGTCTTCCCGAGGCACCTTAATAGTACCTCATCCTTACTTTTTCGGACCAAATCTTCATTCCATATGAGGTAGTTTGTAGCCATGATTCTGACTCTTTTCTTAGAGGGCAGAGTGGGATATCGTAAGTAAGTCATGATAGGCTCCCTCCAATCATCTTCAGTGATCAAGGCAGAGTTGACTTCTATCTCCATTCCTCTAGTCAAAACAGATGGTAGACTTTTCCTTCCTATCTTGATGATCCTTTGGACGCAGTCTTCGGGCATTTGTATGCCTGATGCCACCTGAGCCAGTTCATTGGCTGCAAAGTTTTCCTCCCTTGGGATGTGCTCCCAAGTAGCTTCTCTAAATTCTGTTAGCAGATTTCTAGCTGCTACTAGATATACAGCCAGAGAAGGATTCAGACACTTATATTCTCCAGCAATCTATTTTAGGACAAGCATGGAATCTCCCAAGATCTCCACGGACTGGACTCCTAATTCTACCAACATCTCGAGCCCTATAATCAAAGCCTCATACTCGGCCCTGTTGTTGGTGCATTGGAAATCTAGCTGGAAGGAGTAGCAATGTCTGACCCCTAATGGTTCCTCCAGAACAATCCCTGCTCCTGAAGCCTTATCTGTCTTTGATCCATCAAAATATAATTTCCACGGTGTGAGATGAATCGAGTAGATTGGATTGTTAAGGCAAACATGAGCTATAGTTAGTAGATCTGCATTTGCTATGTCCAAGGAATCCATGTTTTCAATTTCCTCTCCCGGGTGATCTGCCAAGAAGTCTGCCACAGCTTGTCCTTTGACAGCTTTCTGGGGGACATACCTGAAGGTGAATTCTATCAAAGCCAAAGTCCATTTCCCAATTCTGCCCCTCAGTATTGGTCTCGTTAGCATGTATTTGATTAAGTCTGTTTTGGCAATGATGTAGATAGTATGTGGCAGCATGTAGTGCCTGAGCTTTACAGCAGTAAAATACAAGGCCAGGCAGAGCCTTTCTATTGCGGAATACCTTCTCTCTACTTCTGTTAATGTTCTGCTTAGATAATAGACTGCTTGTTCCTTTCCCTCTTTGTTGTCTTGAACTAAAAGACTTCCAATGGATACTTCTGATGCAGATACATAAAGCTTGAGTGGTCTGCCTCTTTTTGGCGGGGACAGAACTGGTGGGTTTGAGAGGTAATGCTTTATTTCCTGGAAAGCCTGTTGGTGCTGTTCTTCCCACTTGAATGTCTGTTCCTGCTTCAGCCTTAACAGGGGAGAAAAAGGTTGGATTTTTCCTGCAGAATTGGATATGAATCTCCTTAGAAAATTGATTTTCCCTAAGAGACTTTGAAGTTCCTTCTTGTTCCGAGGTGGTAGAGCTTCTATGATGGATTTTGCTTTATTTCTGTCAACCTCTATACCTCTCTGGTGGACCAAGAATCCTAAGAAATTTCCTGCTTGGACTCCAAAAACACATTTTTTGGGGTTCATTTTTAGTTTGTGTTGCCTCATTCTCAGGAATGCCTTTTTTAGGCTTGCTACGTGGTTTCCTTCCTCAGGGGATTTAATCACCACGTCATCTATGTATACTTCCAAGGAATGTCCTATCATATCATGAAAAATAGAATTCATTACCCTTTGGTAGGTGGCCCCTGCATTCCTCAAACCGAAGGGCATTACAGTATATTCGAAAGCACCTATATGTCCTGGACACATAAAGGCTGTCTTGTGGATGTCCTGTTCTGCCATCATAATCTGGTTATAACCTGCATTGCCGTCCATGAAGGATAGCATCTGGTTATGAGCAGCTCCATCTACTAGCATGTCTGCCATTGGCATAGGATATTCGTCTTTAGGAGATGCCTCATTCAGATTTCTGTAATCCACGCAGGTTCTAACTGCCCTTGTTTTTCTTTTGAGAACAGGTACAATATTTGCTAACCAATCGGCATAGACGGCTGGCCTGATGAATCCTGCCTTGAGCAGCCTTTCTATCTCTTCTTTGACCTTTAATTCTGTGTCCATAGACATTCTTCTTCTGGCCTGTTTGACTGGAAGGTAGCCATCTTTAATTGGCAGCTTGTGCTCTACTAACTGCTTGTCCAACCCTGGCATTTCGTGGTAATGCCAGGCAAAACAATCTCTGAATTCCTGCAAAAGTGCCATGAGTTCAGTCTTGAGTGGCTCCTTCAAAAGTGTGCTGATGAAAGTAGGCCTTGGATCCTCTTCTGTCCCTAAGTTTATCTCCTGTAGAGGATCCTCTACTTCTGGCAGGGAGTCATCCAGTGCTGCTGGTGCAAAATCTAATACTTCCTCCTGTAAAATTTCCTCCTCTTGTTCTTTTGTGCTTTCATGGGTGAATTCTGCTATATTGATGGCTGGATTCTGTATGAAAAGCCTCCTTTCTCCCCAGTATATCAACAATCTTTTTGTGATGGATCAGATTGTTGCAGCTCGATCCTTGTCCAGTTCATTGGGACTAAACATCAGAGTTCTGGAAGTTCAGCATAAAAAGGTCTATTCCAGTCCTCTAGAGAACTGGCTAAACCTTCTTCAATGAGTCTTTGGGCCGTGACACCATGTGGGCGGCCGTTCTGATTGACTCCGAGGAAAGTGAAGGGACCGAGGTCATCATGATAATACCTTACTTCAAAGCACATGGCAGAGGGCAGGAATGGCCGTGGATCGGCCTCTATAATCTCCATGCAGCCTTCTTCATTCCATAGTGCTAACTGCTGGTGGAGGGTGGAAGGAATACAAAGGCTCTGGTGAATCCAATCCCTGCCAAGTAGTGCATTGTAGGTGGTGGAAGTAGTGTCTATAACAAAGAATGCTATTTTCAACTCTTTGCTTCCGACTATGACATCCATATCTAAGATGCCATGTATTTTGGTGATGCCCCCAGCGAAGTTGGTGACGGTCAATCATGTTGGGAATCAGATCTTTTCTCCGTCCCTGCCCAACTTGGTCAGCATTCTGTGGGGTAATAGATTAATGGCTGCACCTCCATC
The DNA here is from genome assembly GCF_000346465.2 of Prunus persica. NCBI lineage: Eukaryota > Viridiplantae > Streptophyta > Magnoliopsida > Rosales > Rosaceae > Prunus > Prunus persica. Next base: position 13,638,160 of record NC_034011.1, on the reverse strand, counting down.
TACCATGATCTTGGAAATAGGAATACCCCCAAGATTTGCCGTTATAAACAAAGGTCTGAGGTGATTTGCCATTTCTCTGGTTGGCTTGGCGAAACAAGATTGCTCTGTAGCTGGTTTATTGGCTGTTCTGCTTGTCTTGGGGTTTTCTGGTTGTGGTTCTGGTGGCTCCTCTGCTTCTGCCAATCTACATTCAAAGCTTTCCTGAGAGAAAACATCTCCTTCCAGAGTGCTTTCTTGTCCTTCGGCAGCCCTGAATTTCCCTGGTAGGATGAATACCATGTTAATTCCCAGATCACCCTGTAGGAGGTCTTCTAATTCTGCCCCAAAAGCTTCTGTTTCTGGATCCAATTCTTCACCAAATTCCATTAATTCTTCCCCGTATTCTTCCGCCCAGTCATCCTGTTCTGCTACTTCGAGGGGTTCTTTCTGATCATCTGCAGAAGGTTCATAGTCCAATTGCTCTTCTTCATATTCCTCAGTGTAGTTGTCTTCTCCTTGTATTGGGGTAGACCCGGATTTCTCTGGTGTCTGCGTGGTGTCAGGACGACTGCTGGACGACGAGGCTACATGGATAGGAGACCTGGCTGGTGGTTCTGTTTTCAGCAATTCCCTTGACTGGCAGGCTTTCTGTTCTGTCTGAGGAAGTGTTTCAGGATTCTTTCCTTTCCTGGCAGAACTGGGTTGTGAACGTACCTGCGTATTATCTTGGCTCCTAAGATATGTGCAGTATTGCCTCTGGATTCTCCTTTTCTGAGTTCTGGTCAGCTCCAGAGTCGGTCTACCGCTTCTTCCTACGGAATACCATCTCCCTTCTATGATCGTTGCCAAGGGTTTTTCGTTTCCGGGTGTCTTGACTGGTATTTCCTTTCTGGGTTGCTCCGTCCTCTTCTCGCTGTATTGTGTAGGCCTAAGACAGCTCTTCTGCCTTGTTTTGTCTAGGGATGAGGTTCCAATCCTGTCAAAGACACTAGGTGTGGGCTGATTTTGTCTGTCTAGAACCACCTCTAGCTCTGTTTCACATTTGCACCTACTGCAGAACACTACCCCAGCCGAGATGGTCGCTCTTGGTATTTGACTGGTCTCCCTTATGACTCTTCTGCCTCTGCTGCAACCAGCATCTGTGATTGGCTCGGTTTTCCTTTGTTCTGGCCAATTTAAGTTGACCATATTGACTTGAGGTTGAGGAAAAGGGTCCGTTGTGACCGATGGTGGTTTTTCTGCCAGTTTCAACCTTCCTGCCGCTATCCCTTCTTGTATCACGTCCCTGAAAACCACACAACTATTGGTAGGATGGTTCCAAGAGTTGTGCCACCTGCAGTACTGTCTGCCCTTGAGTTCTTCCGGCTTCGGTATTCTGTGAGGCGTTTCTATTGCCTTCTGCAGTAGCATTTCGTCGAACAAGGCATCAACCTTGGTTAAGTCAAAAGAGTAAACCTTGTTTTGTGTTGGCTTGTTTGGAACGAATCCTCCTGTGAATGGTGGTGGCTTTTGGTCTTTAGGTGGCTTTGTGAGGGCTTTGCAACTAATGGGATGTTTTAGTTTTGCCATTTCTGCCACTGAAACCTCTTTCTCTTCTGATTCTTCCGCATCTTCTTGTGATTCCACCTCGATCAGGTGGACTGAAGAAGAAGGGGTTTTATAGTATGTACCTTTGGAGGAGTTCCTCCTTTGCTGTTCTTCCCTGAGTAACTCCTCATATTTGGATGCCCTATCAGCCAGTTCTGCCAGATCTCCGAATAATATCCCGTCGAACCTCTTCCTGAGAGAGATTTTAAGGGCGGCTTGGGCCATCTGGATGAAGTGTCTTTCTTCCATGGGGATTCGGCACTTCATTTTGAGCTTTCTGAACCTGGTTATGAAATCTTGGGCCGGTTCATCTTCACTTTGCTTGAGGGCAGCTAGATCACTGATGGTGACTTCTGGCTGAATCCTGTAATAGTAGTCATGGAAGACATTTTCCATCTGTTCCCAGGTTTGAACAGAGTTAACTGGCAGGCTGGTGTACCAGGTAAAAGCTTGTCCAGAGAGAGAGTTGCCGAAAAGCCTTAGTTTCAGCAGAGGGTTGTTCTCGATAGCTATGCATTGGACGGAGAACCTGCCTATATGTTCAACTGAAGAGGCATGGGGGTCCTCCCCATTGAACAGAGTGAAGTTTGGTACTTTGAAACCTGGAGACAACGGTATTTGATCGATATAAGCTGGGTATGGCTTTCTGTAAGTAGGCCTTTCCCCCCTTCTAGCCTCGGGCTCCATGATTTCTCTGATCATTCTTTGCAATGCTCCTATGTCATTCAGAGCATTGACGGGGGGAAGATTTTGTCCCTGCTCTGGCTGAACGTAATCAAACCTGGGTTCTGCTCTGTGTGGTCTGGGTGGAACTCCCTCCCTGTGTTCTTCCTGCTCTTCGACTTCTGGAAGATTCCTCCAGTTTGCCCCTGGTCTATTTCTGTCATGATTAGCAAAAAGGTTGTTCCCTCCTCGGCCTCTCCTCCCTCTTGCAAGTGGAGGGAATGGATTAGGGTCCATCCTTCTGGGTCTATATGGCAATACTGCCGGTGGTTCAGGCAGAAGCGCCAAAGGTTGATCATGTAGGGCCACATGAGGTGGAACGGGCTGAGGTTCTGGCTGGTTCTGAGCCAGTGCCAGGTTATCTGGTTGAGCTGGGGCTTCATGTCCTTGATTAGGAAGGGCTCCTTCCCTCGGGCCAGCCTGGATTTCTCTGTGGTCTGGCACTCCAGCCATCTATGCAACTAGGGGATTTTCCTGGTATGGCCACGTTAATCCCGGCGGAGGGCCATACGGGAGATCTAACTGCTGGAGTATAGGATCCGGGTTTGGAATTCTGGCCATGGCGGATTCTCGGTCCTTCCGGAACTGTCTGTTAACCTGCCATTGCATCATGGCTGTCATGTTATTGAGAGTGTCCTGGCTCCTTTGCACTGTGATTTCTTGTCGGAGTACTGACTCTTGTATTTGATTCATCCTTTTGGAGCCAGTCCTGGAACGTCTACTTCCTGTACTGCCGTGGGCAGATTGCCTAGCATCGCTTTCTTCTGACTCGAGGCCTTCCCTGAGAACCATCTTGTTTTTCTCCATATCTGGTGTGGGTTCTGACCAGATCTTCCGGTGTTTGTAAATCTGTGAATGATTCTGTCAGAGCATGTATACTGAGAAGTCCCACTGGGCGTGCCAAATTGTTCACCCGTTTTCGTGTTTTACTCCTGAGGTGGAAGGGCGAAGTTCCCCACTGGCTTGGAGACCACTTGTTGGTCGACAAGTCAGCTTTCTTTGGTGTGCGAGCGTGCCACTGCTAGCAATGTAAATTCTAGCAGACTTATTTTTAAATTGGATAACTTGCGCCTCAAGTTACTGACTTCTAAAACAAAGGATTGTGAATTTGGGTGAGGAATATCTCCCAAGTAAGTTCTTTTCTTGCCTCAGACTGGTGAGGACTTTCATAATCTATCTCAGTATCAAATGGTTGTTTTGGCCAGAATAGATAATAATAAAATACTGTTTCAGGCAGAACTGCCTTTTACAAAATTAAGAAGGGAGAAATCAACCCTAGAAAGACAAGAAGATGGCTGGAATCCCATTTTTGCCTAGGTAGAAACTTCTGATCCGGGCTGGATTGGGTATGTCTGTGCTGGACTGTGCTGTCAACAACTTTGGCTGCTTGGCTTCAGCTGTAAATCGATACCAAAGTTCAATTTTGGTAGAGCTTCAATCTACTTCAAGCCTTGGGAGACTTTTGAGCGGGCAGAACTGCAGGAATTCTTCAGTTTGAAGGGACATAAGTGGCTATTCTCGAGGATTTAGCAAGCTGGAACTATGCTGTAAAATTTGTTGAGGTTTGCATATTGGTAAAAACTCAAACTATGTTTGTCTTGGCTTTTGCTGAACCAAATTTGTAACGAGAAGGATCTCGTTTTCAGAAGACTTATTTTCTAAGTCTGAACTTTGGGATTCTGATCTAAAGCTGTTTTTTTCTCTTGGGATCCAAGTGAACTTTTTCTTATTTGTTTTTTTTTTGATTGATTGATGAAAATATGAGTCTCCTGTTTCTTTGCCTTCTTTCGCTTTTATAAGAGATCCTCCTAAGGAGGTCATTTTTAATCTTTTAAATAATGGGCGGCAAAAAGATCTCTTATAATGTAAAGTAAGAAGGTTTTTTTTTAGATAGGTTCTGAGCAGTCACCTCCTAAAAACAGTCCCTTCCCTGGTTTTCTGGGTGGCAGCTTTCTAATTCAACCAACGCCACCGTCTGTGTGGGCTTTTTATGGCGGTTTTGGCACTTTTTCTTTTGTATCTTCTGAGTGGTTCCCTGTTTCCCGTTCTAATTTAGAAAGCGTGATCCGTGAATTTCTTGGGAGATGGTGTATTGATTTGGAGCAAAATCTTGAACACAGATGGGTTTTTGATCTTCAATTGGCAGTGTTTCAGAGACGTCCCTCTCACATTTTTAAATTTTAGTTGATATTGCTGACTTTTCCAAAGCTGAGGCAATCACGTGGGTGTGTCTTCGAAAGTTTCCACATCTGGGCTTTCTTTGGGCTGAGGCTTTATTTCCAACGTTTTTGGTGTGAAGCCCAAACTGTTTTGGATTTTATTTTTTCTCAAATCTCTGGGCTGGGCAGGCAATTTTATAATGGGCCTGCCTTCTGGTCTTGGGCGTGCCGAATTTGGGCCCAAACAGATAGCTCCTTGTACAAGGGCGAAATCAAGAATTTAAGACTGGTGGGCTAGCTAAAATTTTTAGCTTAAAATCTAACTTTTTTTTTTTTGGGTAATAATCTCAAAATTGAGATTTTGTTGTGATTAATGTTACAAAAAATCATATAAGGAGAATAATATTTCTAGGAATTTTATGAAATTGGTTTGGTGTGAAAATAATTGAATTAAGTGAGTTTAATATCAATTTGGACTAAAATGCCAGAATATTAAGGTTTAAAATTAATGAATTTTGTAATGGATGTTCAAGAAATTGAAGCGAGAAAAATATGATTTTTTTAACTGAAAAATTGAGCTTGATCTGACGAACACGTTCACATTTCTAGTAGTAACACCTTCCGAGTCAAAAGGCCTGAAGCCCACCACCCACGAGTTAAGGCTTGCAAGTGAAATTAACTAAGTTTCTCTTCTCAACATCAGTACAAACCAACCCTTGATTTCAAAATTCGATATCATCTGGTATACTTTAACTATATGATAAAACTATACAACTACACCTGCCTCGGTCTCCGTCTCTGATGAGGTCCATTTCCTCATAGAAGACAAGACAACAGTTAATTAAATACATGCATACCAACTTGAGGCAAAACAAGTATTAATTTAACATCATTTCCAAAAGAAAAACAACAATTAGAGGATCCATTCTTATGAAATCAAGGTTTTCACCAACCTACTCAAACTTTTTTCTAGAGGATCCATTACTCTGCAACCTAGACCTCTCTCAGAGACAACTCACGACTCAACTGAGCAAACCAAAAGCTCAATTTAAATCAACCATTCCTCTTCCTCGTAGTCAACTAAATACTCTTTCAGAGTCAACCAACGACTCTTTTAGAGCTAACCTATAAATCTAACCAAACTAACCAATAGCTCTTCTGAGCCAACCAACTACTTGTCTCCAGCCAACCGCTTTACCACTCTCATAGAGCTAACCAAAGGTTTTGTCTCTCTATCAGAGAAAACCAAATTCTCTAATACCAAACTGTCAAGCCATGAATTCTCAACCACAAATAACCTTCGAGTTATCACAAGCAAACCAATCTGACATGCGTAGCTCGCGGAACCTTCAACAAAAGTAGAAGAATATATATGTTTTTTTCCTTACTACAAGACAATCTGTTCCGAATCCACAATGTCAATATTGACTCTGAAAGGATCCGCCCCGAATTTCCCAAAATCCGAGGCGAATCTTGTGAAATTTCCGACATCACCCCGATGCCGGGCCCACTTACTAAAGACCGAGACTTTCTGCCGAAATTTCGGCAGAGTCTCCCTTATAAATTGGACATTTCCCAAAATTTCAACATGCATAAAAACACATTTAATATTCCCAACGGGCAGCATATACAATATAATTTCATGCAATTCACATAAACGGCCTTCGGCCTTCCAATAATTCTCAACAAACTACCAAACACGCTAACAAATCAATTCATCCCTTAAACAAGGCAAACGATAAATTTAAATATGAATTATGACTACTAAATTTCAACATGCATCATTTAACCTTTCCAATTTCAACATACGAGGTTTTAGCCTCCTAACACAATCACATATATGTCCACGGCTACACCTAATAACCTTAGGCTGCCTACGAACCCTCACTGAAAGATCAAGCCACACGTAGTTCTTTCCTAAAATCCAATTCCACACATAGGTAATACCTTTATTTATTTCTCTGTATTTCACATTATTTCCCCATACGCCGGTACTACCAACGCTACGTATGGGGTCTTCAACACGCCGGATAACCTACGCCACGTGCGACCTCACCATATTATCACATATCTCCCCATATGCCGGTACAACCAAAGTCACGTATGGGGTCTGTCTCAACGTCGGATAACCTACGCCACGCGAGACCTGAACATCATATCATAATATCTCCCCATACGCCGGTACAACCAACGCCACGTATGGGGTCTGTCGACACGCCGGATAACCTACGCAACGTGCGACCTCACCATATTATCACATATCTCCCTATACGCCGGTACAACCAAAGCCACGTATGGGGTCTGTTGACACGCCGGATAACCTACACCACGTGCGACCTCACCATAGTGGCGTCTGTCGACACGCCGGATAACCTACGCCACGTGTGACCTCACCATATTATCACATATCTCTCCATACGCCGGTACAACCAACGCCACGTATGGGGTCTGTCGACACGTCGGATAACCTACGCCATGTGCGACCTCACCATAATATCACAAGATCTCCCCATACTCCGTTACAACCAACGCCATGTATGGGGCCTGTCAGCAAGCCGGATAACCTACGCCATGTGGGACCTAACTTTCACAGGGTGGTACTTGTAGTGTAACCAAAATCCGGGAAGGTGCCTAGGATAGTGCGTATAGCACTTCAAACTGACATTCTAGACTCTTTTTATACATATATATATATATATCAATCTCTAATATTGTATAAACCTCAACAACATCCCAAGTACCCCACAATCACCAACACTTAATCAAAAATACTAAATTAACTATTAATTATAAAAATAGTTTTAAATAAATCATTAATTCATATGCTTGGCAATTCCATCACAAAGCCAAGCTATTCATTTAAAAATAAGGTCCGAGAGTTTCCTATAATAATAATAAACATTCTAAAAATCCCAACCTAGTCAACATAGCTCAACAACGCTCAAGACCTGTCATTAGGGTCATTCTAATCCTCCTAGGAAGGTAAGACTACCTCGGAAGGCTCATGGTCAACCAATGGTCAAAATACCCAATCTTGGTCAAACGGGCCCACGACCTTCAAATTCCAATCCAAAGGTTCCTATGGGTTCTACAAGGTTTAGAACACTCGTCCTACAAGTTTGGTCCAAATCGCACGGTCGGATCGCTCACGATCGCACGATCTGACGGTTATTATAAAATAAACTTTAAATTAATAAATCGGAACATCCGGGGCTCCGATTCACGATCCGTGAAATCCTACACGATCCGTGAAATCCTACACGATTCTAGAAATACCTAGATTAACATATATTAAATTTGAGACCATCCAACGGTCCCAACCTATCGAACCCGGATAACGCGCAATAGGCGATATCCGTTCGAGACTCAAACGGTATCCAAATTGACATCCGAGCACACCTACGTACTCCTGAGAACCAGGAGATTACATCGGGACATAGTGCCCTTTTTTCTACAGTGCCCACGCGCCTGTAAAGCGTGGGTGCCCAAAGCGATTACGCATCACCGGAAAATCTCAAAACCACGGCTCCAAACTCCTACCCTAGGTATAACACCATATTTGGAGCCACTTTTGTTCTTGGACCTACCCCAAAAATACTAGTCACTACTCCAAACTCCTTTCGGGTAAGAAAATAACTAAATTACCCCTACCATAAGGGTAAATTTATAATTTCACTTAAATAATTTAAATAAGGGATTAAATTTGGAGTCGGGGTGTTACAGACTCAACACTCCTAAGTCAAATATTACATTCCACAATTACCTAATAAATTGAAAGTTGAAAAATATTACATAATCTGCTCCCCAGGGCTTGTCACACAAAACAGAAGTCTTTACAAAACACACCACACTCAAGCCACTTTATCTACACAACAACAATTGAGCCTCTTGCTCCAAACCTGCTCAAGGGTTCCTATTACTGCAGGTTCCCCAGCACCGTCAAATAGTGTACTGAGTTCACCACACACAAACCCAATAAGCTTTTACAGCTCGAATGAGTAAATCACATCAGTATAAACATGTAATTTCTCACGTAGTACGCAACAACATGCATCTTCATTAGCACCACACAATCATTGTGTTACCATGGTACTCATGACAATCAAGTCATCCCAAACACTTACACACTGCGATTATACCCCACGAAAGATCTATAGTTCCACATGCTAAAATATGAAAACTATGAGAGAATATTTGTTTGTGGGAATTTTCTGTGTATTCTTCTCCTTGTAGGAGGTCATATTTATAATACAATGAAACCTGAATGAGCAAGTAAATAATAAATTCCTGAATTTATTTACAATAGGAAATCAGGAATTAAAGTAAATCAATTACAATTATAATAGAAATTCTTGGTGTGTAAGGAAAGTAAGTCAATAGTCCACAAGTCACGCCAATACTCCCCCCCACGTTGGTGCATAGATATCGCCAATGCCCAACTGATCTAGTGAATTGTGGAATGCTTTACTGGAAATCGTCTTTGTCAAAATATCCACCAATTGATCCTCGGATTTCACGAATGGAAACCGAAACACTTTAGCCTCATGCTTTTGTTTGATAAAGTGTCGATCCACCTCAACATGTTTAGTACGATCATGCTAACCGGATTCTATGCAACGGCTATAGCACTTTGTTGCCACAAAAGAGATTCATTGTGGATGTAGGTTTATACCCAAGTTTAGTAAGCAACTTTCTTAACCACATAAGTTCACAAATTCCTTTAATCATGCCTCTGAACTCGGCTTCTGCACTAGATAAAGCTGCTACATTCTGTTTCTTGCTTCTCCATGCTACCAAATTACCTGACACGAATGTGAAATAACCCGATGTGAATTTTCTATCTGTTACATTACCTGCCCAATCTGCATCTGAATAACCATCAATATTCAGATGACCATACTTTGAGAACATAAGTCCTTTTCTAGGTGCAGACTTCAAATATCTAAGTATTCGAAGAACTGCATTCATGTGGTCTTTACTTGGAGAGTGCATAAATTGACTGACAAAGCTCACCGCATAAGCAATGTCTGGTCGAGTATGTGACAAATAGATAAGCTTCCTACTAACCTTTGGTATCTTTCTTTGTTAGTTGGAACTTGATTCAGATATTCTCCAAGATGATGGTTTTGAACAATAGGACTGTCCGCAGGTTTGCAATCTAGTATTCATGTGTCTGTCAACAAGTCCAAGACATATTTCCTTTGAGAGAGAAATATGCCTTGCTGCGATCGAGCCACCTCAATTCCTAAGAAATATTTGAGTCTACCTAGATCCTTCATCTCAAACTCAATAGTCAAATAGTCTTGTAGCTGTGATATTTCCTGTTTATCATTCCTAGTAATAATCATATCATCAACATAGATTATTAATGCTGTTACCTTCCCTTTCTGATGTTTCAAGAACAGAGTATGATCTGAGTTGCACTGTTTGAAACCATTGTTCTTCATTGCCATGGTGAACCGTTCGAACCATGCACGTGGTGATTGTTTCAATCCATACAATGCTTTTCGTAACATGCATACTGTTCCAGTCTGAGTAGTATTATATCCAGGAGGAATGTCCATGTACACCTCCTATGCGAGTTCGCCATGTAGAAAAACATTCTTTACATTAAATTGGTGTAGTGGCCAATCCAAACTAGCTGCAAGGGACAATAAGACTTTGACGGTGTTTAACTTTGCAACTGGTGCAAAGGTTTCTTCATAGTCTATACCATAGGCTTGTGTGTACCCTTTTGCCACAAGTCTTGCCTTGTATCACTCAATAGATCCATCTGCATTGTGTTTTATAGTAAACATCCATCTACATCCAATAGTATTTTTTCCTCGTGTTATAGTCTCCAATGTCCAAGTCTGATATTTCTCAAGAGATTTCATCTATTCTTTTATAGCTTGGACCCACTTAGGATCTTTCAATGCTTCAAAGACCTTGGTTGGAACACTGATGCACAAAAGCCTTTAGTGGTTCAGACAGTTTCTCAGTGGATACATGATTTGCAATTGGATACTTGGTTGTCAATATCAGGTGAATAACGGTTTGGTGGCTTCCCACGATTTTTCCTAAAAGGTAATTGATATCCAATAGATTTATCTTCTAAATACACAAATCTAGTAGGAGTAGTTACCTCAAAGATATTCTCAAGAGATTGATCCGTTGGTACTGTTGAGTGAGGGGGGTCTTCATCTTGTTGTTATGAGTTCTCTGTCGGAGTATGACTCGAATCAAAAACAGCTTCGCAAGGGTTAGGCGATCGATCGTTGTTTGGCAAAGGGCATTCGCACGTGACAGACTTGGGATGATCGATTGTTATTGTTTCTTGGCCGAGATCAATCTTCGTGCATAGATGAATATCTTCGTTTTCCAAGCTGCTCCAATTGGGCTCTTCACTCCATATCTCCCCCTGAAGAGTAGAATTGGATGTTGGGTCATAGAAGAACATCTCTGATTCCAGAAAAGTGACATCCAAAGTGATATAGGTTCGCCGGGTAGGAGGGTGATAACATCGGTAGCCTTTCTGATGAGTGGCATAACCCAAAAAAAATACAACAAAACGCACATGGATAAAGTTTGCTTCGTTGATTTTTGTGGAGATGAACGAAGGTCACACAGCCAAAAATGTGAGGGTAAGCACCAAAATAGAGGGCAGATGCCCGTGTTGTGCGAGCACCTGTAATGTAGTTTTGAAATTCAAGACCCCAGAAGGCATGCGGTTGATAAGGTGGACAGCAGTGACGACAACATCATCCCAGTCAGGAACATGGCCATTAATGAGAAGAGCACGGGCTATTTCAAGGAGATGAAGATTCTTCCATTCGGCAACACCATTTTGTTGTGGTGTCTGGGGTCAAGTTGTCTCATGAATAATGACACGTGTCTGGAAGTAAGTTTGAAAGTCATGATTAATAAATTCTCCACTGTTGTTAGGGGAAGAATCTGTATTCGAGCATTGAACTGTGTTTCCATCTGTTTTTGAAAAGATTGAAACAGGAAAAACACTTCATTCTTATTTTTCATCAAATAAAGCCATGTCATCTGTGTACAATCATCTACGAATGTGACAAACCAACGAATACCGGAATGAGTAGAAATAGGTGATGGTCCCCAAACATCAGAATGAATTAAAGCAAAAGGAATAGTACTTTTATTCATACTTAAAGGATAGGATGCTTTGTGACACTTGTCACATTTAAAATTTGAGTCCTTAAATAAAGAAAATAACTCGGGCAATAAGTGTCTCATATAACCAAAAGATGGATGCCCCAAACGTTGGTGCCAGAGCCAAATTTGTCGATGCTTGTCATCAGACAAATGCTTCACACTGTTGGCACGTCCCATACTGAAGTCATCCACATAGTACAATCCCCCTCTTTTAGTACCAAGCCCAATGATCTCCTTGGTGAGAATATCCTGTAGTAAACAAAAATTGGGATAAATTAGTGCACAACAATTTAGTTGTTCAGTTGCCTGGCTCACATACATTAATTTATTAGACAAAGATGGAACGAGTTGAGTATTGGAAAGGGACAGAGAGGTGAAAGGGTGACAGTGCCGGCCCCTGTCACATGATAGGTAACTCCATTCGCATTGGCAATACTTGTGTGGCGGGGTGTAGTGGTGTGCAAAAAATCATTCGGATCAAAGGTCATATGATCAGTGGCGTTAGAATCAATTATCCAACCAGTAGTATATCATAGATCAGAAGTATGAAATACATAACCGCAGTTACCTGAGACATCCGGAAGCGCGGGACTATCAGTATGGTCTAGCTGTAGAAACAAGGCTAATTGGGGTTCGGTAGAGACAAAAGCAGCACGGTCGGAACTATTAGCAGTTTCTCTGAGCTTGTAAGCGCGGAGGTCCTCCCACCAATTAGGATAACCATTCAGCTTAAAACAGGTGTCGCGGGTATGTTTGAGGTTGCCACAGTGCGTGAAACCACGTCCATCAGTCGGAGCCTTAGGATAGGAAGGTGGGATGGTTTTAGGAGGTGGCGCACTAGCAGCAGTAGCATATGATTGGATTTGAAGCTAAGCCGCAGTAGAGGAATTCTAGGGCTATCCGGCACGAGTATGGGGACCTGATCGAGGCGCACTCTTTGCCGCTAAGCCAGTGCTAGTGGATGCAGATGAACCCATCATCACAGCTTGTCGAACATCTTCACGGCAGGCATAGGCATAAGCTTGGTCGACAATAGGGAATGGAGTCATGTGAAGAACATCACTTTGGGCCTTATGAAGACGATCATCAAGGCCATCCAAAAATATGTAAACTCGATCTTCCTGCAGAATATCATTATAGCGCTGGATATCACTTTCATATTCCATCATATTTGTATGACGAAAATCAATCTTTCTCCATAAGCTTTGGAGAGTATTATAATAGGTTTCAATGGAGCTACCAGCTTGTGTCACATATGGGAGACTCGTCGTTTCATATCATAAACCTGAGAGGTGTTAGTGCCATCATAATAAGTTGTGGCAATTGCATCCCACACTGCTTTTGCCGTCGAAAAATTAATGAAATTGCCAATCAAGCTATGCTCCAGAGAATTAACGAGCCATCCTTTCACAATAGAGTTCTCGATGCGCCAGCGGGGAAACGTTGGAGCAGTCGAATGAGGTTGTGGAAGATCGCCATTAATATATCCCAATTTGTCTTTGCCGGAGATATACAACTCGACAACTTGGGACCATAGAGCATAGTTGGCGCCATCTAACTTTATGGCAATCTGTGCAGCGGAAGGTTCATAGGTAATCGTCGTCAAAATATTCATTTGATTCGGGTTTAAGGTCATCGTCTGATTCGAATTCGGGGTCATTGTTTGAGTCGAGTTCGGGATCGTCTTGGTAGGATCCTGACTTAGGATCGAGTTCGAGGTCTGAGTCGGTATCTTCATTAGTTGAGCCACCTGGGCACTCAACTCGGCTATGGTTGGTTGAGAAGGAGAAAAGGAAGCAGTGGTGTTACCGCCATGAGGATTAGAAGAGTCATCCTCCCCCATGGTGGAGGCTAGGGTTTAGAATACAACGAAACCTGAATGGGCAAGTAAATAATAAATTCCTAAATCTATTTATAGTAGGAAATCAGGAATGAAAGTAAATCAATTACAATGATAATAGGAATTCTTGGTGTGTAAGAAAAGTAAGTCAATAGTCCATAAGTCACGCCAACACCACACAGCCACACGCACTACACCTACATAGGATAGCAGTTTTACACACCACACTACACTAATAAAGAATGAAAGTTCCACACAACACACTACACCCAACATTTCCACACAACATGACAAATATATATATGAATAACAAACACAAACAAATAAACTATGAATAACAAACACACAAAACAACATCCACAAATCCATGTAGTAGTAAATATCACAACTTGTATTTAATTCACAATCCAAAGGTTTTACTCACTTCTTCTCGAAGCTACACAATATTGCTAAGCTCAACGAATCAACAGTTGCAAACCATACCGAGCAACTTTGGCTCAAACAAACCTCATGAGAAACTTAGACTTCAACAAAACCTAAGTAAAGTTTGCAACTTAACTACGAAACAAATCCAACAATGATTGAGCTCCTAGCTCAACTCAACTCATCGTGCACTGGCACATAAACCATGTGACATGTCTCTCGAGACGTGCCTCGCCGTGACTCACTAAAGTCACCGACAACTCCCAAAAATGTCATGACCAACACATTGTCGATCTCATCCTCAACCTTGCGCAAATTAAAGATTAATCGCACAAATAATAAAAATGCCCTTCGAACCAACCCGTGGTCGAAAGTGATCAATTTCCTTCCACAACCCTCCAAAATTGCGACATACACATTGTCGATGTCAAAACAACATAAACGACACCAATTGTCCAAAAAATCACTCTTTGGGTCCTGTGGATCCCACACATCCAACAGACACTCCATAAACTAGCCTCGGACCCACAACCTCAGCTTTCAAAAAATCCGAAATCACCAATGAATTCTAAATAGTCCCGACATCACAACCATCTAAATTTGGGACCGATCCAACTGTCTGATCATCCTAGATTGCATGATCATGCACAATCGAACAACGATTGTTCACCTCATACTTTGAAATACAATAATGTAAAATCTAAAGTCTAATGTTCGATCAGTTTAAACCTACAAAGTGTACAATACTAGCTACCATATATTGAAACTTGGAGGCGATCCAATGGTCCGATCATCTCCATTACAATCCAAAATTAGCCAGGCGTCGTCGGTCAAACAATGGAATATCACAAATCCGAGCACACCACCGCGCTTAGCACCTTGAGAACTACAACTTGATCTAAAAACATTATCACCACCGACGGTGGGTATGAATAGAAAATTTCGGCGACGAAAAAAACTTAGAATCCCCTGTCAAGAATTATGCCAGCAGAAGTCGATCAAAGTTGAGGGTATTTCCTAGCGACGAACGAACTTCACGGCGTCGCCACTCCTTGCACTTTGGTCCAATGGCCGTGATTCTTGTTCGGTTAGGCTTGTGAGGTGTCAGGTTTCCAATCTGGATAGGTGGTGTTAATCACCTCCGTCATAATTTTCCACAGAAGTCAACGGAAATTCAAATTTTGAGGCTATTGTAGTAGATATATAACAACTAGTACAATAAGAATTAAATCTGACCTTTGCACATTTAAATGCGTTAAAATTTCTTGGCATCTGCAAAATAAGCTTCACAAATACAAAGGGAAAATATAAATAATTAAGTTTAATATTCCCTATTAATGTGTTGTAGTTTTTTTTTTCTAGAAATATCTCTTCTTAGAAATAGTGGGTAAACTGCCAAAAAGACCACAAAACGAGAGCATTAACTAGAAGTGGGAACAAGAAATTGATGGGCAATATAGGTTTTTTTTTTCTTCTTCAAGAACCTACATGGGTAGCCCATGGTAGCCATGTATGTAGTTTTGCCACTGCCTTTGTACTAATTTTTTATATAGCTAGTTCCACTAAACATCGAATGAAAAAATAAACAAGATCTTCAATTTTAATCATTGCTTGGTCTTCGTCAATAAGGCTATCAATCAGCAGTTAAATGGTGTGTTTGGATGAAGGACTTTGAAGTAAGGGGACTTTAAAGTGATAAGATTTTGAAGTGAGGGGATTTCAAAGTGATGAGATTTTAAATTGAAGAACTACAAAATGATGGGATTAGTAAAGTCACTTGTTTGGCTAATTATTTTGTTGGTGTTATTTGATTGGCTAATTTCTTCTAAATATAAGATTTGTTTGTTTATCTTTTTTTGCCTTTTTTTTGGGCTGTTTAGTTTTTTGTTTGCCTTTTTCGTTTTCTCATTCAAACACGACATATCATCAATTTAAAAAAAAAAAGTAAATTTAGGTTTTAGTCACAAAAAAACTCACTCTTAGAGAAAGCTAAAGCTTTTTCAAAAAAGACAGAAAAACCCCTCAACTTTCAAACCAAAGACATGCAAATGTAAAAGATTTTTTAGAAAATCCAAAAATAAATAAGCGCAATTTTGTCTATTTTAGTTTCTTTTAAAAAATTTTTCTCTTCTTTGACCTTTTCTAAAATCTCCCAATTAAAAATTATAATCAATGCAAGGAAGAAGAATATTGAAATCTAGCATCATTTCATTTGGGAAACCGTGGCTGACAGAACTATTGCTGATATTTTTACAAAGTCACTCTCCAAACGTCCTTTCAAAGGCTTTAGTCCTCAGCTTGCATTCTAGAAAATCCCTTTAAGGGGGAGTATTAAAATTAGTGATTTTCGAGAAAGGCTTTTTATCTAGTCACCATCACTTATATTAAATTCACTTTCATCTGCAAGGAAAATTCTACAATGGGCGTGGTGTATCCATGCGCCCAAAATATCAACCATTGGATGAGTAAGTGGAGATGAGGGTTAAATCGGATGAGTAAGTGGAGATGAGGGTTAAATCCACATCATTGAATGCTGGTAACCTGTTAAAAGGGTTGATGTTGGTAAAAGTGAATAAAATAAAAATTAAACAAAAAAAGAAAAATAAAACAAGAAAAGAAAATTAGAATGACAGAAAGGGAGAAGGGCAAAGAAGATTGTGAACTGCTGCTGAGGCAATCCCACCAACGACTCTCTCTTTCATCTCTCCCTCTCTTCCCCTACATGTGAATCGCTTGATTCTGGAGATGAAATTGAGAAGATCTTAAATGTCGGTGGCTGCATTTTGCGTGGTTCACCAAAAAAAAACAGTGAAAATGAGTTGCTGTTGCTGAAACGTATTGAAGTGGCCATTGCAAAGGTAAAATTAATAGCTTTATAGTAGTTTATCCTTGTCCACACTTGAGTTCCCAAAGACCAGTAATATAACATTTTGCTATATTGATCTGCCCAAAGAAAACTAGCTATTTCTATGGGTAATTTTCCCTCTATGAAATCAAGTAATTATGTTATGAAAAGAAAACCAGAAAAACTAAGCATAAATTAATGCAGCCCAGGAAGCAACTAAGCATAAGTAAATAGGTTTTTGATTTGCTGAAAAGGAAACCATTGTAATTTGAGTTATTTCACAGACAAGAAACACAATATGATCAATGTCAATATCTTTCTCTTCTTTAATGTTGGGCATATTGTTGATGTTGACAAGTTTGTGACTCATTCAAAAAACATTAGGTAGAATTTCTTAATTGTAATGCAAATGCCATGATATTTGTAGCCTTGCATTTTGGTAATGGAAATGTAAGAGGTACTTCAATATGTCATTTTGAATCCAATTACCAATTGGTTAGTCCTAGTTTGCAATTATTGTATCCATATTGCCATGTTATTGGTAGCCTCTTACATTTTGAGAACATATGTGATTTGTCAATACAATTGACAAACAGTTACTTGTAATTGCATTATAGTCTTGTAATTGTGATGTAGCACAGCCCTGGGTGTGTTAGTTTTAACACTCAGAGGATAGAAAAGAATAAGAGAAGCTGAAGGAAAGAAAGATAGAGGGCAGGCAGAAATCAGAGAGTTAAGAGAAGGTTTAATCAATATTCAAATCTAAATTTTAAAGAACTACATAGGGGTATTTATAGCAAACTAAAACCTAGAGACAATAGGATTAAAATCTCCAGCTAAAACAGAAATCCTATTCCTAATAAAATAGGAAACGTAGAAATCCTACTAGGATTTGGAAAACTAAAGAAGATAGGAAACTAACAAATAAATTAGGAAACTAAACAATTTAGGTCCTATGCATCCTGCATCATTCTCCTCCGGTTGAAAGAAATTGACTCTGGCGAGTTTAACGATGATGGCGCCGACTGTAGGTATGAATAATAGGAGGACGAGCATCAGTAACTTCAGCTGCTGCCAAATCATCTTGAACTTGACGGAGAAGAGAAGGATCATGCTGATGAAACTCATTTTCAGTAATCCAAGTAGCATCTGTATCCGGACGTCCCACCCAACGAACCAAAAAACGAGAAAACCCCCCAAGGGCTTCATGATCTAAGACTTGTGAGATTTGATCCGTAGGAGCAGCATGGGAAGCAGGCACGCGAGGAGCAGTAGGAGGAACAATAGCATGGGTTATTTCAGTCGCAACAGGAGGAGTAAAAGTACCCCGGCATGGAAACAAATCAGATACGTTAAAAATAAGACTGATATGAACATCAGAAGGAAGTTCAACCAAGTAAGCATTGGCACCCAACTTGCGAAGGATACGATAAGGACCCATCGATCGAGCATGAAGTTTCTTAAAAGAATGTTTGGGAAATCGCTCAGGGCAAACACGAACCATAACATAATCACCTTCTTGGAAGTCTTGAGTGCGACGATGAGTATTGGCAGCAAGTTGGTATGTGTCCGTATTAGAGAAATTTTCTGACGAACCTCCTCATGTAGGCGACGAATGTGCTCAGCAAAGGTAGTTGTAGATTCCGAAGGACGGGCATCAATAGGAAGGGGAGCAAGATCAATGGGTGGACGTGGCATCACACCGTAAACAATTTCGAAAGGACTTTTACCTATAGTTCGGTTGGCAGAATTATTATAAGCAAATTCTGCTACAGGAAGAATGAGGTCCCAATTACCCTGCTTATCACCGACTAAACATCGTAATAAATCTCCAAGACTACGATTAACCACTTCTGTTTGACCATCTGTTTGAGGATGAAATGCAGACGAAAACTTTAAAGAAGTACTAAAGAGCTTCCACAAGGTCTTCCAAAAATAACTAACAAACTTGACATCACGGTCTGAAACAATAGAAACAGGAAGCCCATGCAGATGAATGACCTCTTTAAAAAATAACTTGGCCACATAAGAAGCATCAGCAGCTTTAGAGCAAGGCAGAAAGTGAGCTATTTTAGAGAACCTGTCAACGACAACCAGGATAGAATCATGGCCGCGTGCCGTTTTTAGGAAGGCCAAGAACAAAGTCCATGCTTAAATCTTTCCACGGGGTATGCGGAATTGGCAAAGGAGTGTATAATCCAGTATTTTGCTTTCTAGCCTTGGCAAGCTGACAGGTGCGACATTGGGCTAGGATGTGAGCAACATCTTGCTTCAATGAAGGCCAATAAAATCGATCGGCAACTAGAGTAATGGTCTTATCTTTACCAAAATGTCCAGCCAGACCTCCAGCATGTAATTCCCACACAAGGAAATCACGTAAAGAGGTACGGGGAATGCATAACTGCGTTCCACGAAAGAGATAACCATCCCGCAGCAGAAAATCAACATGATCATGACGATTTCCAGTCGTAACTTCCTGAAAAATGAGACCAAAATCTGGATAAGAAGAATACTCAGTTTTGATTTTATCAAAACCCACAACTTGTGCAGTCAATGATTAAAGGATAACGCCTACTCGGCTGAGTGCATCAGCAACCTTATTATCAACTCCTGGGCGATGTCGAATCACAAAGGTGAAAATCTGAAGATACTCAGTCCACTTAATATGGCGGCTACTGACGTTACGTTGAGAATGGAGATACCTTAACGCTTGATGATCAGAATATAAGACAAACTCATTTGGTAATAGATAATATTGCCAATAACGTAGCGCACGGACTATGGCATAGAATTCCTTGTCGTAAGTCGAATACTTTTGCTTTGCCTCATTAAGCTTCTCACTAAAATAAGCAACATGATGTCCTTCCTGACTTAAGACGCCCCCAATGCCAACACCAGATGCGTCACATGCTACTTCAAAAACCTTAGTCAACTCTGGATGGCATAGGACAGGTGCTTCTGTCATTTTCTGTTTTAATGCCTCAAACGCTCGAGTGGTCGCATGAGTCCATCGAAACTCGCCTTGCTTCATACAGTCTGTGATAGGAGCCATTATAGTACTGAAACTAGGAATAAAACGTCGGTAAAAAGATGCTAACCCATGAAAGCTTCGAGTCTCGGTTAAAGTTGAAGGAAGCGGCCAATTTACAATGGCGTGAACTTTGTCAGGATCAGCACTTATGCTAGCTGCGGAAACAATGAATCCCAGAAATAAAACTTGTTCTTGAAGGAAAGAACACTTCTTCAAATTAACAAACAACTTTTCCTGGCGTAACATATGAAAAATTGTTCGGAGGTGTTGCAGATGGTCCTCTTTTGAATGGCTGTAGATAAGGATATCATCAAAGTACACAACCAAAAACTTTCCGATATAAGGACGAAAAACATGGGTCATCACGCGCATAAATGTGCTAGGCGCGTTAGACATTCCAAATGGCATAACAAGCCACTCATACAATCCATCAGGAGTTTTGAATGCGGTTTTCCATTCATCACCTTCCCTAATACGAATCTGATGGTAACCGCTATGAAGGTCAATCTTGGAAAACCATTTGGAACCTGCCAACTCATCCAACATATCCTCAAGTCGTGGAATAGGGAATCAATATTTAACTGTGATCTTATTAATAGCTCTACTGTCAACACACATTCGCCAAGAGCCATCTTTTTTGGGAGTAAAAAGCACCGGTACAGCACATGGGCTCAGGCTATGGCGAATAAATCCTTTATCCAACAGACCTTGAATTTGCGTGTTTAGTTCGGCATGTTCAGACGAGTTCATGCGGTAATGAGGAAGATTCGGAAGTTGTGATCCGGGGACAAGGTCGATGGCATGTTGAATGTCTCTCATGGGTGGTAGCTCGTTTGGGAGGTCATCTGGCATGACATCGGAGAATTCATTGAGGAATTGATGTAGAGGTTCAGGTTGTTGATAGGAAGGGGCCGCAGATATCTCTTTGATCACGAGAGCAAATACAACTCCTGTCTCCAAACTTTCTTTCTCAAATTCGCCATAAGATAATAGAGCCAACCGATGACCTGACATATTGCCTGTCTGCGATGGAGAGGAGGTGGTAATATTAGTCTTGGTAGGTTTGATCGCAGGATTGGCTGGGCGTAACATAATACTTTTGCCTTCATGTTGAAAAGTGTATGTGTTTTCACGACCACAATTCTGCACGCGATGGTCATAGAGCCAAGGTCTGCCAAGTAATACATGTGCAACATTCATAGGCAGTTGGTCCAAATAAATGTCTTCATCGCAGGTCCCGAGCTTAAGGGAAACAAGACACCACTCAGTGACTGGTAGTTTAGTTTTATCAACCCAAGCTACGTGAAAAGGGTGGGGATGTGGTTCGGGCTTAAGATTAAGACGAGTAACGGCAGACTTGGAGATGACGTTCATGGTACTACCACTATCAATAACCAGTTTACATGTTTGGTTATTGCATGGAACGTAGGTATGAAAAATACTAGTGCGTTTCCAGGAATCAAGCAATGCGGGTGCAGAATAGATACAACGCATAACAGAAACCTGATTGAGTATGTCACCATCAAAACAATCGTCAATTTCTAGGTCATACACACCCTCAAGAGGATCCACAATCTCTACATCACAATGGTCGTCTGTGCTAGCGCTGATAGTTAATGTGCGTTGTGGACAACGAGAGGCAATATGTCCTTTAGCATGGCAATGGAACCATTCAATGTGGGAATTATTAGAGACGATCGGCCCTTTGGTAGGTGGCGCAGTAGGATTAGATGGTTCAGAAAATTCAGTCTTCAGACCCGAAGTGGTAGTGCGGGCTTGGTTGGTGGTTGTAGGTTGACCAGGATATCCTGGGTAACGACGTTGTGGTCGTAGATAGGTCTCAGCTTCCAAGGCTTGGCAATAGGCATCTTCTAATACATCCGGACGTGACCTACTCACCTCGCGTTTGATATCAATCCGAAGGCCATGAATAAAACGAGAAACTGTGACTGCCAACTCTTCTTGTAGGGCAGAATGCAATTTGTGCTCCACAAAGCGACAATAATAGTCTTGGACTGTTGAAGTACCCTGGGAAAGAGTCTATAATTGATCTAACAATTGGTGACGATAAAAAGATGGAAGGTATTGTTCCCGGAGTTTCAATTTCATCTCATCCCATAAAATCACAGGGGTTTGTCCCAGTTGTTGGAGATGATGCTCAGTAGCCTTCCAATACTGTTTTACAGCTCCTACGAGTTTGAGTTTGGCGAACCGGATCCGTTGTGCATCGGACATGTCGTCCCATTCAAAATAATCTTCCATAGCCGATATCCAATCAACAAAGAGAGTAGGATCCCCGCGACCATCGAAGTCAGGGGCAGTAGGCTTGGCATGATGGGCGATCTCAAAATCCAAGTTTCGGTGGATGACGTGATGTTCGTGGGGTTGGGGTGGGATAGTGGCATCCACGAGAGGAGAAACCATCGTATGTTGGGTATAATGGGGTTTAGGTGCAGATCCTGCGGAAAAATTTGGTTCAGAGTGAACCATAGATGTCCCCGCAGAAAACAATGGAAGGCCCAGGTGGCCTTGAAACTTGGAATCCTTAGATGGATTGGGAAGGAGACCAGCCTGGAGAGAAGGTGTGCACGAACTAGAGAGAACAGCAGATGTGGAGGATGGTTCAAGAGTCACGGTTGAGAGGTGGGTGACGAGCAGCGTCATTGAAGCTTGTAATTTGGCAATATCTGTGGACATGGACGAAATTTCAGTCTTTTGAGCAGCCATCAATTTGGTGAACTGAGTTTTCAAATTGGTGACATCGGTAGAAATTTTCGCCTTGAATTCCTGAAATTGGTCCGCCAAATTGGCAACAGTGATGTTGGGAGCCATGACGACGAGTAGAGGCAACGAAGCAGAATAACAGCGGCGGAGCAAGAGGCTCTGAATACCAATTGATGTAGCACAACCTTGGGTGTGTTAGTTTTAACACTCAGAGCAATAGGATAGAAAAGAATAAGAGAAGCTAAAGGAAAGAAAGATAGAGGGCAGGCAGAAATCAGAGAGTTAAGAGAAGGCTTAATCAATATTCAAATCTAAATTTTAAAGAACTACATAGGGGTATTTATAGCAAACTAAAACCTAGAGACAATAGGATTAAAATCTCTAGCTAAAACAGAAATCCTATTCCTAATAAAATAGGAAACGTAGAAATCCTACTAGGATTTGGAAAACTAAAGAAGATAGGAAACTAACAAATAAATTAGGAAACTAAACAATTTAGGTCCTATGCATCCTGCATCAAATTGACAAACAGAACAGTCTTTTTGCTTGGTTTTCCACAGGATTTCACTTCCCAACCCCAAAGTGAATAAGTTTTTTTTTTTGGTTAAAAAAATGCGATTTTTGTCCTGGGTAAATATGTTGTAAACATCTATTTAAATTATAATTAAATTAAAAAAATAAATTTATAAAGCGAAGGTGGGACATTAGAGAAGTAAATTAGGTCCTTATCCTTGCAAACAAAAGGGTTTACAATAGGAAGGACTCGTATTACACTGTTGGACATTTGTGTTCCATTATATATAAAATCAATCCTTAATCGTGTAATATCGTAATTTATAAAAATAAGGACATGTAGTACAATATTAAGGTAAAGTGGGACATTCAGAAGGTAAATTGGGTCTTTATACTTGTAAACACGGATGTTTACCATATTAAGGTCTCATATTACTCTGTTTTAGATAGCTGTGTTCCATTAAATTGTAAAACCCATTCGTAATCTTGTAATTGACAAAGAGTTAGTGGGAAATTGAAACTGAATAATGCAATTGACAAACAATAAGTTGGAAATTGCAAATGTTCAGTTATCATGCGTGCCTATTTTCTTCACTTTTGACTTCATTTTCCACATGATTTCACTTCCCATTCCTAATGCTTTTGTAATCCCAAAGTGAATAAGTTTTTTTTTCGGTAAAAAAAAAATGTGATTTTTGGCCTTTCTAAATATGTTGTAAACATGTATTTAAAATATATTAAAATTAAGAAAATAAATTTATAAAGGGAAGGTGGGATATTAGAGAAGTAAATTAGGTTCTTATCCTTGTAAACCAAAGGGTTTCAATAGTAAGGACTCGTATGCAATTGACAAACAGTTAGTGGGAAATTGAAACTGAATAATGCAATTGACAAATAGTAAGTTCAAAATTGCAATTGACAAACAGTAAAGTGGAACATTCAGAAGGTAAATTGGGTCCTTATACTTATAAACACAAACATTTACAATATTAAGGTCTCGTATTACTATATGTTAAACAGGTGTGTTCCATAAGAGTATAAAACCCATCCTTAATATTGTAATATCGTAATTTAAAAAGATAAAAGACATCTAGTACAATATGAAGGTAACTTGGGACATCAGGAAAGTAAATTGGGTCCTTATACTTGTATAAGAATAGGGTAAGAGTAGACCTTGGTGGAATAAATTTGTTCCTTATTCTTGTAATCACAAGGGTTTACAGTATTAAGGACCTCTTTTACAATGTTTTGGACCTCCATGTTCCATAAACTTGTAAAGTGTATCCATAAACTTGTAATATCATAAATTACAATAGAAAGGATTTCTATTACATGGTTAAGGTAATTGTGGACCTTGGAGATGTAAAATTGGTACTTATTCTTGTAAATGCAATGGTTTATAACATTAAGGACTCGTATTATAGTGCTTTGGACATAAGCTCTCCATAAACTCATAACGCAGATCCTTAATATTGTACATTACAAGATTTGGGTTCTCATTTATGATTTTTTGCACCATGATTACAAATTTGAGGTTCTTCCTTATCCATAGCATTGTAATATCCTGATTTACAATTGCAAGGATCCCTGTTACAATGATAAGGTAAAGGTAGACTTTGGAGAAGTAAACGTGGTCCTTATTCTTGTAAACACAAGGGTTTACAATATTACGGACCTCATTTACAATGTTTTGGACCTCCATGTTCCATAAACTTGTAAAGTGTATTCATAAACTTGTAACTTACAATAGAAATGATCTCTATTACATGGTTAAGGTAATTGTGGACCTTGGAGATCTAAAATTGGTAGTTATTCTTGTAAATGCAATGGTTTATAACATTAAAGACTTGTATTACAATGCTTTGGACATAAGCTCTCCATAAACTCCTAACGCATATCCTTAATCTCGTACATTACAAGATTTAGGTTCTCATTTATGATTTTTTGCACTATGATTACAAGTTTGAGGTTCTTCCTTATCCCTAGAGTTGTAATATCTTGATTTACATTTGAAAGGATCCCTCTTACAATGATAAGGTAAGGGTAGACTTTGGAGAAGTAAAGGTGGTCCTTATTCTTGTAAACACAAGGATTTATAGTATTAAGGACCTCTTTTACAATGTTTTGGACCTCCATGTTCCATAAACTTGTAAAGTGTATCCATAAACTTGTAATATCATAAATTACAATAGAAAGGATCTCTATTACATGGTTAGGTAATGGTGGACCTTGGAGATGTAAAATTGGTACTTATTCTTGTAAATGCAATGGTTTATAACATTAAGGACTCGTATTACAGTGCTTTGGACATAAGCTCTCCATAAACTCGTAACGCAGATCCTTAATCTCGTACATTACAAGATTTGGGTTCTCATTTATGATTTTTTGCACCATGATTACAAGTTTGAGGTTCTTCCTTATCCATAGCGTTGTAATAGCCTGATTTACAATTGAAAGGATCCCTCTTACAATGATAAGGTAAGGGTAGACTTTAACTTTGTAAATGTGGTCCTTATTCTTGTAAATACAAGGGTTTACAGTATTACAGACCTTTTTTACAATGTTTTGGACCTCCATGTTCCATAAACTTGTAACGTGTATCCATAAATTTGTAATATCATAAATTACAATAAAAGGATCTCTGTTACAAACTTAAGGTAATGGTGGACCTTGGAAATGTAAACTTGGTTTATATTCTTGTAAACGCAATGGTTTACAACACTAAGGACTTGTATTACAATGGTTTGGACATAGGCGTTCCATAAACTTGTAAAAATTTACCCTTACTCTCATAGATTACAATTTTAAGGTTCTTTATAATCCATAATCTTGTAATGTTATAATTTACCTTAGAAATGATCTATCTTACCATGTTAAGGACCTTTTTTTACATTGTTTTGTATGTCAATATTAAGGACCTTTTTTGGTCCTTAATATTGTGAACCTTGGAGAAGTAAATTTGGTCACATACTATGCAATTGCTAAATAGGCGAGGATAATTGCATACTGTAATGCAATTGCCAAACAGACGACAGTAATTGCATTCCGTAATGCAATTGCCAAACAAGCGACGGTAATTGCATACCGTAATGCAACTGCAATTGAAAAACATGCAATTAATGTTTCCCAGTTTGGGAATTGCTCATTATGTTGCCAATCCACCCTTTAACTCCTCCCATGTTATCTCCTTTTGTTTACCTATTCCGAGTGAGATTTTATAAGTAATTTGCAATTACCAAAGGAAGATGGAATAATTGCATTTATTACTTTGCAATTGCATTTATTTATGCAATTAGTATCTCCCTGTTTGGAAATTACATGTTAACTAACAAGTACAAATTTCTTAAGTCATGATATTTTGTGGAAATTACATCTTAACTAACAAGTGCAATATAGAATGTGAATCCTTTAATATAAAAAATTCAATCATATGTATTACTCTAACATCAAGAACATATTTGCTGGATATAATTATTACACGAGTATGATTATTATGAAAAACAACACTATGCCATGATCCAATGAAAATCAGATTCAATGAGAGAGGTATTTCAATAAAACAGATTTATTGAACTAAACTCCCCTAAAATATTTTCAAATTGGAAAGATATCCTTGTATGACCATTAAACTAAACTACCCTAAAACCGAGCCTTAACCAATAGTTTGGTCCAGCCTCTCTGTCAAACAGAGAATGAAAAATCATTTCTTGACATCAAATTAGAGATCTTACACAAAATAGAAAGAATATCAAAGATGTTAGACATACCCTAAAACTAGGGCTTATACAAAAGTTAGGAAACATGAACAAGAAAAACCTAAAGCATGCAAACTGTAATAGACAGAAAACAAAAAAGAAGAAGATAAAAGTGATCAAACATTAAAAAGCAACAAGGATTACATAAGTAATTGCATATTGGTCCTCATGCAATTGCATAATGTTACTTATGCACGTACTAGTAATGCAATTGACAGGCATAAATAAACTAAACTCAACACGAGGAATGCAATCAGCTGTCAAAACTTGGCCTTTAATTGATTTCTAACAGAAATTGCATTGCTTAACTATTTTCTGAGACTACCAGAATTAGAAATTTTGTTTGCATTGCATGAGTTGTGTTATTATTTAGATAGTACACACATACATCACAAACTACAACACAATTTATGCTCTTCTTTTTGCCAGTCAGTGACACTATTTATGGTCTTAATAGCATAATGCACCACACATCAAAAACTTGTGTTTTCTGAAACAATTGCACTATAAGTTTCTGCTCTTGTTCATCCCAGTCAAATTATATAAACGAGTTCTCATAAAGAAGCATGGAAGAAGACAATAACTCAAACAAAATCCTACATGCAAGCATTTGTTTTGTGCATGTCATAGTAAAAGCAGCAGCCCCAAATAAATTCACTCATTATCCATATCATACATAAGTACACTATTAAAATAAAAAAGCCACCAAAATCACCACCCAACTTATTATTAACGATATGAAAAATATGAATGGAAATTTCAATATTTAATATGAACTTGAGGAGCGCCATTCATATTCAACACAAAAAAAAAAAAAAAAAAAAAACAATGGAAATTTCAAAATTTATGAAAAATATTTATTACCAGGCATAAATTGTATAATATGAATGATAGATAAGAAACAAGTTCCAAAACTTCAAACTGGCCTGCCAAAAAATGGAATTTAAATATGAAATTGCATACCAAGCAGATCCAACTAATAATAAAGTAAACTTGGAATGCCAAAAAAATTCAACAAAAAACCTGAACAACATAAAACCCAAAAAATATTAGGCTAAACAAAAAATGGAAGATAATAAAAAAGAAATATGAAACAAAACCAAGGAAAATAATTGTTGCTGAGGAGTGGGGTTTTCAGTGAATCTTAAATCTGTGATGAGATGGGGTTCAAGATTCGAACATGCAGCAGTAAGACATTATACATGGGTTGAGATTGAAGATGCCGCACGCAGTTTACATCAAGCCTTTGTTACTGTCGAGAGAGAGGAGAGCTTATCAGTCTGTTTATGGGAGGAAGACTTAGTCACTGTCGTGGAGAAATAGAGGAGTCAACGTGTGAGATAGGTTGTTTGTGTTGGCGTGACTTGTGGATATTGACTTACTTTCCTTACACACCAAGAATTCCTATTATAATTGTAATTGATTTACTTTAATTCCTGATTTCCTACTGCAAATAGATTTAGGAATTTATTATTTACTTCCCATTCAGGTTTCGTTGTATTATAAATATGACCTCCTACAAGGAGAAGAATACACAGAAAATTTCCACAAACAAATATTCTCTCATAGTTTTAATATTTTAGCATGGTATCAGAGCCAGGTTCGATCTAGGGACCTGTGCTTGTGTTCTTCTTGAAATTTAAGTGCTCTTCTCCCCCCTTGAGAGGGGGGGGAGGGGGAGTGAAAGGGATATGTTTATTGACCTATCCCAATTACCTTGACATATTTCCATGAAGATGTTGCTTATTTCTTGACTCCGACGACCCCTTCTCTTCAAGGGGAGAGGAAGATTGAAGAGAAGTTGTGTCTGAGTGAATTAGCTAAAGTTTATATGGAAGAATTTATTGTTGCCACTGCCGTGCTCATGGGATTTCGGTGTTCTGCCTTACCTATTGCCGTGCTCACAGGGTTTCTGTGTTCTGCCTTATCAATTGCTGTGCTCACACAGTTTCTGTGTTCTGCCTTACCTACTGCCGTGCTCACAGGATTTCTGTGTTCTGCCTTATCTACACCCGTGCTCACAGGGTTTCTGTGTTTTGCTATGTGCCCTATTTTTTAGGGTTTGCTCTTGTGTTTCCGCTGTGAACTTTGTTTTAGTTTGTCACTTGTTTCACTCGTGGTTGACTAAAAGATCTTCTCTACAATTGGTGTTTCTCAAGTATGGTGTCCTGTGACTCGCTTGTCAAGTTGGGCCTGCGAAATATCTTTGCCCAACTTGAGGGGGAGTGTTGGCGAGTCCTTATTTCATTAGAATTTTGGTTACTTACCAATTATATTTTGTCCTATTGTAATAGAGATTATTTTATTTAGTGTTATGGGGGTTGATGATTTTTTCAACCCTCATAGAGGTAGCACCGCCGACTCATTCTCTCATTCTCCACCAACCATCGTTGAGTTGAGTGCCCAGATGGCTCCGCTCCTACAGATGCAGACTTTTACCCCGAACCTAATCCAGAATCAGGATCCTCTTTTGACGACCCCGACCCCGACTCCGACTATGACGACAACGACCTCGACCCCGACTCCGAAGACGACCCCGACCCCAACTCTGAAGACGACCTCGACCCCGACCCCGCCCCCAACTCCGAAGACGATCCCGACCCCCACTCTGATGATGACCCCAACCCCGAATTTGGCTCTGATTCAGACCCTGATCTCGATTTCAACTCTGACTCCGGCCTCGACTCAGGCTCATATTCCGATCCCAATTCCTACTCAACTGTATCCTATGCATCTTCCGCTGCACAGATTATGACTTCTCGACTAACGATCCCGACACATGGACCAGATTGCGCATTTTGTGAAATTCGAGGATCAATTGGCGGATATTTTGACAAATGCGATTTTCAGTAAAGCATTCCACAATTCACTAGATCAGTTGGGCATTGGCGACATCTATGCACCAACGTGAGGGGGAGTGTTGGCGTGACTTGTGGATATTGACTTACTTTCCTTACATACCAAGAATTCCTATTATAATTGTAATTGATTTACTTTAATTCCTGATTTCCTACTGCAAATAGATTTAGGAATTTATTATTTACTTCCCATTCAGGTTTCGTTGTATTATAAATATGACCTCCTACAAGGAGAAGAATACACAGAAAATTTCCACAAACAAATATTCTCTCATAGTTTTAATATTTTAGCAGTTTGTTGGTCGTCGTCGACAAAGTGATAAAAGAGTGGGAGCTTTTCTGTTTTTGAAAAAATTTCAAATGAGATGAGGGATTAGGGTTGAGATGGAGAGATGTTATGGTGTAGAAAGGCCCACCATAATCTTTTCTATATACCCAAGAGAAAATCTATTACCTTGACTTATTATAGCAAGTTCTCCTCTACTTTTTTTTACAAATCAATTAGCATGTGCACTGCACATGCTTCATAAAGGACAAATGGCGCACCCATGCGCCAGGTGCACTATAGAAGGTGCCTACATCTACACACTTACGAATGTGATTGTATGGCTGCTGTGATTGCCCCTTCTGCGGCAAGCCCAAGGTTCACGGCCATGTGGTTGGCTGCGACAGCTGTGAGCACGGCTTTCACCTCACCTGCGCTGGAATGCCGGGCTGCCAAGCTGTGAATGTGGAGGAATGGGTATGTGAGGAGTGTATGGGCAGTGCGGTTAGGAGCAAGTGCTGGCCGCTTGGAGTTAAGTCCAAGTAGATTTTGCAATATTTTACTTTAATTTTTAATTACACTTTTTTTTCCAACAAAAAAAATACTTAATTAAGATTTTAATTTATATGGACGGTTTTACCTCTCAATTTAACAACAAAATTGACAAACTTTGACAGTAAGACCAATCTATTGAAATGAAAAATTTAACTCGTAGACCAAAATGAGACTGGAGCAAAAGTTAAAGGACCATTTTAGACAATAACCCTTATAATTTTGTTTGATTAACTGTGAATTTCCTAGTACTTGTAAACTATTATTGTATTTGTTTCAAAATTACAAACACACACAAAACCCGACTAGTCGTCACATTTTTTCTTGGCTTGGGTTGCTTTACTTTATGCTTTGTAATTGGGTTACCAAATCTACACGC
This sequence comes from Prunus persica, assembly GCF_000346465.2. Lineage (NCBI taxonomy): Eukaryota > Viridiplantae > Streptophyta > Magnoliopsida > Rosales > Rosaceae > Prunus > Prunus persica. The sequence continues at coordinate 13,607,369 of NC_034011.1, read as the reverse complement.
CATGCTCGCATGCACGCATTACACTTCAATCACAAATAAAGTTTTTATTTTATTTTTTTAGTTTCTTCCTCTATCTTTGATTTTGGGTTTTCGTTTTCTTGAAAGTAGAATGTAATAATCCGTTCCGATTAATTATTAACTTTTTTTCAAAGTTACATTTGTAGGAAATAATAGTGCTAAATTGCTATAAAATAAACAAATAAACAATACAAACAAAACAAATGTTTATAACAGTAGTATGTAATTAAAAGAACCTTAATTGAATCGAGGCAAGTGTTGGACACTCTGACCTTAAGACGAATTACGCCCCACACTGGTGCTTATGGTTCACTAGCGTTCGCCTCCCAGGATACAACGACTCCCCTCCTTATGAAAGAAGCACTGCAATTCACAAGGAACTTTGAACCAAAATTATGCAGGATACTCTCTTTATGCAAACTCTAATGCTCTCTATATATGAAAGTATGTATCTAGAGAATTGATTGAATTGAATAAAACTGCAGGAGGATTGCTCTATTTATAGATGATGAAATACCCTTTCTAAAAAGGTATCTCAATCTGAAAAGGCAAACAATGCATTCCTTGGTCTGAAGAGTTGTCACCCCAAACAATGCATCCCTTGGTTTGAAGAGTTGTCACCCCCATGTGAAGATGTCTTTAACCCAATGGATTTTATTAATTTCCATTCAAATAGGAAAATCAATATTAGTTAATATTAAATTTTCCAACAATCCCCCACATGAATGGAAATTGACTCAACAACATGCAAACAAAAAATGAAGACACTAGAGAGAGTCCCTATTAGAAGAATACTGCATCCGGATAGGTAGCTTTTGGCCTTGAACCTTCCATAGTGGAATACTATCGGATTTACTTGGCTAATCAATGAACGTGATGTCTTGAACTGTTCAGCCGTTTGTGTAAACCCAGACAATAGCACTCACACAATATCCTCCTAAACATATTTGGTTTGATCGGTTGTGCTCGTTTTGGCCCTGAGCAATTCCTGGTATTCATGAGAGCTTTAGAGAATTCAAGCCTTAAAAAATTCTCATAGAAACGGCCTCATTTCACACTCACATAGGTGACTTCCTATTAAGAGTATCATGCACTATCCCACTTGGATTTCCAAGCTACAGGAATCATTAAAATCAAAGATTACCCTAAAACACGCTACAGGCAGCACTGTTTCATCATAGGATATGGGTAGGAGATGTAATCTCAGCAGTGCTACTACTTAGTCATCCATAATTTGGTTGTCCCTTTTGAACCTAGATCTTGGGATCTCCAGTCAGCTAGGTTGGGTATCCACTATGGAGACTTTAAATATTTAGGCTTATACTCCCATTCCCCTCGATGATCAACTAACTCTCTAGTCTGACCTTTAAATATTGGATCCACTAGGTTGACTATGAACTGATGGTGTGCACCATCTTATGAAATTATATTCATTCGAGAGTAGTTGTTTTCAAAAAATTCCTCCATGTGTTTTGTTGGGAATTACTAAGTAATTTGCCAACTCTTCGGTGGACTTCCCCCCACATTTAAGGTATTTGTAGGGTCTTCAACCTTTTTATACCTTAAAATAAACATTATTCTTCTCTTTTAAAGAGCAAAGTACTTTTCCATTCTTACACAAATATGAGATTACAAAGATAGTTAAGCCACCCCCACAATTCTCTTACAATTGTGGTTGCTATTAAACTACCAATGAAATTTCATACCTTAAACTTTGCATATTACGTCTAGTGCAATTTTGCAATAGACCCCCACATTTTCGGATTCTCAACATTTGTGTAATTTTGTTACACATATGAATATCCTTTAGGAAATTTCGAAGCCACTTTACTCATCATTTCCTTTTAATGGAAATTTTCCCTTTCATACAGACCATTGTAGTTTGAAGCCTCATAATTAGAAACTTAATTCTACAAAATAGGGCTTTATCCCCACATTTTAGTTGTTGTCTTTGTAAGACGGAGAAATACATGTTTCTGGTCATTTCAACACTACTTCTCTTCTTGGAAGTATTCGTCAATTGTGTGTGTCAAATATAGATAATACACTGACATGTTTTCCCTCTTTAAGAAAATTTACAAAAACCAAATATTTGCAATCTTTCTATATGCAATCCAATATATCAATTGCGTATCTTGATGTCAACCCAATGGTTCATATACATACGTTTATATAAGTAACTAGAAACAAGCACTATATGCTTCTTAATGTATTTGATCTGCAGAATCCATGCATCATTTATGAATGCAAAATTTATATGAACAGTCAGAAGCCCAACAAATGGATTTAAAAGCCTATAACCGTTAGAAACTGAAAATCAAATTTCTAGTTGGATCACGTCCAGACACAATGGCTTCATTTTATATAGACAGGAAATGGTCCAACATGCATACATAATTTTAGATTGTAAAAAAAATTTTACAACCCACTTGATTCAAGTTTATTCTTCACATGTTGACCATGAACTTACCAACTAGTGAAATAGATGCAACGGTTAACAAAACAAACAATTAAAATATAGCAACTACACCATAATAATTCGTCTTAAGATTGTAGGAAATAATAGTGCTAAATTGCTATAAAATAAACAAATAAACAATACAAACAAAACAAATGTTTATAACAGTAGTATGTAATTAAAAGAACCTTAATTGAGTCGAGGCAAGTGTTGGACACTCTGACCTTAAGACGAATTACGCCCCACACTGGTGCTTATGGTTCACTAGCGTTCGCCTCCCAGGATACAACGACTCCCCTCCTTATGAAAGAAGCACTGCAATTCACAAGGAACTTTGAACCAAAATTATGCAGGATACTCTCTTTATGCAAACTCTAATGCTCTCTATATATGAAAGTATGTATCTAGAGAATTGATTGAATTGAATAAAACTGCAGGAGGGTTGCTCTATTTATAGATGATGAAATACCCTTTCTAAAAAGGTATCTCAATCTGAAAAGGCAAACAATGCATTCCTTGGTCTGAAGAGTTGTCACCCCAAACAATGCATCCCTTGGTTTGAAGAGTTGTCACCCCCCATGTGAAGATGTCTTTAACCCAATGGATTTTATTAATTTTCATTCAAATAGGAAAATCAATATTAGTTAATATTAAATTTTCCAACAACATTTGCCCTGGAAGTAGGGTATTTTGGTCACGTTTTGTTTAAAAAATTGTTTTGGGAATTAGAGTTGCATCATTGCATAGAGCTCGCTCTCACGAGTTCGTAGACACATAGTGAGCTAAAATAGGAGTTTTAACGAGCAAGTTATAGTCAACGGAAGGATAGTGGCATAATCAAAATTTATGGACAAATAAAATTTAAAAAAAACCCAAGGTTAGACCCTCCCACGCCTGCCTCTTTTGTTTCTCACGCTGGTCGGACTCCATTTGGTGACTCCGGCGCAAATTATTCCCTCCTCTTCCCAAAGAATTCTCTCCCAACTTCTCACAGTATGCCAAACCCATCAGACCTGTTCATAGGTCTCAAAGTTTATTCTACATAGCTCCAATCGAAGTCTTTGCTTTTTCAATGTTGTTCATCTGGTTGTCTACTAGAACATATCGGAAAATTAGCCAAATCGAATAAATATGAACACCTCAAAACCCAATTTGAGTATGAATACCTGTATCTGGTATTTTGTGTTATGAACGTATTTGGCATTGCATACGAGTTTCTATTGCTCTTTTCACGTGTTCCTAAGGTCGAGAGTTACAACATATCTAAAATGTAGGATCATCGGGTGTCTCTAACCATCTGAAATCGTGTTTAAAGTGAGACTGGTCATCTCTTTCTTTCTGTCTGCTGGTTTCACTTTAGTGTCAACTTAGTCACTCTTGAATGCAGACTTCTCTTGATCTAATGACATTGTTCCCTTCATTAAATATGTTTATCTTTGTCTTGGATATATACTATGAAAATGGGAACTTCATCCAAGAAGTATAGCCATCCCAAATTCTGTAGGAGTGTAACACGGTCGTCTGTGTCTGCTATGTTGATGTGGCTCGGATTCTATCTTGCACGTCCATTTTCATTGATCAGTTGACAAACTTGCCTTATTGAGGGTTGTTTAGGATTAAGTTCTTTATAACATATCAAAATATCGTGGCCATCCCACATGTTTAGCCTTCTCGGAAGTGTCACAACTGAAACAAGCTTCTTGTTTCGAAGTGCTGTTTTGGTGAATTGTTGAGTTATTTCAAAGTCAAGTGGAATTGTGGATATGTAGGAACTTTCGAATTGGAAATAAGGTCGTGGGCCCCAGGGGCCTGGTTGACCAATATGGAAAGTTTGACCGTTCGGTTGACCACAAGTCTTCTGACACCGCCTCTTCCTTCGGGACCTTTTTTTAGGTCGTGCACACACTTCAAGTCTTGGGAACTAGGGTTTTGAGTTAAAGTTCGTTGTTGAGTACTTTTATTAATTAAATCATCATGTTCTCTCAAATAGGAACTCATGCTCTATGTACTCCACATGAGGGACCCTCTCAAGGTTGAGCAGGACTGGACTTGTCATGAGTAGACATTGTTTTCAAATGAGCAGTATTTTTCAAATATTGAATTGCATGCATAAGAATGATTTGATTGGAAATTGGTTTATTGGGATTTTATATTCGTCTTAACCGTGGCTTTACAATGTTATATTGGATTTTGAGGCTTAATATTATTTATAAAGTATATGGATATTGGGTTTTGGATTATATGGATATCAGATATGATATTGGGATATGTATTTGATATTTTCGATTATATGGCGTTGCATCACTATATGTACCTCCCCTGCTTCTTGATACATGGATATATCGGCCAAGCGGTAACTCTTTAGAGGTGTTCGGACGGGTCGCCCTTGGCAGGGTGGACTGTATAGCCCTTGTCAGAGCTCTTTGCCTGGGTATGAAGGGATTTAGCCGCATGTGCAATATTTTTTCCGCCGTGTGTGTTGGGGAGAAATAGTCCCCCGGTTGGACTGCTCGTCCCTAGCCACATGTGTATTAAGAATTCTGTCACGTGGTCTAGTTGTAACAGTCCCCGTATTGGATTCTTTTCCCCTAATACATGATGATGGTGTGGTGATTGCATATGTATATGTATATATCTATTTATGGAGATTTCTTGGCATATTGTGCTTTTGCAAGCATATGCCTTGGGAAAGTTATGGTTCCGGGAAGAAGTTTGGTTAGACTATTATATTTTATGCTATAACGGGTTTGTGGGATTACATAGATTTCAAATTCAAGTATATTATCAAGGATTAAAATATCGGCCGTGCAGATAATATTGGGCCTCCAATTTACGGATATTTCGGGGATATATTGTTATCGTTTTAGATATTGGAAAAAAATCAACAAAAATGACAGATATAGGCATTGAAACACATAATTTTGGTGTAAAACTTTCATAGATGTTATGTACATTATCAATGAATGTATTGAACAAATAAAAATTAAAATTTACTAATAATAAGATATACATATGATGAAATATAAGTGGTATCTAATGTGCGTTAATGAAAAGTTTGAAAATAAAATGTTGATTAGAATGAATAAACCATGCATAAATCCATAGTTTGTTTAAACATTGGATTACAATTTAGATAAGTGTCCATCTACATAAATGAAGAGCTCCTATGAGGTTCAAACAATGAGGAACAACCATCTAGATTCATACAATAGTCATACCAAGTCATGTAACCCAAGCAGTTTGTAAGCCATGTTTGAACATGGTGCACATAGGTCTCTCTTGAGCTCCCTACTGTCCTCCCATATATGGGATAGTTAGGATTAACCCAACTAGTAGGTCCATAATCTGTTTCATTATCTTCAGCTCCATAACTAGTTTCACTATAATCAGACATGACATAACCATAGCCATCATAAGATTCATTTGAGTTAGTACTAGGTCTAGTTCCTATCCTCATAGATCCAAAATTGATCGCCATATCCTCTGATTGAAGGTATGTGGGCAGTGGACTGTGCATAGATTCTTCATATTAATAAATTATATGGTTCTGGGTAAGGATTAGCTATTTTTGGGTTTCAATTTGCTTCAATTGCCTTCAAAACTTATGAATTTCTTTTGGGTTCTGTAATGAGTATCGGCAAAATATTGGGGATATCGCACTTATCGGGGTGTTGAGGCCTAAAAAATCATGGGAAGCCCAAAGACATTTAAAGCCCAATATAACATATAATGACGGTCATGCATTAATCCAAGCTAAATTTTTGGATTTAATTTATTAAATAAATATAGAAATAGTGCACATGCCATGCCAAACTAATAATACATTTTTTCCATGCCAATCACCTATCAAGCTCACATGAACCCAAGTCATGTGGTTTACGGGGCTTGCATGAGGGATTGTGGTGTGGAAGGTTACGGAGGTCCACAAGGCCCACGGAAGCTCTTGGATAATGGAGACTTTAGGCTAGCTACTTGGGAGCACCAAAGTCCAAGCCCATTACTTAGAGTTCTCCAATGTGGGTGAGTAAATGAGATATTTTTCAAGCACTTCCTTTTACCCATAGGAAATAGTCATTTTCCAAATACCTAGCTTTACCCGTTGGAAACAAGTCTTTTCCAGCACTTCCTATTACCCACTGGAAACAAGCAGTTTTCAGTGCTTCCTTTTATCCATAGGAAATAATCAGTTTATGGTACCTAGCTTTACATGCTGGAAAATAGCATGCCCTAGTGCTCTCTTTTAACCACTAGAAATAGACTGGTTTCAGCACCTCCCTTTACCTATGAGAAATAAAGGAAAACCCTCACCCTCTATAAATTGGCATTCATGGCTCAAACAAAGGGCACTAATTTTTCTTCAGCCAACACTCCCTCACTCGGCTGCTGCAAGCATCCTAGAAGCCATCAACTCCCTTCAGCAACCACCAGACCACTTTTCTTCCTCCATTCAGCTGCTGCAAGCATTCTAGCGGCCACCCCAGCCATTCCTCAGCCATCACAACCATGTCTTCTACTTTCTCACCCTTAAAATCCATCATCTTCTCCATAAAGCCTCACAAGTATAACTCCAAGCTTTTCCTTCCTTCCAAGCTATAAACACCATAGCTTTCAAGCCTCAAGCTTTTCCTTTTATCCTCCCACCTCTAGAACTCATAAATTTCTCTAGAATCATTGTCACAAATACCATACCCTTCAAAGTCTTAAGCTTTTCTTTCCTCAGCCATGCTTTTTAAAACCCCATTCATTTGCTTGCTATAAGCATCCCAACAACCATCACAGCCAAACAATCAAACCACCATAGCCATAGCTCAGACAATAAATTCTCAATACTCAAACTCAAGCATATCAAACACCAATCCAAGGACAAGCATTCTCATTTGCTAAACTTGTGGGTCTTTAGCTCCCACACTCCAAGCTCTCATGCCAAGCTCATATAATCTCATATCAACATTAGCAAGTCATCTTCAACTCAGCTAGACTAAGCAACATCCTTACTCATTGCTGGAAGCTCCAATCTTAAGCCGTGTTCTTCCATATTCTTCCTCTCCCTCCCATAAACACATCCAAAGAGAGCAAGCATCACCACTCACCTCTGGAACCCTTCGATTTCAAGCTCTGTTATTCCATTTCTTCCATTTTTTCTCTTCTGGCAAGCCACCCAAGAGGTTGACAAAGCTTTCATCAAGCTGCTGGAAATCTACTCAAGCCACCCATTTCTCTCTCTCTCTCTCTATCTCTCTCTCAGAAAAGCTCCATCCCATATATGAAACACATAACCTCTCATGCCAAGTCTAGTAGTACCTTAATTCACAAAGAAAAGTCTCATGCTAAGTCTGTGTAACATCAATGCACCATCTTCAACTCTTCGTCAAGCTGCCAAAAACATCTGCACAAAACACGCAGTCGCTGGAAGAAGAACAAAGTACTCCCCTCGGTCTTGCTCCTCCCTCAAGATACTTTGGGCCTATTTCTCGCTAACTCAGAAAAAGGGGCAACGAATGCTTGATGCACCACTCTATGGCTATTCAAGAATAAACAAACCCGGATGAGCCTTCCAACGGAAAAAGACCCCAACATAAATGGCGATTCTGCTGGGGACTAGGCTATTACTCTTACAGCGGCTTCTCACCATAAGCTTTAAGTCACGTCGATGCAATACACCAAAGATAAGAGTGTTTTCTCTTTTGTTTCTTTTTTCTTTGCCATATGCTCTGTAGAACAACCCAAAAAAAAAAGAAAAAAAAGTTGGTAACATTATCTCTTTCCCTGCTTCTTAGATCTATGTTCTCAAGCTAAATGCAATCTTGTGAAAGGACTTTTGGGGTTGACCCAAATCGAGCATTCGTGCCACTGAGGTACCGAAGACACCAAAGCAAAACCGTCCCCAAATCCAAATGACTTGGGGGCTTCGTGCCAAGCAAATTTAATGCAAAATCAAAGAAAAAGTTTTCAAGCATACAAAGCATAGAAGAGAAATAAAAACTTGAATAGAAGAAGGTTGAGCTCAACATTAATTCACAGACTGGTGGCTTCAGCCAACATGCAAGCCGCTGACCACCACCGTCAACTATTGAGGCTAGCCCTGCCGTTCACCTCTCCACTTTGAAACATCATAAGCAAATCTGGCCATCGCCGTAAATCACCTTCGTAGCAGCCCCCACCTCTCTAGAGTTGTGCAAACATGATGAGAAAGGGAGAAGGAACACTTGCTCAATGCTCTCAGCCTCATCTCTTCGAATGGCTTCACCAAGATAAGATTTTTTGTATAATTAATCTCAATACAGCATATATATTTATTTATTGTTTTAATATATGTAACAACCCGATCCTAAATTAATTTTTAATTATTAATTTATTATGGGAAAAGACTATTTTATCTCGGGAATATTTTATTGGGTCAAAAGTTGACTTTTCGGTTGAGAAGGAATTTGGGAATTTCAGTTACACTGTTGCGTAGAGCACGTCAAGATGAGTCCATAGACACGTAGTGGACTCAAATCAGAGTTGTAACGAAGAAGTTACGATCAAAAGAAGTTCAGTGGTGAAATCGTAAATATTTCGAAGTTCAGAATTTTTAAACCCAGATTTCTTCTTTCTCTCGTGAATTTGATGAGTAGCACTTTTCAAACTCCGATTTCTCCTTCATCTAGCCACCAATTCCAACGCCATAACTTGCAAACGCTTCGTATCTCTCTCCTATTTCCATACATATCCATATCCAACCTTGATTCTAAGTGAATCAACCAGAAAATCGAGCCAAAGTTGAGCTCGAAAACGGGCAGTTTCAAAACCGGAACAATGGACAGCGACGCCATTTTCGGCCAATTCCGGCCACCACAACTCAGGTAATTACACCCAAACTACTCTCCTACCTTCCTTTGTGATATTCCTTGAAAACCTGAGGTGAATCCATTCCAATTTCTTTGATTTCGAAACTAAAATTTTCTAGGTTTTTATGAGACAGAAAGCTTCGTTCGAGGGCTTTAAAGGTGGAATTGATCATCGAGCCAAGGTATAAAGTTACTACCCTTGATATGCTTAATCCGTAGGTATGATTATTGGCCCGCGATTTGGAGTTTTCCGATCGTCGGAAAATTACTCAATACACCTGCCGGCGGTGGCAGCGCATGTCAGCGCATCGCCGAGATGTCAATGTTGGATTTTTGTCCTAGAATGTTTCGCACGTCATCCTGAGCACAACGGTATGCTCGGATTTCAATTTGGTTATCGTTTGGTCATCGATCGAATATCACATATTAGGCGTTATCTAGGTTCGATACGTTTGAACCGTTGGATCGTAATCAATTTATTATATGTTGATCTAGGTTATTCTAGGATCGTATAGGATTTGACAGATCATGAATCGGAGTCCCAGATACTCCAAAATTGTGAACCCTAGGGTTAAATAACTGTAATCGTGCGATCGTGATCAATCCAACCTTCGATTTGGACCAAACTTGTAGGACAACATTATTAAAATATGTAGAACCTATAGAAACTTTCAGATTGTTAATTGGAGGTCGTGGACCACACGGGGTCTCGGGTTGACCAATATGGAAGTTTATTGCCTAGCGAGTCTCAGGTCCTTTCAGACCGTTCTAACCATCCGAAATGCTTAAGTGGACGTAGAAATGATCTTAAATTGGTGCACGCACTCTTAGGAGACGTGGTCATGGTTTTTAATTAACGATTATATTGAGCAAGATTATTAATAAAATATTATGATGGTTTAATCAGGCATATGGGCTCAGGCAGACCCGCAGGAGGGACCTTCGAAAGGTCCAGCTAGCTCGGACCAGGAGTGAGTGGACTTTTGTTTTATAAATGATTTTTATGCAATTGAATTTCCTTATTTGATCTTGAATAAGTTTTATTGATTATGGCTTTCCTTGCATGATTTGTTGAAGTTAAATATCTTTGTTTATATGTTGCCTAGTTGAATATGCTACAAGGATATGGAAAGTAAAGATTGAGATATTATCAGATTGAATGGCAGCAGGATTTAAGGATAATTAAGAAATAATTTTATAAATTCTAATATTTTTCAGAAATATGTATTTATTTTAAAAACCACCTTATGTACCCAAGGTTGCCTTCAGATTAAATGTTGCCTTCAGAATGAATGTTGCCTACGGAATAAATTGTTGCCTTCGGTTATGATAATGTCCATGGACATAATAGTTGCCTTCGGTTTAGTCAGCACACTTGACAGTTGCCCCACGAGTTTCGGGGATGCCTGGACCGTGGGAGCGAGGATTGCGGATTAGGTGGACTATAGCTCTCCTGAATCCTGCGAGATTGCGGCTCCGGTCGACCTTGTATTACCGAGACCTGCGAGGACTTGTCACAAATTGTGACACGAGGAATTGACGGCATATAAGGAATTGACAGATATCAGGAATTGACGGAAATAAAGGGGTACACCTAGGTGGTAGTTTTAAATTGATTTCAATGTTTTTAAGAGAGTTTTATCGACCATGAGTATGATTGGCATATATGTATATAAATATATGAATGCATTGATTTCAGTACGAATATAATGAAAAGGATAATTCAGTTTTGCATAACTGTTTTTACTGTGGGGTTAGTATGGTCATATGCTATTTTCTAAACCTTTATTTTTGTCCACTCACATTTTCAATGTTTTGCGCCCCCAGGCAATAGACGTGCACCAGAGCGCCACCACCGGGCAGATTCCACACTCCGCTGCACTCTCTCTCTTTTATAGAATTTTCTTTTGAAATCAAATTGTTCTGTTGTATATTCTTGAATTAGTTGCTCTGATGAATTGCCCTAGGACTTTCTGTGTGGCCTGAGGCCGTTTAGTTTATCAGAACTGTTTGGATGTAAATTGGAAGCATGCTGGCAGTTGAAATATTTATATATATGCTTTTTGACAGGTTGAAATTCCGAGAAATGATCAAGTTACAGGGAGATTGTGCTGAATTTTCGGTAGAAGTTGAACTAGTAATAAACTCGAATTTTAACTAGAAGGCAATTTAGTCATTGTGCCCGGCACCGGTCAAGTGTCGGACACGCACAGGGTTCGGCTCGGATTTTAAAGTAGAATTTGGGTCGGGGTCCTATCAATATATTTATAAAATTCATGTTTCATTAAATTGTCTTAAGCATAGACAAAAGCACGTGGGTTGGTCTGCCCAAGTCAAAAAGATTGATTGATTAGTTATTATTATTATACTCTGATACATTATATGGTGCACCAGCTTGCATCATTTTCTTATTATTTATTGATCCACTACCATTATTTTACTTGTCACTTGCATTATTATATTGTATCATTACTTTGTTTAGTGTGTGAGTCAAATAGTCACATCACTTTATTACTCTATCTATGCATCATACCATCTCATGTCTGCCTAAAGGCTAGCATTGTAATAAAGCATGACTATATTTTATATGCCAAAGCTATCATCCCAAGGAATCATCATATTTATGAAAGTTGCTATTATAGTGTTGATATATAATACTAAAATATTAAAAGTTGTCACCTAATGATACAATTTTTCATAAATCTTGTAGCTTAACACGCAACATCATTAACCAGACCCCATTTGTGAGAATGATGTTCGTATGCAGCATCTTCTCTGGCCAACAGAGGAAACAAAGCCAGCTCTAGAACAACATAGCTATATCAGGCACAAAGCTGCACATACTTTTCGAGCCGAAATTGAATTAGGCCTCTTTAGTATACAGATCTCCAGGGATAAACCTCTTCTCTCTGATGTTGCGCAATGCTCAGCTTATTCACATGTCTACAGTTGGGAATCAAGAAAGTCTTCTGTCATCATCATTTGCCCATTTGGAGACACACCTATGTGAATAAAATTAAAAAAATAAAAGAAAAGGCCCCTACATAAATTTGCGATTCTTTTTCTTTTTTGAGTGTATGAAATCAAATTCATGCTGCCCTGATGCTAGAGGATTGTGTAGGGATTCATGCTAGTTAAGCTTTGATGAGAATCATGTGCTAGAAGAGTCTAAAGCACAAGAGCTAGAGGGCCCTGGAGGCTTTGGCAATTCCATTATTCATGCCATTGAGCAAATTACATGTGCAGACCCAAAAATACTTGGGGCCACTACTACAAAAAGTGAAAAAGACGACCAGAAAACAACGACGGTCTAAGTGAAAACCGTCGTGGTTTATAAAAAGACTACGGTTCTAAAAACACCGTCGTGTAATACAACCTTAGACAACTAAAAAATGGAGTTTCAAATGGCTGTTCAAAAACAACGACGTACATAATTAAACAACCGACGTCTATTTGAAACAGATTTCCGCAGTGTAAAATCAATGCCAACAAAGAACGGCAGAAGTTATGAATCGACCGACGTAGAAAGTAAAGACGACGATTTCAATAAAAACTGCCGTTTTTACTCATAAAATAACACGACGAGGTTTTCGTATAAGACGCCGTATAATTACAAACAAATCCACGGCTTTAAAATACAAAATATCGCCGTATTAAATAAATTTACAACGACGGAAAATATAAATATATCGACGTCATTCTCGTATAGTTCTACGACGTTATCTTTAAATCGTACAATAAAATTTATCGTCGTATTTATTCATTTTATACGTCGTACCTTTAATTTTAACGGTCGTCTTAATAAGAATTTTTGTTAACAATTTTTTTCTTTGATTTTCTTATCCTACGTCGGTAGATCTACTTAATGACAAGAATTGAAATAACCACGACGGTTTATATAGAACACCGCCGACATAATCAGATTTGTCTGAGATCCCAAGGGTTACGAAATCTTACCAGATGGAACTCTGTTCCACATCATAATCTTAACAGATGACACAGATTTGCAAATATTGCGTCGTGTTAGTTTACAAATTCTAGAACATTAATTTCCCTCATTTTAAATTTCCTCGGGAAAGAAAAATCTATTTATCACGCTTTGGAATTGAAAACTAAAACTGAAAGAATACGGGAAAAAAAACTCTATTTATAATTTAAAAATAAAATCCACGTCGGTTGTAGTACACTTAACGACGTTTAACAAAATAATCTACGTCGGTAATTATAAATCTACCGCCATCTTAACTTAATATAGACGACGAGAAAAGACGACGGTAGAACAGAAAACCGCCGTTGTTTCAGTTTCTTTAACATATCTTTCTGCAGGACTTGTATAGTTCAAAGCATTGACAATGTCTTCATCATATCTCCCAGAAACTACTGATTCAATTGCTCATGCTTTAGAGGCCATCTGAAGCCATTTCTATTCTTTATCGCATTCTTGAAACCCATCTTCTTCTTCTGAAGCTCTACAGATAAAGGAAGAGGCTATCACAAATCCGACGGATCTTCTTAGGCAAGAAAATCAAGCAGAGGATCAGGCACATCTGATCTTCAGATTTCCCTGAGAAGCGAACTTTCCTTCGACAGCGAGTGGAGGCCAGGCTTGCATCTCTTTTGATGGAAAGCAAGGAGTATTCAGAAGCACTAAGTGTCCTATCAGGCTTGATCAAGGAAGTGAGAAGGCTAGTTGACAAGCTTCTTCTTGTGGACATATATTTGATGCGAGTAAGCTCAATTTCTCTTTGAGAAAACATCCAAATTATTGTCTTTGAGACATGAGAGACTGAGAGAGGAAGAACTTGGAACCTTAAATGTAAACCGAAAATGAATGAAAGCGACAAATTTATAGAATAAATTTTTAAAACCAACGGCGGTCCTTACAAAAAACCGCCGTTTAAATTGTAAAATCAACGTCGGTATGATCGACGTATATTACAGAAATCCACGTCGGTAAATTAATAAAAACGACGTGTTAAATAATCTACCATGACGCGAGTTATTACTTATGTACTTTAATTTTTGAGTTTACTACGACGGTACCTACAAACTACTGTCGTATTTATTTACCACGTCCGAAGTTAAATGTACCGTCGTATTTTGTAATTTATACGTCGTAGTTATATGTAACCGCCGTATTATTTTTTTGAAATGGTTTTATATGTAAGCAACTTTTCGTCTACTTGACTTACACATTAGTTGTTTTTATATTCTTATTTTATTTAAATCTGTCATCCAAAAAAGAAACTTTACATATTGCAGAATATTAATTTCCTTCGTTTTAAATTTCCTCCGGAAAAAAAACTGTATTTATAACGCACTGTAATTGAAAAATAAACTGAAAGGTCACGGGAAAAAAAATTCTATTCATAATTTAAAAATTAAAATCCACGTCGGTTATATTAAACCTAACGACGTTAAATGAAATGATTCCACGTCGAACGAAAAATATTGCGTCGTGTTAGTTAAAAACGACGTAGTTAAATGTAACCGCCGTATTATTTTTTTGAAATGGTTTTATATGTAAGCAACTTTTCGACTTACACATGCACTGTTTCCAAACCCGATTAAAAATTTCAATCTCCCAGAGAAACCTTTTCGTCTTTTTTCCTTGTCAGAGCATTGTCAGAGTTTCTCATCGTCTTCCTCTCGTCTTCTTCGTCGTCTCTGAACTTAAACATCAATCATCTTCCTCTTGCTTTCATTGCACGCAAAAGGTAAGCTTTCATTTTCACTATTTTGGTTACTGTTTTGCATGCTCATACGTTTTTTGTTTGAAAAATCTTTTTACCTTTTTTCTGGCCAAAATCATTTTACTTCTTTCCAAGTTTGATAAAATATACAGACAAAGAGGGAAAGTTTCCAACTTTGAAGACAACTACCTCAACTAAATAAGACGACGGTAGACCACGACGGTTCGTCAGTTGTTCTAGCGTCGTCTGAAAATTGACAAAGTTGTTTTTAAAATAATAGTCTTTTTTTATATGCTTGTTTAATTGCAGGTTTGATTTCTCTGAACAATGGTTTTTGTTTTTCCCTTATTTGATAAAATATAAAGAAAAAGAAACTAGGGTTGGTATCTAATATAGACGACAAAATATCTTATTGTTTTACGTCGTGTGAATGTTAATACCACGACGGTGTATTACTATTGACGTCGTATGAACATAAATACCACGACGTTATATAAATAATAGTTTACCACGACGGTGTATTACTATTGACGTCGTGTGACCATATATACCACGACGTTATATAAATAATGGTTTTAAACATTTATTACGTCTGAGATTATTTCATTGCGTCGTCTAAAATCATATCATACGTCGTATTTTTTTAATACCGTCGTTTGTGTTCTTAATGTTTTCCTGAAATATTTTCACTTGCAGTTTTGTCTGTTAAAATGGTTTCTCAACAACAAACTAAGGATTCTGGCTCCAAGAAGCTTGGAATGGTAGCTCCTCAAGACAAGTCTTCGAAGGAGATGAAGTCTTCGAAGAAGATGAAGTTTGCTTCATCATCTGCTGAGACAGAACCAACCAGCCAGACAACAATCTCTGATGATTCAAAGACTGGTCGAGGTATGAGCACAATGCCTCGTGTTGTGAAGAGAAAGCTTCAGAAACTGAGGCCAATTGTTGAGTACAATAAAAGGGGGAAAGGTGTTGGCCAAGCACATATTGAGATGCAGTCGTATATTGGTGTGTTGGCACGCTCCAGGATCCCACTTGTGGACAAGAAATGGTCCCAAATCCCCAAGGATATAAAGGAGCAGATTTGGGAAGCAGTTGACATGGCTTTTGTCGTAGGCCAAGGGGGCAAGACCTCTGTTTTAGCTTCTGCTTCCAAGAAATTGAAGGATTTCAAGTCTACACTAACGAGGCATTATATCCTTCCATACACCAATGACAGGGAGAAATTAAGCCAACCCCCTGAAACATATAAATTCATAGAGAAAGCACAATGGGATGCCTTTGTAGCTTCAAGGCTATCCAAAGATTTTGAGTCTGTGCATTCTCAACATGCACAGATTAGGGAGAAACTCGAGTACAATCATCGATTGTCTCGAAAAGGATATGCTGGATTGGAGGATCAATTGGAGGAAACCATGCCTGGGGTAGAAATTGATCGATCTACCTTATGGAAGAGAGCTAGACAGGACAAACATGGTAACATCCCTGATCCAAAGGTGGCAGAGAAAGCAAAATTAATTGTAAGCCTACTATCACTCTGTTTTAAATTTTTATTAAACTGTGAATTATTCTTATTACGTCGTATGTTATATTTTCCGTCGTGTGAATGATATTACCACGTCGAGAAGTTTTTAAAAACGTCGTTAAAGGTCTAAATAGGAATCACTACTATGTTTTCTGTAATTATAGCATAAGACGTCGGTGGTTCATTTTGGCGCGTTTGAATGATATTACCACGTCGAAACTTTTTTAAAAATGTCGTTAACGGTCTAAATAGGAATCACTACTCTGTTTTCTTTAATTATAGCATAAGACGTCGGTTGTTTATTCATTTCGTCATTTTAAATAAATAACCACGTCGGTATAACTACCGTCGTGATAAGTTATAATAACGTCGGTTTATACGTTATTGCGTCGTGTGAAATTATATAATACGTCGTTTGTACATAAATAACCGTCGTGTGTTTTTTTGTTTATCTTTTTTTAGGATGAATTGCAGAAACAAGTCTCGGAAGGCAAAGTCAGAGTAGATGGCAACAATGATGTGCTGACCATGGCTTTGGGCCCCGAGCATCCAGGCAGAGTGAGGGGAGTTGGTGCTGGTGTTTCCCCAAGGCAATATTTCAATTTGCCCAAACCACAGAGGGTGAGCTTTGACGACCGTTTGAAGGACAGTTTAAGAGTTCTCCTTCAAGAAGAGACTAAAAAGATGGAGGCTAAGGCAAGGGAAGAGGCCTTAAGGATGGAGGCTAGGACAAAACAATCGGTAGAGGCTGAGAGGGAGCATTTCCTGAGTCAGCTTTCCCAATTAATTCCCAATTTTGATCCAAGCATGCTTAAACCAAGAATTAGCCAAAGCCCCAAAAATCCAATGTCTGACAAAGCTAGCTGCTCTGGAGGTGATGTGAGATCCCTACATTTGGAGGATGATACTGCCAAAATGGGGAAACATCAGCCAGATGAAGAGAAGGAAGAAGAAAAAAGAGATGAAGAGAAGGAAGAAGAAAAGGAGAAAGAAGATGAAGAAAAGCATGACGACAAGGTATGTTCACATAACTTTGCCTTTTTTATTTGTTTTTCAAAATTTCAGACGTCGATATTTTTATTTAATCCGTCGTTTGTTTAAAACTTAGACGGCGGACTTTTTTTAAGACGTAATAAAATATTTAAACGACGGTTTTTGCACCGTCGTTTAAATGGTTTCAGACGACGCTTTATTCATAAAACCGTCGTCTTTATTGAATTACCATGACAGTTTTTTTACCGTCGTTTAAATACTTTTAAGACGACGTTTTATTCCTTAAACCGTCGTCTTTATTGAATTACCACGTCATTTTTTATATTTCTTTAAACAGGTTATTGAAGTTGGTGCTTATTCAAATATGGAGGCGCCATCTTCTTTAAAAACCCTTTGTCGTTTTGTGGAAACGACACTCCTGCCTGAGGATAAGACACTCCAATTTACAATTGATAAGGAGGTGTTTGGTGGTGAGCGCGATACCTTCCTCCTGCCTGAAGATATTACACAATTTGCAGGCATGGAAGAAATTGGAGCTACTGTATTGGCTGTATATATGAGGTTTGTACTTCTAAAATAATACCTCGTTGGTTTATATATTGCGTCGTCTTAACTAACTAACCACGTCGTCTTAACTAACTACCGTCGTGATAAATATATTATAACGTCCTCATCTATTTCAGTACGTCGTGTGAAATATTATAATACGTCGTTTTTTTATACATAACCGTCGTGTTTGTTTGTGCTGACTTGTTTATATTATTTTATGTATTTAGGTACTTACACGATGTTTTGAAACAAGCCAATATGTGCAGCATGGTTGGCTTTATCGACCCTGCTACAGTTAGTGCCAACTCTAGCACAATAACTGAAAGATCACGACTGGTAGCAGCTCGACTTCAGAAGACAGACGGTGAACAGATTTTCATGATGCCTTACAATCCAGGGTTAGTCTCCTTAGGATTTTGTTTTTATGATTTTCAATAAATGACAGCTTATAAACTAACCACGTCGGTGTTTTATTTTATTTAGTCGTTTGAAACTACTAACCACGTCGGTATTTATTTATCGTCGTGATAAATATATAATGTCGTCGTTATCTACTTTATTTCGTCGTGTGAAATACTATAATACGTCGTTTTTGTAAATAACCGTCGTTTTTATATTAATTTTGTGCAGCCGTCATTGGATCTTGCTGATTGTAAGAGCAAAGAAGGAGACCGTCTATTTTCTGGATCCTCTGCCAGGTCATCGTGTGGTCGACGAAGAGGCGAAAAACATCGTGAACAGTACTTTAAAAATATATAATACCCACATAGCCCGAGCAGGACGTAAAAATGTAATTTGGAAAACTCTCTCAGGCACACCAAAGCAACCCAGCAATGTCGAATGCGGGTATTATGTGATGCGCTTCATGAGGGACATCATCATGGATCCTTCCTTGGGGTTTGAGAATAAGGTAAGAAGAAATTACCTTCATACATTTCACGTCGTTTTTTGTATTATCAACGACGGTCATGTAAAATTAACGTCGTTGAATGGATATACTACGTCGGTTATGAAAAATGTCGTCGTCTGTGATTGAATTTCTTTTTATTTATAAACCCTAATAGTCATTGTTTATGCAGTATGCCAAGGGAAACCAGGAAGCTTCATACCCCCAAGAAGCCATTGATGAAGTCCGGAATGAATGGGCAGAGTTTGTTTTCCAAATTATTAAACAGGGCAATTATTGAACACTTGATATTTATGTATAATGTACAAATTTTCTCTATAATATGTAATGTAAAAATTTGTTGAGGTTTTCTTAAATTAAAAAAAAAACAAACATACAAATTGCTTAACCGACGTGTAATACTTTTCCAACGACCTAATAAAGTCAAAAACCGTCGTATTTTGTTGTTTCGTGTTTTAAACAAATACGACGTAAAAATATAGTTAGACGACGTTCTTTGAACAATTGAGTCGTTTATGGTTTACAACATCTTCAATTTCTTAAGGGTTCAGGGTATCATCGACGACGTTTATGTAACGACAGCGGTTAAGTCGTGGAATATATATTTTACGTCGTATAGTTAAATAGCCGCCATGGTTTCTCATTTTAACGACGTCATTTTAACGACTTAGTAGTCTATTACAATTTACAACGTCTACAATTTATTAACACCGACGTGGTTTGTTGTTGTGGTAAGAATATTTTATTATTTTTATATCAAAATATTCAAAATAAATTTAAAATAAATCAGAAAATTGAAAAGTCATCTCCTATGAAGTCATTGATATATTTTCTTCCACATAAACCTTGAAAAAATTCATTTTGAATAACAAAAATTTAAAATGACCATCCAAAACAAAATTGTTTTGATGAGTCATAAAATCACTTCTAGTTTTATGGTTTAGGGTTTAGAGTCTAGGGTTTAGAGATTAGGGTTGTTATTTATTGGGGTTTATTTTTAAAGTATAATTTTTGGGTAGTCTAGGGTATATGTTAGGCTTTAAAACCATAAAACCTTTTATAAACTTAATTTTTTAAATTGTATAATTTAGTTTTATGGGTTTAGGGTATTAATTTTTAACGACGGTGGTTGCGTCGTGGAATACATATTTTACGTCGTACAGAAAAACATACGACATGGTTTACGCTTTAAACGACGTCATTTTAATATGTAAGTCGGTTTATATAATTTACAACGTCTTTAATTTCTTAACACCGACGTGGTTTTTCAGTCGTCGTTATATAAAAAATTCAAAATAAATTTAAAATTAATCCGAAAAATGAAGCTTCAAAATGAACGGCCTTACGTTCTTAATTCGAAAAATGAAGTTTCCGTCGTGGAATATTAAATTTACGTCGGTATTTGTAGAACTTTCGCCTTGGTTTTTCTTTCGACGTTTTAAAACGCGCGAGCTCTAAAAATTTTCGCGCTACCTAAATTTTTTTAGATTTGGCTCTTATTCTTATACTTCGAACCCTGAAACCTAAAATTTTCAGATTTCGCGCGACATAACATTTCGCTCTCTCACTTCTGCTGTGCACCAATGATGGGGAGCAAATAGTACCTACGAAGGAAGAAACTGATAATGAAGATGGAGATTCGAGTGATGATTCTAGTAACGATTCGAGTTATATTAGGTTGTTTTGTTAAAGGGTTTTATGTGTATGCTTTGCGATCTGTTAATAATGTGCTTATAGGTATGGGTTCATGGATTTTCTGTTTAATAGGTTCATGGATTACATTATCTGTTATGTTGAATTGGGAATGGATTTAATTTTGTCGTATCTTTTAATCACCCTATGTTATGTTGAATTGGGAATGGATTTATTGTTTTCATGCTTGGTTTCATGTATATGTTGGTTTCTTGCTTGGTTTCATATATATGTTGTGTTCTTAATGGGTTTTGTGTTCTTGAAAATAAACTGAGGCACGACGAATTTTAAGGCTTACGACGACGATTACACGACGGTTTTTTTAAACTACCGTCGTTGTATTACTTATACACGACGGTTTTTTCATAAACCGTCGTTTGTATTACTTATAATAGACGACGTCTGTTGAAAATCCGTCGTCTATATATGCCAAATACGTCTGTTTTTGTTTAAAACCCATCGTCTCTGTTGTGTATTACTTGCGATTAGATCATTGTATAATCTGCTATAGTGATGGTCATTGCCTGTATTTTCACTTTATTATAGATAATAGGTTATAGTGTCGGAGATGGATAAGTCATGGATGCACTCGGATAGAAGATCGAAGGCATATGAATTTGGGGTGGAAGCATTTTTGAACTTTGCTGTAGAAAATCTTCTAACTACAACACATATCCGTTGTCCATGTGTTAAATGTGTTAATTTGAAGTTGTTTGGGGTTGGAATTATAAGGGATCACTTATACTTTAATGGAATTGACCAAAGCTATAAGAATTGGACATTTCACGGAGAACCTTGGGAAGCAACTACTAATGCTAGTAGAAATGTTGAAGAAGATGATGGCCATAGTAGGTACAGTTTTGTGTCCGAAGAAATTGATATGGATGATAATGATTTTGGTGATTTTGGTTCGGATCCGTATGAGTTTGCCAATGTGATTGGGGATGGAGATCAACCAGTGTACCCTGGTTGTAGAAAGTACACGAAGTTATCGGCATTAGTGAAGTTGTATAATTTGAAGGCAAAACATGGGATGAGTGATGTCTGTTTTACAGAATTATTGATACTTCAAGGCGATTTGCTTCCAGAAGGAAATACAATACCAACCTCCATGTATGAGGCTAAAAAGACTTTGTGTGCATTGGGGCTGGGTTATGAGAAAATGCACGCATGCCCCAATGATTGCATCTTGTATAGGAAGGAGTATGAGGATTCAACTAATTGTCCTACTTGTGGTATCTCAAGGTGGAAGGAAGGCAAAGATTCAATCTTGAAAGAGGGTGTGCCAGCGAAGGTGGTGTGGTATTTTCCCCCAATTCCAAGGTTTAAAAGGATGTTTCAATCACATGAGACAGCTAAGAGTTTGACTTGGTGGCATGCTGCTAGAAAATCAATTGACGGTCAGATGTCTCATCCGGCGGATTCCCCGTCTTGGAAACTTCTTGATGATAAATGGCCTGAGTTTGGTAATGAGCCGAGAAACTTGAGATTGGCTCTTTCATCTGATGAATTCAATCCCCACAGTTCTCTAAGTAGCAGATATAGTTGTTGGCCGGTTATCTTAGTTACATATAATCTCCCTCCATGGCTGTGCATGAAACGAAAGTTCATGATGTTAACCTTATTGATTTCCGGTCCTAAACAACCCGGAAATGATATAGACGTCTACTTGGAGCCTTTGATTCATGATTTAAAATCCTTGTGGGTTGGGATTAGAGGAGTGTATGATGCACATAATGGAGAATACTTTACACTCAGAGCTGCATTAATGTGGACAATTAATGATTTCCCCGCCTATGGAAACTTATCTGGTTGTGTTGTTAAAGGATATAAAGCTTGTCCAATATGCGGCGATGATACACCTAGTCACAGGTTGAAAAATGGCCACAAAATTTGTTACATTGGGCATAGAAAATGGTTACCAATCAATCATCCATATAGGAGGCAACGTGCAGCTTTTAATGGGAAACCTGAATATGGCATACCTCCCGAGCCATTAACCGGAGAAGAAGTGCTGCATATGGTTGAAAATGGTGACAGAGTTTGTTGGAAGAAGAAATCAATATTCTTTGATCTCGAGTATTGGAAATACCTTCCTGTGAGGCATGCCCTAGATGTTATGCACATTGAGAAGAATGTTTGCGATAGTATCATTGGTACATTGCTGGAGATCCCTGGAAAAAATAAAGATGGGATTGCTGCTCGATTAGATTTATTGAACATGGGGGTCAAAACTGATTTGCAACCCGAGTATGGAGAAAGACGTACTCGTTTGCCTCCTGGGCCTTGGAATTTGTCAAGAGCAGAGAAGAGAGAGGTTTGCAATTCTTTCTATGGTATGAAGGTCCCTGAAGGTTATTCTTCAAATATTAAAAATCTTGTATCTTTACAAGATTCAAGACTTCTTGGCCTTAAATCACATGATTGTCATACCTTAATGCAACAATTGCTCCCTGTGGCAATTCGTTCTGTTTTGGAGAAGCCTGCAAGGTATGCAATAACTCGTTTGTGCTTCTTCTTCAATGCTATATGTGCAAAGACTGTTGATGTTTCCAAGCTAGATAAGTTGGAAGAAGATGTAGTAGTTACTCTGTGTTTGCTTGAGAAGTACTTTCCCCCTTCATTCTTTGATATCATGGTTCATCTAGTAGTACATCTTGTTAGAGAAGTTCGTCTATGTGGGCCAGTATATTTTAAGTGGATGTATCCGTTTGAAAGATATATGAAAGTGCTGAAGGGGTATGTTCAGAATCGTACTCGTCCCGAAGGTTGCATTGCTGAGCGGTATATAGCTGAAGAAGCGGTAGAGTTTTGTACTCAGCATTTATCTGATGTTAGTACAGTTGGAGTGCCTTCAAGCCAAAAGATGGGACTTTCAAAGCCATTATCAGGTTGCACAGTGAGCGTAGTTGATCAGGACCTGTTGAATCAAGCACATCTATATGTCTTGGAGAATACGGAGGAAGTCCTACCTTATATCGAGTACGTATGAGCTTTATTCTTTAAGTTTCCATTTTAAATTATTTCTTATGTTTATCTTCTATATTTGGGACCGTAATGCTTGAATTTTTCGTGTCATGTAGGCAACATATGATCCACATCAAGATTGCTTATCCAAAATTTAGAAAGAGAACAAAGTGGCTGCAGGATAAGCACAATAGCACTTTCATTCAATGGCTACGCTTCAAGGTATATGTTGTTGAATAACATATTTCTCTTTTAATTTTCTTCTTATTTATATGTTAGATTGAATTGAGATATGATTAATTTGCAGGTTCAAAGTGAACTTGAGGAAGACAATCATGGCGTATCAGAAAATTTAAGGTGGCTAGCAGCTGGTCCAAACATGTCAGTGCCATTATATAGGAGCTATCTTATTAAAGGTATTAAATTCAATATCAAGGCACACATCATGTGCGGACAACTCAAAATAGTGGAGTTTATTTACTTGCACATACCATGCAAGTTGCTAGTGCCAAGGATAAAAACCCAATTCTCTCAAATATGGGTTTCTATGGTGTCATTCAAGAAATTTGGGACCTTGACTACCAAAAGTTTACAATCCCAGTCTTTAGGTGTGATTGGATAGATAGTTCTGGTCTTGTAGTCGACGAACTTGGATTTACCCTTGTAGATTTGAGTAAAATTGGACATAGGAATGACCAATTTGTTTTGGCTTCTCAAGTCAAACAAATATTTTTTGTTGACGACCCGATGCATCGTGGTTGG
The DNA here is from genome assembly GCF_000346465.2 of Prunus persica. Classification (NCBI taxonomy): domain Eukaryota; kingdom Viridiplantae; phylum Streptophyta; class Magnoliopsida; order Rosales; family Rosaceae; genus Prunus; species Prunus persica. The sequence continues at coordinate 13,582,975 of NC_034011.1, read as the reverse complement.
TCGGTAGTGTTATCAATGCCTAATAGAGAATATAATGATGTTATTGGTGATGAAGTCTTAGGTGATGTGATAATTGAGTGTGAGCCATTTACTAGAGGGATGCCAAATGTTGACACATTTGATGAACTGGTGGGTGAGTTAGGCGGTCAAAATATTCGAGATGGGTGTGAAGATATATGGATTGAATGATGCTTATGTAATTGGCAGTGTATGACATTAATTTTGTAATATATTGTAATGTGATTTCTTCACTTTCTACGTTCAAATAAAACACGACGTTATTGTGAACCAGTTATTCAGCATATTTACCGACGTCTTAAAGCAACGTAACAATGAAGAACCACGACGCTATTGTGAAGCAATTATTCAGGATATCACGTCGGGGAAGGATTAAGAACCGCCATGTAATTCAAAATAACACGACTCCAATCCCATAATACCGACGTCTAAAAAACGAGATATATAATCTGAACGTTAAAAAATACGACGTCATCATACATTTTCTACGTCGCAAGTTCTTTTATAAACGAAGAGGAACGAAATGAATTCCGACGGAAATTCATTATAACCGCCGTCTAATAACAATTAAACGACGTTATTTGTAATACGGCTATCATCATAATCAACGCCGTCTATATGTTTTGTAATACGGCTCTCATTTATTTGGAACCGACGTTGTTTAGAAGTTCAACGTCGTCTATATTATTAAGTGCGTCGTGAGTAATGATGATAGATATAAATACAACGTCGACTATATAAATGCCACCGACGTTGTTTCGCATTTCAACGTCAACTGTATAAATACATACGTCGTAAATAATGACACTGACAACTATTTCCACGTCATCTTTTTTAGAAAAATCGAAGTGGAAAATTTATTTCACGACGGTTGTTTGTAAATAAGAGACGTAGTATATTTCAATAACGTCGTCTTCTCATGTATTTAAAGACGTCATATTTTTTCTTGTCGTGTAAATTATATTTAACGGCGTAGTATTTTAGTTGTCGTCGTTGTATGTATATCTTGCGGCCTTGTTCTTTTAACATGTGTCATATTTTTCCTTTTTAACGACGGTGATTTGTTTGAGTTGGTCGTCTATTCTCATCCTCGACTATTTTCTAGAACTTTAGCAGACTAAACACGTCTGTTTTTATTGTTTTCCGACGTTGTTTTATTTAACAACGTCTAATATTTATCGTCGTTGTTTGTTTCTGAAAATATGACGTATAAATTTTGTAATACGACTCTCATATATTTGTAACCGACGTTGTTTCGTTTTTCAACGTCTACTCAATAAATACATACGTCGTAAATAATGACACTGACAACTATTTCCACGTCATCTTTTATCGAAAAATCGAAGTGGAAAATTAATTTTACGACGGCTGTTTTTATATATGCGACGTAGTAGGTATCAATAACGTCGTCTTCTAATGTATTTAAAGACGTCAAATTTTTTATTGTCGTGAAAATGATATTTAACGGCGTCGTATTTTTATTTTCGTCGTTGTATGTCTATCTTGCGGCCTTGTTCTCTTAATATGTGTCATATTTTTCCTTTTTAACGACGGTTTTTTTAGAGAGTTGGTCGTCTATTCTCATCCTCGACTGCTTTTTTAGATCTTTTTGCAGTACAAAGACATCGTTTTGTATTTGTTGATGACGTTGTATATTTTAACAACGACGGTGATTTAGCGTCGTGGTTTATGAGGGAAAAGATGACGGTGGATTCCACGACCATTGAAAAACCGAATACACGACGGTGATTTACCGTCGTCTTTTTGCTTTTTTGTAGTAGTGGGCCTTCATGCCAAGCAAAATTTTTCCACAAAATCAAGAGCCAAACACAGGCCAAGCAAAAGAAGCCATCTTCTTTGGCCAACAGAGGAGACTTGGCTTACTCTAGAACAATCTAGCCATATCTTGCACAAAATTACGCAAGCTCTTCAACTCAAAATTGAACAAGTCCTCTCCGGAACACTGCTTGCATCGCCTCCATCTTTGGCATTGCCCACAAGATGCCCTGACTTTGTATCCCAATGTTGGTTCCACAACCCACATGCTCTCTATTGGAGGCCAACAAAAAAGATAAAAAATGCTATTTTTTATTTTCCTTCTTTCCTACCTTTTTAGATTTCACAATAAAATATATATTATCATGCCATATGTCATACCTGTAAAAGCAACACGAGCATGTCATCTATTCAAATATAAACATGTATTGATAAATTTCCTTTCTTTTATATATATATATATATATATATATCTTTCACTTTGATAGAAAGACAAATGCTAGGCCAAAAGCACGAGCATCATCACATGTTTTAATTATGTCCAAAGCATCACATGCTTGCATATTACTGAAAGCTACCTATATTGGTTTTAATATTGATGTGGGATTCATTCGTTATTTAATGATGTTGGATGACAACCATTTAAAATCAACAAATATTAATTATATTCATTTGTAAGCTGTGACATATCTATTATTTTAACCACCATCTGCTTTGGTCATGTAGAAATTATATATCTATCAAGCACTGTATTCTTCCCAAGACGATGAGTACACTCCTCTACACCTCAAGCCTTAAGGAGCATGGGACCCTATATTCCTGTACCCATCAGCATCTCAACATGCTCAGTGACGCCAAGCCAGGCCAACGATAAAATTGTGCTGTAGGAGGTGGTCTCAAGAGAAATCATGCCAAGAAGAAACAATCCATCTCCAAAACCATGTAACTCAAGCAATTCACTTGATGCAATCATTTCAAGAAAACCAATCCGGATATCACAAGATCAAACTTTTCAAGCAACACAGAGAGAATTTGGCATTTCTAGCTGCCGGAAGTATAGAGAAGAAGTCATGCTATCATGCCAAATTGTCTCCGTGGCAACAAAGGGATAACCTAAGTTCATCATGCCATGCAATGACCAAAACAAATACTCAGAAGGCCACGCTGCAAGAGTTTTTGCAACTCATGCCAATCAAATCTTGTTATAATGATTATGGTACACTTGGGGGGCTGAGAAGGAATTCATTGCACTCACCACCAGCAACAATTCCAAAACCCTGAATGAGCTTAAAAATTCATTATTACCAAAGCCACTATTCCAAGACCAAAATCTCCTTGAAATTCCAATTATGTCACTATGACCTCCAAGTTTGCTACCACTCGCAAGAACTCAAGCTGTTGTAACCCGACACATTTGCTGCAGTGACCACATGCAAAGCTCAAACTTCAATAGCCAAGTCTAAGATTTTGGTTCCTAAAACATGCTTACAATAGCTGTAACAAACAATACCTAAGTCACCATAAGTGATATGCTCCAGCGCCTCAAGCACTTTCTAAGCCCTGACAATTCTAATGACATAGTTTAAGAGTCAAACCAAAAGGCCATTGGGATGTCTAAATTGCCACAATTCCATAATCAAAGCATCATCAAGCCTTAAGCATTGTTCAAGAAATCCAAGTACTATGCTTTACTTAAGAAGGAAAACATCTCAGTTCATGGAAAATAGAAGGAAAATACTACGAAGGTAGTGCTATGTTACTACTGGAAGAACCTAAACGTTGTCAAGATGAAGTTTCTTTTACCAAGCAATCAAACATTTTGAAGTGATGTCAAGCTATCAAGAAAAAAGTAAAGTTACCATGCAACACAACAACCAAAATATGCTTGCAGTAACCAAGATTCAAGCCAAGCAAAACATGAAAGATAATGATGTGCTGTATGAAATGCTCCTGGAAGATAATACAAGCCCTATAGTCATGTTGCCGAAAGAGGGAACCATCATGCCACCGAATTTGAAATAGGAGCCCTGGATCTGAGTATTAGAAGGTAGCGCAGTGGACTCCAAAACTAAGATCTAGTCCAAGTGACTTAAGGCCTCAATATTGCAATACTTATTTGCCAACAGCTATACCGCTTTCAAGATATCACAGACACTATCATGCTCAAAGCCTTAAGCATCTTCCTCTATATTTTTCATCTTCTAATCTACCAAAGCCCTCATGCCAGACCAAGCTATATCTTGATTCAATTCAACCATTAGATTACCCACATACTAAAGTCCGAGCTAATCATGCCAAGCCAAGTCACGTTCTTCCAGCACCTATTCCACATTAAGTAAAGCATTGCCTACTCCACAAGCAAAGAATTTCCAGCACCTGCCCTATTTCAAACATCCTTCTAGCACATGCTCGATTTCAAAGATGCTACCAGTATATGTGCTTCATAACCTCCAGAACTAAATCCATCCTTACAATAATTAAACAAACTCATTGCATCGCTAAAAGAACACTCGAAGTGACTTCAACGACTAGCTTGTTCTTCTCATGTTTTGGAGCCTTTCAATCAAGTTTTTTTTAAAAAAAAAAAAAAAAAAAGGATACAGACTTTGGAGAGGTACTTGTTGGTAAATTTTAACAACAATATTAAAACCTTGCAAGTGCACAAATCAAATGATAGTATAGTAAGCAAGCAAGGGTCGATCCCACGAAGAATGAGATCTAAAGAGATGTTTATCAATGTCATGCAATGAAAATCAAAACAAAGGACTTCCAAATGAAAGCTTTCTTCATGGGAGCCATGGATGAACCAGATCAAGCTTCTTAAGACTAGAAGTATTGAGAGAGAGAGAGAGAGAGAGAAAGCAAAACCGAATAGAGTTCTCAAACAGATTTTCTCTTCTTAAATTGAATACAGAGTTTTACAATCGACTTATATATATCTATTAGCTAACTAACTAGGGAATTAAGTTAAGAACAGATTAACAACAATAACAACCAGCCAGCTCATTAGCCAACTCATCCTAACTAACAGACACGTGACCATCCTATCAGACACGTGCAGCATGAGTTATATTCATTCTGGCAATTTGGGTTGTAGACTAACATCCCCCCTCAAGCTAATGCTTGGGGGACTAAGCATTAGGTTGTCTCGAAGATACGAAAACTGAGAAGTATGCAGCCCTTTAGTGAATATATCGGCCAGTTGATTACTACTAGGAATATGAGAAACCAGCATATCGCCCCTAGTAACACGCTCACGGATAAAGTGGAAGTCGATCTCAATGTGCTTAGTGCGCGCATGAAACACAGGATTGCTAGCAAGGGCTAAAGCCGAAATATTGTCACACCAAAGAACAGGGGGACGATCAAGAAAGACATGAAGATCACGTAGAAGTTGGTGAAGCCAGGATAACTCAGCGGAAGTGATAGCAAGAGCCCTGTATTCTGCCTCAGTCGAGGAACGAGAGACAGTGTTCTGCTTCTTAGCACACCAAGAGATAGGATTATTGCCGAGAAAGACAACAGACCCTGTCGTGGACCGACGATCATTGACATCACCTGCCCAGTCTGCATCAGAATATGCTTGCAAATGCACATCACCAGAGGTGAAATGAATGCCATGAGTCAGAGTACCAGCCAAATAGCGCAGCACACGTTTGACAGCAGCAAAATGTGAATCTGTAGGAGTATGCATAAACTGGCAAAGAGTGTTCACGGCAAAAGCAATATCAGGTCTGCTGAAGGTAAGATATTGAAGCCCTCCCACTAGACTTCTATAGACAGTAGGATCCGAAAGAGGGGTGCCATCAAACTTGAGTAACTTTGCTGTAGGTAAACAGGGTGTAGAACAAGGCTTGCATTGAGTCATACCAGCTTTAAGAAGAAGATCAGCCGCATATTTGGATTGATTAACATGAATGCCGGTGGAAGTATACTGAACTTGGAGTCCCAGAAAATAAGTTAATTGGCCGAGATCCTTCATATCAAATTCACGACTGAGAGCTGTAATGGTCTGCTGAATCAAGACACTATTATTCCCAGTCAAGATGATATCATCGACATATAAGAGGAGAACAAGAAGATCACTCCCAGATACGCGAATAAACAGAGATGTATCAGCCAAGGATTGAACAAAACCAAGGGTGAGCAAGTGAGTAGTGAAACGCTCATTCCAAGCCCGAGGAGCTTGTTTCAACCCATAAAGGGACTTCAATAAGCGGCACACATGATGAGGATGAGCAGAATCTTCAAAACCAGGGGGCTGTTGCATATAAACTTCTTCATGAAGTACACCATGAAGAAAAGCATTCTTCACGTCAAGTTGTTTAATGGACCAATGATATTAAGCAGCTAAAGCAAGGATCAATCGAACTGTAGAGTGCTTGACAACAGGACTGAATGTTTCATCATAATCAAGACCAGCCTCTTGATGAAACCCTTTGGCAACCAATCGAGCCTTGTGCCGAGAAATAGAACCATCAGCATTTTTCTTAAGTTTGAACACCCATTTACAACCAACAATGTTCATGAAGGGTTGATAAGGAACAAGAGTCCAAGTATGCTGCTTTTCAAGAGCCTGAAACTCATCAACCATAGCATGATTCCATTCCGAAACCTTGGCAGCCTGAGAATAAGTCTGTGGTTCATGGAAAGGAGAAGGGCCATTTGTGGACTTGGCAGCCAAGAAACCATGGCGAGACTTAATAATTCCAGACTTGGAGCGAGTTTGCATAGGATGTGAGTTAACAGGTGGAGCAGGAAGGTCCACAATCAGATCTAGGGAAGGGGACTGATCCAAGGCATGTGCAGGAGAAGAAGATAACGGGACTGACAGAGTGGAAGACTCTGTTGGTACCTGATCCTGTAGTGGCAGTAGCTGATCCTGTATAAACTCAGTAGAAGAATCAATAACATCAACAGAAGAGACAACTTCCCTTGGATAAGATACTGGACTTGCTAATTGTGTAGTAGAAGAAGGAGCCTCTGGTAAACTATCAAGTCTAAGAGTGCATGCAGAATGTAGAGAAGATCTAGGAGAAAGGGAAGGACGGAGTGTTTTGAAATCTGGTGGTTTGGGACTGTCTGGGGAAAATGAAGAACTCTTAAAAGGAAAACAAGTCTCATCAAAGACAACATGGCGAGAGATGTAAATGCGATCAGTTTTGGGTACTAGACAAAGATAACCTTTATATTCCAAAGAATACCCCAAAAAGACACATTGTTCAGACCTAGGTTGCACTTTAGATTGAGTATAGGGTCGTAATAAAGGATAGCAAGCACAACCAAACACTTTCAAAAGAGTAATATTGGGTTCTTTGTGGAACAGCTTAGAAAAAGGAGAATGCATACCTAAAGACTTGCATGGCATCCTATTAATGAGATGGTTAGCAGTGGATAATGCATGAAAAAGAAATTCGGAAGGAAGAGCAGCAGTAGTGAGAAGTGTAACAGCAGTTTCAACTAAGTGGCGATGTTTCCTTTCAGCTCTTCCATTTTGCTCAGGGGTGTAAGGACAAGACTTATGGTGTAAAATTCCTTTAGAACCAAGATAGGTCAGAAAATATTTACTGACATATTCACCCCCATCATCAGATTGGAAAGTCTTAATGGAAGTAGCAAACTGATTCTCAATGTAGGCAAGAAAATGAACAAAAGTAGGGAAACAATCAGATTTCTTCATTAATGGAAATAACCAACAGAAGTTGGTACACTCATCAAGGAAAATTACATAGTACCTATGACCATGCAAAGAGGAATAGGGAGTAGGACCCCAGACATCCGAGTGTATCACTTCAAAAGGGATTTGAGACATAATATGGGAAGATGGAAATGGTTGTTTACACATCTTGCCATGTAAACAAAAGCTGCACATATGTGGCAAACTAGGAGAAATGGGAATATGAGCTTTGGCTAACATAGAACTAGTAATATCATGAGAAGGATGACCTAATCTATAGTGCCACAGAGTATGGCACACTTTGTGACCATGAAAAGCAGCCAGGCTAGGAAAAAGAGAAGGTGTCCTTGTTGGAAGTGGATAAAGACCATTATGGCACTGTCCTTGATATAGAGTTCGCCCCTGTAGATCCTGGATTTGGAACCACAATGCATTATATAAAATCTGGCAGTGATTATCAAGACAAAATTGATGAACCGATAACAGATTAGTGGCAAGATTAGGAACATGCAAGACCTCAGGTAGATGAAAGACTCGGTGACCAGAGACAAGAGAGGAACTACCAACATTAGCAATCCTAAGTCCAGTACCATTACCTATAGTAACATTATCCGTGGAAGTGGAAGGAGTGATGTTGGAGAGCAGCTGAAGATCGGATGTCATATGGTTTGTAGCACCACTGTCTGTCAGCCATATGTTGGGATCTGAGAATGAGCCACTACACCAAGGGAGTTTTGATTTGATTTTGTGAATAAAACAAAATAAGGAACAGAAAACAAAAGAGAATTTAAATTAGAGTTTAAGAGAAATTGGTTTAAAATCAATCAAGAACAATAACTAGGACTTACTATCCACCTCAAAACAATCAATCAATCCATAAACAACAATAGATAATCAATTTCTAGCAAGCATATATGATGACGACACTCACAACAAGATCATGGCATTTGACTCGAGTTGTATGATTCTCTCTTAAGTGTATGTAAAGTGTATGGCATTTACATCAATACGTGTATTCTTAATTGAAATCTAGTATGGCATTTACTCAAATTAACAATCAAGAATCCATTAAGATCAAAGAGAATATGAGTGTGACAAAAACCCTAACACATGGCATTTGTTATTAGGAATTCAAGAATCGATTTCTCATAACTAGTTCTTAACCCAATTATTCATTGCAACAAGAACACATTCAATATGGCAATTGACCTATGTTCTACAACAATTTAATTCCAATACATGCTTCTAAGTTAGCTACTCAAAGAAACAAAATATTAGAATTCACATAACATAGAGAAACCGAAATCATCACGCTTGTAGAAACTAAAAATCCATTAAACTTGTTTATAAAATTAAAATAATGTTTAGGGCTTCAAGATTAAGCCCTAACTAACAAGAAATTAGTTCCTCATGGTCTTGGATGAACTCAAAAATAAATACATAAGAAATGAAAATTTAAAGAAGGAAGGAAAAGAAAGAACTCGTTGGCAGCTTTCTCCTCTTGCGCGGTTGATCTCTTTAGGACGTGAATCCTTTGTATCAGGCCTTGGCTCGTCTTTTATATCACTTATATCAGAGTTCTAAACCCTAAAATTGACTGAAAAGTCGTCCAAGAAGTCTTGGTAAACAAGGAATCCAAATAGGAAAGTAAAAATCACAATTTCTAACTCCACTGGGAAATACAGCTCAGCCCAATGTTCACACGATTTGGGGATCTTCGGCCTTGTAAAAAAATCATTAAAAATATATTTCAGAAAGATAATGTCTTATCTTTCCAACATATATAGCACGTAACTTGGAAAATTCGGGAAGGCTTCCGTTTCTTCACATTCACGTAACATGTACGAAACTGTCCTGTCTGCATGTGGGCTAAATTTACTTGTAATACTGTACCAATTGGCTCAGTAGAAAATTCTAGAAAAATCATTGATTGAACTTCAAGATGTTAGCTTTCATTCCAATTGGTATTGCGCTAAAATTCCTCTAAAAAGTTGATTTTCCCTTAAAAACCTTCTAAGAGCGCAGAAAAGCTGAAAATCAGAAAAGTAAAGTAATAAGCCCTTTTTAAATCTAATTCTCTTACAAAATCTAAGTAAAAAGAGTACATAAATGAGTATATTTATGGATTTATCAGTACTCGTGAAAACAAAAAGGGTGCTGGAAGCATATTTTCCTACATTCATCCATTCTCCACCTGTAACATCCAACAACTATCGCCTCCTCATGTAACTCCTCATATATTCTCTCATCTTTGAAATCTATCATTTGCCTTATAAATCATAACCTCCTCATCACCATCATTCTTCTCAGAGATGCTCGTTTTGTGAAGATGAATGCTTCAACACTTAGACTTGCATGCTTTCATTTTCTTTAAAGAAACTCCTCTAAAGTAGATAGATGATGCATAAGCAACAAGCAAACACATTAACCAAGCATTTGACAAATTCACATGGCATAAAACCAATCTACATGCCAAGAAATTTCACTTCTTTCAAGCATTCCAAGCAAGTCACGCATTTCAAGCAAATTGAAGAACTCATGCTCTTGCTACAATACCATACAACATCACGCCCTCATTACAATATTGCTCAAGATCATGCTTTAGCAATGCCCAGATCAGCACTTAATGACAAGAGAAAGGACAAGCTAAATTCTCAAACAAAAGCAACATGCCAAGCAAAACTCATACACAAGCTTTTCAACCATTCTAGCTAAATATCCCACCTTTAGAAAATCACTAGAAATCAAGCTTACAACCAACAAATCCCAAACTTTCTAGATCAGAACTAGACATATCAAGCTTTATTTTCCCAAAATTTCGTCGCATTTAGAACTAGGGAAGCATGTCAAACATATTCCTGAAACTTGCCATGCAGTAGAAACTGCACAGTTCCAGCAACTTAGCCCTTTGAAATTGCACCAAAAATTCATCTTTCCTTCGAATGACACAAGACTAGTTCCAACACAACCATGGAGAAGTTTATTTTCATGCGTCAAAATCTCCAACGTAGATTCCAAGAGAAACATTTCGAAAGTTCAAAGAACAGCCCATAAACTACTACGAGACATTTCCACAAACACTTGACATGCATTACCCAAGTAAGCTTGTATGAGTCTTGTTTATTACCAAGCCAGCATCCTAAATCGAAAGCTCAACCTCAAAATTCAGTACTTAACTCACCAGTTTTGAGAAGTGCAATGGAATTCAAGCACTTAAGTATAGAAAACAAGCATGCAACAAAGGCATCAACATCAATTCAAGAACATGCTTCAGAAAAATGAAGGCAGAGAACACTACAATGGTTGGATGATCTTCAATTTTGGATATGTTATAAACAACATAATTTTGAGCAAATTTTGTGAAGCAAGTGTGATCATCTGAGCATCAGAAATTAAAAAAACACATGTAGAAGAAGAATCTACAGAAATTCACCAGCCATTCACTACTACAAAAAAGCAAAAAGACGACGGTAAATCACCGTCGTGTATTCGGTTTTTCAATGGTCGTGGAATCCACCGTCATCTTTTCCCTCATAAACCACGACGCTAAATCACCGACGTTGTTACAATATACAACGTCATCAATAAATAAAAAACGACGTCTTTGTACTGCAAAAAGATCTAAAAAAGCAGTTGAAGATGATAATAGACGACCAACTCTCTAAAAAAACCGTCGTTAAAAAGGAAAAATATGACACATATTAACAGAACAAGGCCGCAATATAGACATACAACGACGAAAATTAAAATAAGATGCCGTTAAATATCATTTTCACGACAATAAAAAATATGACGTCTTTAAATACATTAGAAGACGACGTTATTGATACCTACTACGTCGCCTATATAAAAAGAGCCGTCGTAAAATAAATTTTCCACTTCGATTTTTCTATAAAAGATGACGTGGAAATAGTTGTCAGTGTCATTATTTACGACATATGTATTTATAGAGTAGACGTTGAACAATGAAACAACGTCGGTTACAAATATATGAGAGTCGTATTACAAAATTTATACGTCCTATTTTCAGAAACAAACAACGACGATAAATATTAGACGTTGTTAAATAAAACAACGTCGAAAACAAATAAAAACAGACGTGTTTAGTCTGCTAAAGTTCTAAAAAATAGTCGAGGATGAGAATAGACGACCAACTCAAACAAATCACCGTCATTAAAAAGGAAAAATATGACACATATTAAAAGAACAAGGCCACAAGATAGACATACAACGACGACAACTAAAACACTACGCCGTTAAATATAATTTTCACGACAAGAAAAAATATGACGTCTTTAAATACATGAGAAGACGACGTTATTGAAATCTACTACGTCTCTTATTTACAAACAACCGTCGTGAAATAAATTTTTCACTTCGATTTTTCTAAAAAAGATGACGTGGAAATAGTTGTCAGTGTCATTATTTACGACGTATGTATTTATATAGTTGACGTTGAATGCGAAACAACGTCGGTGGCATTTATATTGTCGATGTATTTATATGTATTCATTACTCACGACGCACTTATTAATATAGACGACGTTGAACTTCTAAACAACGTCGGTTCTAAATAAATGAGAGCCGTATTACAGAACATATAGACGGCGTTGATTATGATGAGAGCCGTATTACAAATAACGTCGTTTAATTGATATTAGACGGCGGTTATAATGAATTACCGTCGGAATTCATTTCGTTCCTCTTCGTTTATAAAAGAACTTGCGACGTGGAAAATGTATGATGACGTCGTATTTTTTAACGTTCAGATTATATATCTCGTTTTTTAGACGTCGGTATTATGGGATTGGAGTCGTGTTATTTTGAATTACATGGCGGTTCTTCATCCTTCCCCGACGTGATATCCTGAATAATTGCTTCACAATAGCGTCGTGGTTCTTCATTGTTACGTTGCTTTAAGACGTCGGTAAATATGCTGAATAACTGGTTCACAATAACGTCGTGTTTTATTTGAACGTAGAAAGTGAAGAAATCACATTACAATATATTACAAAATTAATGTCATCTATGATTTCAACAGAATCATCACTCGAATCGTTACTAGAATCATCACTCGAATCCCCATCTTCATTATCAGTTTCTTCCTTCGTAGGTACTATTTGCTCCCCATCATTGGTGCACTTTGCACCTTCTCCAGAGCGGAAAATGACAAGATCAAATAAAGGTGTACTTTTGCTGGAAATCAACACAAAAAGACACAGATCACCAACTTCCAAATGATTGTCACGCACAACGTCCATCCAACCACGCCTGAATCTGGGCCTTCCTTTGCTCAAACCAACAGACCAAGTTCTCCCATTCGAAACTTGAAGGATGACTTCACAGGAATGCCTTAGCTTCCATCTTTTTAGTCTCTTCTTGAAGGAGAACTCTTAAACTGTCCTTCAAACGGTCGTCAAAGCTCACTCTCTGTGGTTTGGGTAAATTGAAATATTGCCTTGGTGAGATCCCAGCACCTACTCCTCTCACTCTGCCTGGATGCTCGGGGCCCAAAGCCATGGTCAGCACATCATTGCTGCCAGATACAGTGACTTTGCCTTCCGAGACTTGTTTTTGCAATTCATCCTAAAACAAAGATATATAAAAAAGTAAGAACAAAAACACACGACGGTTATTTATATACAAACGACGTATTATATAATTTCACACGACGCAATAAGATATAAATCGACGTTATTATAATTTATCACGACGGTAGTTATACCGACGTGGTTAGTTTTTAAAACGACGAAATGAATAAACCACCGACGTCTTATGCTTTATTTACAGATAACAGAGGGATGATTCAATATTCACACCTTTAACGACCTTGTTTAAAACATTTCGACGTAGTAATTCAATACAAACGACGCGAAAATGAACCACCGACATCTTATGCTATAATTACAGAAAACAGAGTAGTGATTCCTATTTAGACCTTTAACGACGTTTTTTAAAAAATTTCGACGTGGTAATATCATTCACACGACGCAAAATATAACATAAGACGTAATAAGAATTATTCACAGTTTAATAAAAATTTAAAACAGAGTGAGTAGGCTTACAATTAATTTTGCTTTCTCTGCCACCTTTGGATCCGGGATGTTACCATGTTTGTCCTGTCTAGCTTTCTTCCATAAGGTAGATCGATCAATTTCTACCCCAGGCATGGTTTCCTCCAACTGATCCTCCAAACCAGCATATCCTTTTCGAGACAATCGATGATTGTACTCAAGTTTCTCCCTAATCTGTGCATGTTGAGAATGCACAGACTCAAAATCTTTGGATAACCTTGAAGCTACAAAGGCATCCCATTGTGCTTTCTCTATGAATTTATATGTTTCAGGGGGTTGGCTTAATCTCTCCCCGTCATTGGTGTATGGAAGGATATAATGCCTCGTTAGTGTAGACTTGAAATCCTTCCATTTCTTGGCAGCAGAAGGTAACACAGAGTTCTTGCCCCCTTGACCTACCACAAAAGCAATGTCAACTGCTTCCCAAATCTGCTCCTTTATATCCTTGGGGATTTGAGCCCATTTCATGTCCACAAGTGGAACTCTGGAGCGTGCCAACACACCAATGTAGGACTGCATCTCACTATGTGCTTGGCCAATTCCTTTCCCCCTTTTATTGTACTCAACAATTGGCCTCAGTTTCTGAAGTTTTCTCTTCACAACACGAGGCATTGTGCTCATACCTCGACCAGACTTTGAATCATCAGAGATTGTTGTCGTGCTGGTTGGTTCTGTCTCAGCAGATGATGAAGCAAACTTCATCTTCTTCGAAGGCTTCACTTGAGGAGGTACCATTCCAAGCTCCTTACCTCCATTTTTCTTGGAGCCAGAATCCTTACTTTGGCCTTGGTGAGAAACCATTTTTACAGACAAAACTGCAAGTGAAAATATTTCAGGAAAAGATTAAGAACACAAACGACGGTTATTAATAAAATATGACGTATGATATGATTTTAAACGACGCAATGAAATAATCTCAGACGTAATAAATGTTTAAAACCAAGGTAATTAAACAACGACGAAATAATTAACTATAAACGACGTGATAATTAACTATAAACGACGAAATATTTATATAACGTCGTGGTATTGATGTTCACACGACGTCAGTAGTAATATACCGTCGTCTATATAAGGATCCAAAACCCTTCTTTCTTTCTCTGTGAATGTTTGATTGCAGATTTGATTTTTCTGAACCATGGTTTTTGTTTTCTAATTTGATAAAATACAAGGCCAAGAAAGAAAGTTTTGGAATCTTATATAGACGACGGTATTTTAATATGACGTCGTGGTATTAACATTCACACGACGTAAAACAATAAGATACTGTCGTCTATATTAGATACCAACCGTACTTTCTTTTTCTTTATATTTTATCAAATTAGGGAAAAACAAAAACCATTGTTCAGAGAAATCAAACCTGCAATTAAACAAGCAAGCCAAAAAAAAGACTATAATTTTAAAAACAACTTTGTCAATTTTCAGACGACGCTAGAACGACTGACGACCTGTCGTGGTTTACATATTTAACCACGTAAATAAGACGCTACCGTCGTCTTATTTAGTTGAGGTAGTTGTCTTCAAAGTTGGAAACTTTCCCTCTTTGTCTGTATATTTTATCGAACTTGGAAAGAAGTAGAATGATTGTGGCCAGAAAAAAGGTAAAAAGATTTTTCAAACAAAAAACGTATGAGCATGCAAAACAGCAACCAAAATAGTGAAAATGAAAGCTTACCTTTTGCGTGCAATGAAAGCAAGAGGAAGATTATGTTTAAGTTCAGAGACGACGAAGAAGACGAGAGGAAGACGATGAGATACTCTGACAGTGCTCTGACAAGGAAAAAAGTCTAAAAGTTTTCTCTGGGAGATTGAAATTTTTAATCGGGTTTGGAAACAGCGCATGTGTATGTCAGGTAGACGAAAAGTTGCTTACATATAAAACCATTTCAAAAAAATAATACGGCGGTTACATATAATTACGACGTATAAATTACAAAATACGACGGTAAATTTAACTTCGGACGTGGTAAATAAATACGACAGTAGTGTTGTAGGTACCGTCGTAGTAAACTCAAAAATTAAAGTACATAAGTAATAACTCGCGTCATGGTAGATTATTTAACACGTCGTTTTTATTAATGTACCGACGTGGATTTCTGTAATATACGTCGATCATACCGACGTTGATTTTACAATTTAAACGGCGATTTTTTTGTAAGGACCGCCGTTGGTTTTAAAAATTTATTCTATAAATTTGTCGCTTTCATTCATTTTCTGTTTACATTTAGGGTTCCAAGTTCTTCCTCTCTCAGTCTCTCACATCTCAAAGACAATAATTTGGATGTCTTTCTCAAAGATAAATTGAGCTTACTCACATCAAATATATGTCCACAAGAAGAAGCTTGTCAACTAGCCTTCTCACTTCCTTGATCAAGCCTGATAGGTCACTTAGTGCTTCTGAATACTCCTTGCTTTCCATCAAAAGAGATGCAAGCCTGGCCTCCACTCGCTGTCGAAGGAAAGTTCACTTCTCAGGGAAATCTGCTTGATTTTCTTGGCTAAGAAGATCCGTCAGATTCCACTTCCTTATCCGTAGAGCTTCAGAAGAAGAAGATGGGTTTCAAGAATGCGATAAAGAATAGAAATGGCTTCAGATGGCCTCTAAAGCATGAGCAATCGAATCAGTATTTGCTGGGAGATATGATGAAGACATTGTCAATGCTTTGAACTATACAAGTCCTGCAGAAAGATAAAGGACCAAACTGTTAAAGAAACTGAAACAACGGCGGTTTTCTGTTCTACCGTCGTCTTTTCTCGTCGTCTATATTAAGGTAAGATGGCGGTAGATTTATAATTACCGACGTAGATTATTTTGTTAAACGTCGTTAAGTGTAATACAACCGACGTGGATTTTATTTTTAAATTATAAATAGAGTTTTTTTTCCCGAATTCTTTCAGTTTTAGTTTTCAATTACAAAGCGTGATAAATAGATTTTTCTTTTCCGAGAAAATTTAAAATGAGGGAAATTAATGTTCTAGAATTTGTAAACTAACACGACGCAATATTACTAACCCGAGGAAATTATAAATAGATTTTGCTTTCCCGAATAAATTTTAAATTAATTCAGTTTGAAACAACGACGATTTTTTGTTATGCCGTCGTTTTTAACTAACACGACGCAATATTTGTTTTGCGACGTGGAATCTTTTCATTTAACGTCGTTATGTTTAATATAACCGACGTGGATTTGAATTTTTAAATTATGAATAGAATTTTTTTTCTCGTGACCTTTCAGTTTATTTTTCAATTACAGTGCATTATAAATAGAGTTTTTTTTTCCGGAAGAAATTTAAAATGAAGGAAATTAATGTTCTGGAATATGTAAAGTTTCTTTTTTGGAGGACAAATTTAAATAAAATAAGAATATAAAAACAACGACTGTTTTTTTATTACTGTCGTCGTTTTTCGTAGTCTTAAGTAAGACTAAGACGACGTAATATATTTGTTTAGCGACGTTGATTTGTTTTTTAAACGTCGTTAGGTATAATATAACCGTCGTTGAAAATTGTCTCTCTGATTGCAAATTTGCAACGACGTTAGGTATAATATTTGTAGATACACAAACGCACACACATCATCAACTTCCAAAAAATTATCTCTCTGATTGCAAATCTGTGTCATCTGTTAAGATTATGATGTGGAACAGAGTTCCATCTGGTAAGATTTCGTAACCCTTGGGATCTTAGACAATTCTGATTATGTCGGCGGTTTTCTATATAAACCGTCGTGGTTATTTCAATTCTTGTCATTAAGTAGATCTACCGACGTAGGATAAGAAAATCAAAGAAAAAAATTGTTAACAAAAATTCTTATTAAGACGACGGTTAAAATTAAAGGTACGACGTATAAAATGAATACATACGACGTTAAATTTTATTGTACGATTTAAAGATAACGTCGTAGAACTATACGAGAATGACGTCGATATATTTATATTTTCCGTCGTTGTACATTAATTTAATACGGCGATATTTTGTATTTTAAAGCCATGGATTTGTTTGTAATTATACGGCGCCTTATACGAAAACCTCGTCGTGTTATTTTATGAGTAAAAACGGCAGTTTTTATTGAAATCGTCGTCTTTACTTTCTACGTCGGTCGATTCATAACTTCTGCCGTTCTTTGTTGGCATTGATTTTACACTGCGGAAATCTGTTTCAAATAGACGTCGGTTGTTTAATTAGGTACGTCGTTGTTTTTGAACAGCCATTTGAATCTCCATTTTTTTGTTGTCTAAGGTTGTATTACACGACGGTGTTTTTAGAACCGTCGTCTTTTTAAAAACCACGACGGTTTTCACTTAGACCGTCGTTGTTTTCTGGTCGTCTTTTTCACTTTTTGTAGTAGTGATTGATGAAAACAGAAGCTGCAGATCAACTTTGAGGCATTAAACAACTTTCATCAAGGAAATTTTCTGATCCGAACTTCCAAAATATGACTTACATACTGATGCACAGTACCTACGAGTTTGAATCTTGAAGAGAGAAGAAAGAGTTGTAGGGAGAAGAAGCCATGTGCCATCATGCCAAATGGTCACCATCGTAGTAAAATGATGCCCCAAGTTCGTCGCACCATATTCAATCAAATACCAAGAATGTCATGCTATAAGCTCATGCAAATTGAATCTTTTCATGATGGCTAGGATGCACTTAAGAGTTGAGAAACCGATTCTTTACATCCACAACCACATCCAGAGAGAGTAAGCATCCCCTCTCACTACTAGAACTCTTAAATTTCGAGCTCTTCCTTCCCATTTTCTCTTCTAGCAAAGCACGCAAGAGCCTGACAAAGCTTTTGTCTAGCTGCTAGAAATTTACTAAAACCACCTATTCTTTCACCCTAATCTTTTCCTCTCTTTTGTCTCTCAAAATCTCATCTCCCCTTACTTTGAACCTTTGCTTCTCATGAGAAATCCAAGCCCTCTCTCTCTCTAATGCTAAACTCATGAATGTTCACCTTCTATGCCACGAGCTTCTCAAGCCAAACCAAGATATTCATCCGTAAGCAACTGTTGGTTTTGCTGGAAAAGGAAACCATGGTGTTTTCTAAGGCTCCACGAACCTTTCGAAGCACCCTTGGGGGCTGATTCTTGAACTCAGACACGAGAGCAACTCCACCCACTTGCTCTTTATAGTAACCCAGGCCCATCTGTAGCTACTGGAAACAAAAAAGCCCCTACATAAATGCCAAAACCCAAACACTCAAGCACCTCCACCATGGTAAATAACCCAAAAGCTATATTAAACCATGTCACTTTAGGCAATACTAAGCATGCAGGCCAATATCAAGCTTACAAAACTATGCAACTCTTGCAAACCACAACCATGCAAAATCAAGCATCATTAGTCACTTAAGCACATCAATCATGCAAGCTAGCTTATTTTGGGTAAAATTCAACCAAGCCTTATCTCCTATGTCATGTTGCAAAATAAACCAACTTTTGGTAACCCCAGTAAGTAAATTCCAATATTACAGTGTCTAGGAAAGTTCTTCAAGGCAACACCCTTGTGTCTAAGAAGATTGGATTTTAAGCGGGACCATTGCGACCCCTCCAACCTTCTCGAAAAAGACATGGCTGTGATTTCGAAGACTCTTAACTGGTTGTCCTTGAGTTGCTTATCATTGTGTTTAAATATGTATATATATGACCAAGGTCATAGTTGCCCAAACCATTCTAATCTTCTTGCCAAGAAAAACAAAATGACTACGACCAAGAAGGCAAGTATGGATATTTCATGCATATTGAAGAACCAGCCATGCCATGCAACTGCCAATTTTTGAGCTAAAATTGATTATTTGGCCCATCTCGCTGCCATTTCATGGCCCCAATAATCAAGGGGACTAATGTTGAGGCCCAAAAAATCATGAGAAGTCCAAGCTATATTTTGAGATTTAATTTATTAAATAATTATAGAAATAGTGCACATGCCATGCCAAACTAATAATACATTTTTTCCATGCCAATCACCTATCAAGCTCACATGAACCCAAGTCATTTGGTTTACGGGGCTTGCATGAGAGATTGTGGTGTGGAAGGTTAAGGAGGTCCATAAGGCCCACGGAAGATCTTGGATAATGGAGAGTTTAAGCTAGCTACTTGGGAGCACCAAAGTCCAAGCCCATTACTTAGAGTTCTCCAATGTGGGTGAGCAAATGAGATATTTTTCAAGCACTTCCTGTTTCCTTTTACCCATAGGAATCAGTTTATGGTGCTTAGCTTTACACGCTGGAAAATAGCATGCCCCAGTGCTCCTTTATAACCACTAAAAATAGGCTGGTTCCAGCACCTCCCTTTACCTGTTGGAAATAAAGGAAAACCATCACCCTTTATAAATTGG
Source organism: Prunus persica (assembly GCF_000346465.2). Taxonomy (NCBI): domain Eukaryota; kingdom Viridiplantae; phylum Streptophyta; class Magnoliopsida; order Rosales; family Rosaceae; genus Prunus; species Prunus persica. Next base: position 13,563,091 of record NC_034011.1, on the reverse strand, counting down.
CATTCATGGCTCAAGCAAAGGGCACCAATTTTTCTTCAGCCAACACTTTCTCACTCGGCTGCTACAAGCATCCCAGCAGCGATCAACCCCCTTCAACAACCACCAGACCATTTCCTTCCTCCATTTAGCTGCTGCAAGCATTCCACCGGCCACCCCAGCCATTCCTCAGCCATCACAACTATGTCTTCTACTTTCTCACCCTGGAAATCCATCATCTATTCCATAAAGCCTCACCAAGCATAACTCCAAGCTTTTCCTTCCTTCCAAGCTATAAACACCATAGCTTTCAAGCCTCAAGCTTTTCCTTTTATCCTCCCACCTCTAGAACTCGTAAATTTCTCTAGAATCATTGTCACAAATACCATACCCTTCAAAGTCTTAAGCTTTTCTTTCCTCAATCATGCTCTTTCAAACCCCATTCATTTGACTGCTATACGCATCCCAACAACCATCACAGCCAAACAATTAAACCACCGTAGCCATAGCTTTAAGCAATAAATTCTCAACACCCAAACTCCAGCATATCAAACACCAACCCAAGCACAAGCGTTCTCATTTGTTAAACTTGTGGGTCTTTAGCTGCGACATTCCAAGCTCTCATGCCAAGCTCATATAATCTCAGATCAACATCAGCAAGAGAAAGCAACGTCCTTACTCATTGCTGGAAGCTTCAATCTCAAGCCATGTTTTTCCATATTCTTCCTATCCCTCCCATAAACACATCCAAAGAGAGCAAGCATCACCACTCACCTCTGGAATCCTTCGATTTCAAGCTATGTTATTCAATTTCTTCCCTTTTTTCTCTTTTGGCAAGCCACCCAAGAGGCTGACAAAGCTTTCATTAAGCTGCTGGAAATCTACTCAAGCCTCCCATTCTCTCTCTCTCTCTCTCTCTCTCTCTCTCAAAAAAGCCCTATCCCATATCTGAAACACATAACCTCTCATGCCAAGTCTAGTAGTACCTTAATTCACAAAGTAAACTCTCATGCCAGGTTTGTGTAACATCAATGTACCATCTTCAACTATTTGTCAAGCTACCAGAGACATTTACACAAAACACGCTGTCGCTGGAAGAAGAACAAAGCACTCCCCTGTGACTTGCTCCTTCCTCGGCATACTTTGGGCATATTTCTCGCTAACTCATAAAAAGGGGCAACGAAGGCTTGATCCACCACTCTATGGTGATCCAAGAATCAACAAATCCGAATGAGCCTTCCAACGGAAAAGACCCCAACACAGGGATATATCGTCGATACAGGAGAAGATATGGCCTTACCCCCCAGTGTCGGTGTCGATAGTTGAAAATACCGATATATTGGTGTATCGGCTGATATTTCAATCCTTGTATATTATAACAATTGTTTCCATTGCATAGTTCTACATCGTTTTTCCAAAAGGGTGGGGTTAGTACGTTCGATTATAACTATGTTTAGCCTTTATTTTATCTACTCACATTTTCTATTTTGTGCCCATAAGTTGTAGCTTAATGTGATCCTTGAAACTAAGTCAAGTCACTCTTTCAACGCATCCAATTCCATTGCAGGATTTTCCGTTGTTTGTTTCCTTTTGAAACTCCTTTGATTGTGTAAACTAAAGATTTTCTAGATTGCTCTGATATTGCCCATGTAGGTTCGGATTGAAGGCCCGAGGCTTGTTGTGTAAACTGTGTGCTTTTGCATTGTGTGTGCTGCCAGTTGAGATGTTAAATGTGTTTGTTTTACATGTGGAATAATTCCGGAAATGTTCCAAATACAAGGGAGACTCTACTGAAATTTTAGGGAGAAAAGGGCTATTTTTGTAAGTGGGCCTGACATCGGAGTCCTTTTTAGGCACTTAGACCATAGTTTTCCTAAAGGGTAAGATTTTTTTCTAGTTCAGACAAAGATCATATACCTTATGTGGGCCCGGTATTTCTGCAGATTCTTTTCTAGTTTTCCTCATATTATTTCTAATCAGGGAGAGAAGGGTTATTTTAGTAAGTGGGCCCGACATCGGTGATAAAACCGTTATTTCGTATATTTTTATTATCTTTCTCTTAGATTCTACTATGTTCTTGAGTAAGTTAGTCCATTTTCACTTAGTTTTGTGTTTTACTAGGTTTGAGGAATAATGATGGAAAAGCAAGCAAAAGGAGCAATATGTTGTGCAATTATGGGAGTAGAATTTTCTATGCAAATTAGACAACTTGATAGAATATACTGTACTTCTTCAGAGTGGACTAGATGTTGAAATTTATACTGTTGCAAAGATACAGAAGTTGGCTTTCTATAGAATTTTGCAGTTCATAATTTCGACGTGTGTGGAGAGAGTTGTGGTTATTTTAGTATAGACAGTTTAGGCAGAAAGTGTGTTTGCGGGTTTTGCAAAATAATCCTTTTGAAGTTCAATTCTTGGAGTCTAATTTATGTCTATTGTGTTTGGGAAGTGTCTACAAGGATGTGGGTGTTGTAAAGAAAATGGTGGAGCACACATAAAGAAAAGAAGGAAATAATATTCAAAAAGCTTAATGATGATGTTGGGTAAGCCATCCAATTTGCCTATAAATAGGCTTCCCATTGTTTAGCAAAACACACCAAAGGAGAAGAGAGGAAAGTAAGGAAGACTGAGAGGAAACAAAAGAGAGTGAGTTCTATCTGAGAGGAAATTCTGTAAGTGTAAACATTACAAGAGCAAATACAATTCTACTCCCAATATTCAGTGGTACTTTTCATACTCTGTTATTTTATTTTTATAACATGATATCAGCACGATAATCTCTCGATATAACCATTATTTCGTACATTTTTATTATCTTTCTCTTAGATTCTTCCTATAGTTGTGTTATTTTTAGGGATGTCATACAGGAAGGAATAACAACAGGAAGGCTGAAACTGGCCAAGAAACCTCCATCAGTTACAACAGATCCCTTTCCTCAGCCACATGTCAACATGGTCAACTTAAATTGGCCAGGACAGAAGAGAAGTGAACCAGCGACAGAAGCCAGCTCTAGTAGAGGCAGAAAAGTCATAAGGGAAACTAGTCAGAGGCCAAAAGCAACTATCTCGGCTGGAGTGGTGCTTTGCAGCAATTGCAAGTGTGAGACTGAGTTAGAGGTAGTTTTGGATAGGCAAAATCAGCCCGCACCTAGTGTTTTTGACATGATTGGAAACGTCATGCCATCCACAAGGCCCAGTTTCGGGTCTATCTCAAGATAGAGCCAAGGAGAAGGACTATTTTAGGTTTGCTGAGCATAACAGAAGAATGTCAGAGCAGCCCAAGAAGGAAATACCAATTAAGATGCCCAGGGATGAAAAACCCTTGGCAACTATCATAAAAGGCAGATGGTATTCTGTCGGAAAGAGTGGTAGACCAACTCTAGAGCCAACCATAACTCAGAAGAGGAGGGTTCAAAGGCAATACTGCACTTTCCTCAAGAACAGGGACAGCACACAGGTACTTCCAGAAACCAATTCTGCCAGAAAAGGGAAAAAACCAGAAGTACCTCCTCCGGCAGAACAAACAGCTTGCTAGCTACAAAAACTGGAAAAAGCAGAATCTCCAGGCAAACCTTCTATCAATCTTGTCTCATCCTCAGGCAGTCAGCTTGTGCCTTCACAAGCAGAAGGAGAATCCAAATATATTCCTGTAAAAGGGGAAGAGGACTGGATTGAAGAGTATGAAGAAAATCAGTTGGATTACGAACCATCTGCAGATGACCAAAATGGACTCCTCGAAACAGGAGAACAGGAAGATTGGACAGAAGAATATGGGGAAGAACAGATGGAGTATGATGGAGAACTGGATGAAGAAACTGAGGCCTTTGGTGCAGAACTACAAAGCCTATTATAAGGCGATCTAGGCATTAACATGGTGTTCATTTTGCCAGAAAAGTTCAGGGCAGCAGAAGGGCAAGAAAGCACTATGGAAGGAGACGTGTTCTCTCAGGAAAGTTTTGAGTGCAGGTTGGCAGAAGTAGAAGACGCACCAGAACAGCAAACACCTGCTGCCAAGACAAACGCAATTGCCCTGAAACCGATTGTAGAGTAGCTTTGTTTTTCCAAACCAACCAAGGAAATGGCCAATCACCTCAGACCCCTATTCATAACAGCAAACTTTGTGGGTATTCTTATTCCCAAGGTCATGGTAGATAGAGGTGCAGCCATTAATCTTTTACCCTATAGATTGTTGAGCAAGATGGGCAGAACAGAGAAGGATTTGATTCCAACACGTCTGACTGGCCTTCTTGATAGAAACTTCCTTCTGAAGCAGCACCCCCTGATGGATTGAAGCCTCTGCGATTTGCAAAGCTGGCCTGGAAACTGAAACCATGCTTGGAACTCAATCTTGCCCCAAGCCTGCTCTGTACCTCTTTACACTCCACCAGCCGCTTTTGAAGCTCCTCAATTTGCTTCTCCAGCCTGTCTGCAGTGGCCTTAGCTTCCTTATACCCTATAACCATCTGATCTAGTTCAGCCTTCTGCTTTGCATAATCAGCCAAGTTGGCTTCATAGGTGGCTTTGCCAGGAGTGGAGCTGAGTTTCTCAAGCTTGTCCAGCTGGGCATCCAGATCCATAGCCTCAAATTCTGCCAGCTCTAGATAAGCATAGGAAGCTGTGGCAGATGAACCTGGTAGGGAATGGATAGGCATCTGCAGAAAAGAACAAAAGTCATAACCAGGCAGAAACAGAAAAGAAAGAAGCCCAGGAATGCATTTACACTTACAAAACGATAGGAGGCTTCAAGGGCTTGGTCACCACTGCCAAAACCCCAGCAGTCCTAGGCACATCTACCTAAAAAGATTGACAGATAAGGAAGCACAAACAGAACAGAATTGTAGGAAACAGGTGGACAGAACTAGAATAAAAATTACCACAACTTCAGGAACAGCAGCAGCCACTTCCACTCCAGGTGCTGGGACTGCAACAGGTAGTTCTGCCTGCTCCACAGGCTCTGATACAGACTGCCCTGCCTACCCCTCAGCTGCTAGAACGGCAGTGGAGTGTTCTTCCTCTACGACTTCAAAAAGGGCCAACTCCGAGCTAGTCAGCTATGCCTCTGGATTCTCCTGCTGCCTCTGGCCAAAGCAATGCTCTCTGCAATCACTTCAGCGGGGATTTCCTCCTATAGATAAAAAGAAGTCAGAACAGAGGAGACGAAGAAACAAAAGAAAAGCTGACATAGCCAGAAAACAATACTCACCTCTTCTTCCATTTCTTTTGCCTTTTCTTGAGGTCATTCTTCTGTTTCTTCTAGCTCTTTCTCCTACTCCACTGCCTCGAATGCCTCTCTCAGCTCTTCATCCGTCCAAGAAGTATTGGTGGGAGCTGCTGCAGACTCCTCCATGGCCACATATTCCATCACAGTCCTCTTTCTAAGTCTTTTTGACTTAGTAAGAGGAGGATGGGAACTTTCAGCTACAATAAGCAGACACTAGACCATTAGAACATAAGGCAGAACAAGACAAAACAGAATTACGAAAAGCTCAAACTGTCAGAACTTACCTGAAACCACAGGCTGAGCAACACTATGCAGGGCAGAAGCAGTTTCCTTTCTCTTCCTTCTGCCAGAAGGAGTGGCCTCAGCAGCTGGTTGTTCTACCAAATTTTCATCATCTTCGTCTCCAGAGGAAAGTTCCAAGTCCCCAGCAGCAATGACATAAGTGACTGCACAAGAACAGACAAAAGTCAGAAGCCAATCCAGTAGGAAATGATAGAGGGAACAGAACGATGGAAAGCTTACCAATCACTTCTCCAGCCTGGACGGACTGCCCATCTATGTTTTCCATCAAAGAGGGATCTGATACAGATAGAACAAAAATGTTAGGCATCATCACTAAAAACAGAATAGGCAGAACAGACAGAATTGAAAGTTTCCTTCTATAACTTGGGCATTAATGTCCTTGATGGTCTGCATCATGAAGTTCTTGGCATCCACCTCTGCAAAGACAGTCCAGGAGTCCCAGCCATCAAAGAGTACCATGAGTGTAGTAATGGAGGCTGGCATGCCACGAAATCTGGCCTTCCACCAAGCGTCAAACTCAGCAGAACTGCAGGAATTTGGCTATCACGATGGATAAAGGTCATCTGCACTATTATTGATCTTGTTAACTGCACATCTAGCATCCTTATGCACCTCCAGATCGTCTGCATCTCTTCAGGAGGTGGCCTGATTGCAGCTCCTGTAGGATTTGAGTGGAATAAGCTGAGGGCAACCAAGTTGCCTTGCACAGAAGTTGAGATGATAGACTTCTGCCCCCAAATGATAATTTGGAGGCTTTCCTCCTCCGTGGGGTAGGTCTCTTGGCAAAGTCACACTCAGAAACTTCTTCCTGAAGTCAATTCTAGCAGATTATTCTTCTGGCTCTTTCTCAAACAGCCGGCATCCAGGCTGGAACCAGGGATAGGTTCTTCTGATCACCATTTGCCACTGAGCTGCGGTCCTCTTCGTGCAATGCCTGAATAACATCAGGTACTCTTCAATGGAGCGCTTGGGCACTTCTGCCGACGTCAGAGGATGAGCCAAAACTTAGTCTTCAGGCAGAACTACGTCTGGAAACCTCAGTTCTGGGAAGTAGACATGTAGCCAAATCTGGATCATCCAGAACGCACCAGGAGCAGACAAATTCAAGGGATTCTTCAGGGTGGCAGTGTGCAGGTTCTTGAACAAATGAGCCAGAACTATAGGCCCAAGCCTGACATCTGTATGGTTGTGCAGCGCCTCTACTAAATGCCTGAACTCAAGCAGAACCGCAAAGGAATGATTTGGGAACACAAACCTATTCAGCCAGTATAGGAGAAATAGCATATACTGCTGATCCTTGTCCTTCTCAACACTAAACTTCAAATAATTTAAAAATAAGCAATTCTAGTTTATGATGGCAGGAGAAATGGTAAATGGCTGGGCTAATCTCTCTTGGTTATTCCTCCTGTGGTAGTCACCAACCGCATCCACATGTCTTCCATGGGGTCTGAACCCAAAAATCTGAGCCATATCCAACAGAGTAGGAGTCATTGGGACCAGGCGGAAGTAGAAAGCATTGCTGGCAAAATTCCAGAAACACAGGGTAGCAACCAGAAGATTCTCATTCCTGTTGATGGATTGCTTGGACAGAAGTATGGCATCATATATGCTTGTTCTCCGCCAGTGAGCTCCATATCTTGGAAGAAGCCTGTCAATCTAGTCAGCCCATTTGACTGGACTGTTCCTCACTTCAATAGACGGGAACGAACGGCTCAAATTCTTGCTGACCCAAGAATGAGAAGCCAGGGCAGAAGAGCTTTCAAAACACAGAGGAGCTTCAGCGTCATCTTAGAACAAATTTGCCATTTCAGAAGGGATAGAACCGAACCAATGTGGACATAAAACCAGAGTGTTTTGGAACAAATGAACGACGTTCTCATCTAAGTTCTTCTGGACAAAAGGATGGAGCTTGCTTCTAACCTCTATCGCAGGCTTATCAATCCCAGTCCCAGTGATGTAATCAGGAGGAATTGGGGAAGATGAACTCTTGGCACGAGTATTTGGAGAAGACATTTTTCAGAGGTTTTTGTTGAGCTGGAATAAGAAGACTAAGGGAGGCAAGGTTGGGTCGAAGAGAAGAATGAAAAATTCTGGGAAATTCTGGGAAAACTGAGAAAGTCGAGGTCTGAGGAAAAACTAGGTTTCAAAGTAAAACAGGAACTTTGAGTTTGAAATTCTTTTAAAAGGCTCGAAACCGAAGATGAAGAAGACGATGGGACACGTAATGATGACTAGCTAGTAACTAGCTATTAATTACCCAGTTTCCCACGAACTCTAGCTCAACAGACAAAACGTGGCAGACGTGGGTTAGCAGAAACGGAAGAAAGTGGCGTGCAACATTAATGGCCAAATTTATTGAATCTGAATCGTTAAAAATCGAGGCCAAACAATCCAGATTCAAGGGGGCATTGTATCTTGCGCACCCAGCCGAAACGCTACAGAGCCCAGAATAACAAAGACAACAACGTTGGGCCCGAGAAGTCTGGACTCTAAAAATAAACATGAACCAAAGGTCCAAAATCCAATAAAAGCCCGGTCCATAACCTATCTCAAGCTTGGGCTTCGAAGAAACTAAATTGGGCTTGGCATGATCAAAGTAAAAAGTAGAAACCCAAAAGGAAACAGACCCACGTGATTGTTTTTCTCTGACTTAGAAAAGAGAGTTGATAGAGGCAGGCAGAAACAAATGACGTCTCTGAAATCTCTGCCACCACAAAGATCAAAACCCTTTTATATATTCAGAGATATTGTTTCTACTCCAAAGAAAGCACCATCTTTCAAGGGATACGCAGGCTAAAGTTCTCAAAAAAAGATAAGCAGGAAAACAGGGAGTTGTTCAAACCGGAAAAGCAAACTGAACATCACGGTTTGAGCTCTCACAAAGGGGCAGTTGGAATTAAAGAGGGGTTAGGTTCTCTTTCAAAAGAACAGAGAAGTGATTGGTCTTAAAAAGAACTGACTATCGAAAGCCTACCTGCTAGAAATTGATAAAAACTTATTCTTCTTTGTACAGAAAAATGAAAGATCTTTTTGAGAATTTTTGCCGCCCATTATTACAAGAAAGAAACCCTACTTCAAAGCATTTCTTATAAATATAGGAGAAGTTGAACACTCAAGGGGACAGTCAATTCAACAATCAATCAAACAATCAAAAAAATCAACCAAAGGCAAAAAACTCAAAATGATCACTTGATCACTGAGAACCTTCAAAACAAACTGGAGCAACCAAAAGCTCATTTGTGCCACAAAAGAAGCCAGCTGTAGATAAGAACTTCCAAGTTCAAACTCAGAGAAATAAGTCATTCAAAACGAGACTCCTCTCGTTACAAATTTGGTTCAGCAAAAGCCAAGACAAGCAGAGTTTGAGTTTTCACAAATATGAAAACCTCAACAAATTTTGCAGTACAGTCCCATCTCATTAAGTCCTCAAGTCCAGCCACTTCTACCCCTTCAGACTGAAGAAACCGCAGTTCTGCCCACTCAAAAGCCTCCCAAGGCTTGAAGTAGATTAAAGCTCTGCCAAAATTGAACTTTGGTATCGATTTACAGCTGAAGCTAAGCAGTCGAAGTTGTTAATAGCTCAGTCTAGCCTGGATCAGAAGTTTCTACCCAGGCAGAAATGGGATTCCAGCCATCTTTTTGTCTTTTTAGAGTTGGTTTTTCTTTCTTAAATTTGTAAAAGGCAGTTCTGCCTAAAACAGTCCACTTTATTATCATCTATTCTGGCAAGAACTACCAATTTTATAATGTGATAAATTATGAAGTCCTCACTAGCCTGAGGCAGGAAAAGAACTTACTTGGGAGATATTCTTCACCCAAATTCATAATCGCTTGTTTAGAAATTAGTAACTTGGGGCACACGTTATCTGTTGCAAAGAAGTCTGCTAGGATTTTTCATTGCTAGCAGTGGCACGCTCGCACACCAAAAAAAGTTGGCTTGCTGACCAGTCAATGGGGAACTTTGCCCTTCCATCACAAGAATAAAAATAAAAGGGTGAACAAGACTGAAATGTGGCACCGTTTCCAAGATCCCAATATTTTCTTGAATCCCCATATTCTCTTTTTCTTTTCCTGATTCCAAAACTTCACGCGGCCTCCATTAATTTCTGTCGGCACTTTAAGGGTTTCAAGGACTATTTTCGTCAAAGTCGATCTTGCTTTGCGGATTTCACAGAGTTACTTTTTCAAAAGCATCTCGAGAACCTCACGAATTTCTGTAGTCAATTTGAAATTCATCGGATCTATCTATTCCTCTAATTTGTATATAAATATGTTACTAACGAAATCCTCTTTGCAGAATACATCTAATTTTCTCCAGTTTTCTCCATATCTAGTGATGCAATATCCACTTATTTTTTCTATGTGCTTGAGAAGCGAGACTATCTCTAATCATCCATTTAGGAAGGGAGACTATCTCTAATCATCCATTTAGGAAGCGAGACTATCATTGATCACGTTTCAGCTAGATTAGGGAACAGTAAGGACGACCACATGCTCTAATCTCCTGAAGTTCTTCTAAGCTAGGAGAAATGAGAGTTTGTTGTCTGTGACCTCACTAGTTTCCTTCCCTAATTACTTACCTACCTTGCAATCAATATCACAATTCTTTGTATTTTTTTTTCTTTTTACAACTATCTGTTCATAAGGGATTTTGTTTCTTTAGAACGAACATCTGAAGAACAAATCCATGTAGTGAACCTAATACTGAGGGGTTTTTTTTTTTTTTTTTGACAAAGACAGGAGAATTGCATTTTTGCTCTTGCAGGTTATAACTGGATTATAAGGATGTAAGCAATACTTGTGTTATTTCATGCTTGTACTCTTACTTTGATACTACGACATCCTTAAAGGTAACTAAATGGGGAGATAAGGCTGTTCCAAAAGAACGCCATGCAAAGGACCATTCCAGAAGAATGACTTGCATTATAGATCGTTCCAGTAGAACGACTTGTATTATGACCATTCCAGAAGAATGGCTTGTATCATTCTGATATGTATTCATGAATTATTAATGCAAATTTCACAAATTACAAGTTGAATACATTGATAATATACTACATAGATTAAAGTCCCATAAAAACCAAACATGGGTATAGTAGTGGTCAATATGATGCATGCTTGTTGCGTAGCAAATGGTATCGATTGAAATCCCGGAAGGACAATTCATTAACATGTCAATATTAATACAGTGCATGCCTAATGCATAGCAAAGAAGGACAATTAATTGACATGTATGTATTAATATATGGCAGGCCTGCAGCATGACAGATATATGGGTTCTAAATGTTCCAACTCTTTGAATGGAGATTATCAACACCCTACTATAAAATAATGCTCCATTGGAGGTTAAGATCCACTTCTCACATAATTCATCCTATAAGAGATGTCTGCCTGGAAAGAGACAATAAAAGCCCCTGAAGTGGCTTGGGTACCCAATGGCAAAGAAATGTTCATAATTGATGCATGTGCATGCACATGAGAATGGTGGGATCACAAATTGATGAATGATAATTTTTAATTTTGGAGTAGCCACTCAAATCATCAATGGGCTGTGTTGATTGGAACCACATTTTATTATTAAATGTCGACAATATCGTTGGCCAAAAATGAAAAAAGGCACACCCCAAAAGAAGTTAACCCTGAAAGTTATATTTAGATGTTCGGAATAAAAGAGAAATGTACTCAATTTATATGACACAATGTTTCTGGTAGAAACAAGGAATGTTGTGGTTCTCTATATTTACAGATGCAATCGTGCCTTCTTATTGCACATTTAAGGAGACCAACATATTATCTTTAAGGGTTATTAAATGAATAGGGCATATCGCCAAAAGCGATTCCCTAAAGATGTACAAGCAGAACAAATAGCTGGATATAAAGCTATATAATGTGTCATGAAGTGTAATCCGTTAAATAAATCCCTGAAGGATTGTAATTGCATGAAGTAAGTCTGTGAAGGACTTGTGCCTGGAGTACAAATTTTGTACTCAATATTAATATGTATAAATTGCCTCAGTGAGTACATTAATTATGATATGGTTGCAATACATTATAACTCCTGAAGAGTTGATAGCTGATTAAAACTTCTGAAGAGTTCAATAAATATTTGTCTCGGACTGAAGATCGAGAATCATGCCAACGAGATTCTTGCTTATACTAAGAAAGTATTGAAGCATTTTTATGTGGATTATCTGTTGGGCACTTTAATGATTTTTTCGGAAATATACTAGACTGGACATTGTATTTTCCAGACAGAGCTCAACTTCATCATCACCACTTTGGGATGATGTGAGACATATTTGATGCCATCTCCGCATAAAACAATATACGGGCATATTCTTTTCAAGTGAACTTAGAAATAGCCCAGGTTTTTGTTTGATTTGCGGATTCTGGAAATTTCTATGATTGACATAGAGATAGCTCACTAGAAATATATTTGCCTACTCAACTACATGAATTGTTGATGGCTACATCATTCACTCAGTCTGAAAGATCTTCCCTCTAGAAAGATAGTCATGAAGATATTAGGGGGAGATATTCTTCAGGAGTAGCATCCAACAATATTACAAGATTGACTCACAGAAGTAGTGTCAACTATGACATTCAGAAAGATGATCAACAGTATGGCTTAAAAGATATTTTGCCAAGCATCAGGGGGAGTAGCTGTCAATAAAGATCTTCACACACTGTACTCTTTTTTCTTCGTCCAGGTTTTTATCCCACTGGGTTTTTCCTTACAAAGTTTTAACGAGGCAGTGTCGCACGCATGTCAATATACACAGAATTTTATGTTACACATGGTTATGTACTCTTTTTCCCTTCGACCAGTTTTGTCCCGCTGGGTTTTACTGGCAAGGTTTTTAATGAGGCATATTCCATACATTATGGTCTCTAATGGGGAGTATTGTAAAGAAAATAGTGGAGCCCACGTAAACAAAAGAAGGAAATAATATTCAAAAAGCTTAATGATGATGTTGGGTAAGCCATCCAATTTTCCTATAAATAGGCTTCCCATTGCTTAGCAAAACACACCAAAGGAGAAGAGAGGAAAGAAAGGAAGAGAAGAAAGGAAGAGTGAGAGGAAACAAAAGAGATTGAGTTCTATCTGAGAGGAAATTCTGTCAGTGTAAACATCACAATTGCAAATACAATTCTACTCCCAATATTCAGTGGCACTTTTTATACTCTGTTATTTTATTTTTATAACAGTGGGGTTATTTTCTAAGGTCTGATCTTATATTTAGTAGGATTTTGGATGCCAACTCATCAAAGACAATTGAAGTCAAACTAGGAAAGCGGAGTTACTAATTCAAAAGAAGATTTGTTCCTTCTTTAAAGTAAGACCATAAAATAAGGTTCTCTTATGTTGGAATTGAAGGAGAGTCAAAGAGATGCTGCCACCATCAAATTCTCGAGCATCATCACAATCCATAAGTTTTATTTTATGTTTTCTAATTTTCAAATATGTTTTCTTTGAACATAAGTAACTAAATTATTCTCTTGGGTGAGGATGACACTAGAGCATGGATAGTTATTATTTTTAATGTTATTTAATGGATTCCTAGTTTCTTTTTTATGAATGTTTAATTACTATTTTAATTGTTGCTATTTGTTTAAGTTTTTTGACTGATCATCTTATGGCTTTGCATTTAGTAGATTGGAAGATGAATTTGAGGCAGAACTTGCAATATAGGAAAACTATGGTCTAAGTGCTTGAAAATGACTTAGATATGAGAATTATCATCTAAAGAATTGAAAGAATCTGTTGATGCATTGAAATCTAACTTGGATTGCTTGTGGTTGATTCTGAAACCCTAGACCTTCATCATTGTTTTTCAACCTTAAAATTCAACCTTTTTATTCTCAATTGCTTTGATTAATTTCTTGTTTATTTCATAAACTTTCACAACAACAATCTTTAGAAATTCACTTGTGTTCGTGTTTAGTTGATCTCGTCTTTTGTGTTTTATTTAGTTAGATTTAATTTTAGGTCTTCGAATATTAGATTAATTTGGAATCCTCGTGGGAACAATACTTGGAGTTGCCAAACGCTATACTACATCATTCTTGTGCACTTGTAAGGGCAGACCAATCAGTTAGATGTTAGATAGCTACACGATTTGTCTTGGGTTCTGGGGTGGAATCTGGGGCTGGGCCTATCAACTTCGTATCAGAGCATTAGGTTAAATTCATACAGACTTCGCAGTTTTTGTGCATTCTTGAGACTAATGACCTTATGTTTTTTTTTCGTATTAGTATCATGCCACCTAGACGTGATAGACCTCAGACTCGCATCCATAAGGTTGGGGAGCCTAATCCACTACTTCCAGCACCACTATCACTCGCTAATAAGGCCACAAGTGAGAATGAACCTTACCTATGGGAGGTGCTCGACCAACTTGACAGGACCCGCCCCGAGTTCCTAGGAATTCACTACGAATCCTGTGGAATTTCCGACATCAACTGATGCCGGGCCCACTTACTAACATCAAGCCCATTTTCCAGATCAAGGGATTGAGGAATAAGACTTTCTATCGAAATTTCGGCAGAGTCTCCCCTGAAGAATATGCATTTCCCAAAATTTCCAATCTGTCAAATATAATTACTTAACCAACAACATGCACAAGATAATAACATGCAATTTACATAATAGGCCTCCGGCCTCATAACCAAGCATTTCTAAAACGTTCTTGCTTTAGAACTCATTGAAAATCCATACACCCATAGAACTTATAGTAACAGTAATTAGAGAAGACCCTTTCCTCTTCCATAGGCACAGTCATAAGTAGTTGTTAAGATTCAATCCACAATCTTTCATCAATCTAAAATAGTTTTCAGCCCCGTCACAACCACAAACACATTTTAACCGCATCCCTTCAGGAAAAATTGGAATATAAACCAACTCAACAAATCTAATAAATAGAATTTGACCCCATTGACCAAATTAAAATTCCAAAAATATAGTTTATCTTGCGGCTGCACCTGCGTGAGACCCCAGACTACCTACGTACTCTTACTGAGGGATCAAGCCACACGTAATTCTTCTATCAACAATCACGATTCAAATAATATACGATTATCTAAAGTAATACCAAGGATTAAATTTAGAATTATTTACAACATCAAATTCTGCAAGCCATACATTGAACACTTTACAAGTTCCTTTCCTTTTATCCGTTCTTTCCCGCAACTATACCCTATGCAAGGCATATGTTGCCGAACAACCCTTTCAAAACCATAAATGAAACGTTCATATCTGTGCAGAGTACTCACGAAGCACAAGTTCATGAATCTCAACTCGAAAACAAATCCACATCTATATATTTTATATGTATGTATATATATATAAATATACACACCTCACACCTCACACCTCACACCGTGATCATTACCTGGGGAAAAACAATCCAATCCAGGGATCGTTTGACTAGTCCATATGGAGGAATCCTCAACAACCATGTGGCCAGGGATGTGCCGTCCACATGGAGGAATCCTCAACAACCATGTGGCTAGGGACCAGCCTTCTAATCAGGGGACTGGGCTCACCAATACGCATACCAGAATCCTCAATACTCGTGTAGCTACCACAAGTCCTATGCACACAGATTAACACCACTAAGGGTCTATGAAACAAGCCATTAAGGGTGCCTGGGTTTCAACCATATCCAAACCATAATCACAGTTTCCAAGTATCCATTATCCCTCAATTCCAGTATCTGCATCCAAGGGGGGTATATGAGATGGTGTGTCATCGCCAAGATCCAAAATCCACTTTCATAAACTAATACATAATAAAGATAATACTCTCAAAATCCAATTTCCAAAACAAATCGTTTCCACATTAAAAATATATATATAATAAAATAATACCCAAGTTTCCTTTTTGAAAACCATATTAAACCATAATTTAGAAAAATATCGAGACTAAATAAGCCCATTCGATTTAATTAATATTCAAATCACTATGCATATACTTAGGGATATGCAACCTCTGAAAATCTCACGAGGCAATATAATAAAATCCAAAACACCATATATTTAATTTCCCAAAACCATAGCCCATCAATATATACATACTAATTCCAACATTCTCAAAGATATTTAAATTCAAAGTCCAATAACCGCATAACTAATGCACCAAAACCCAAAATCTATAACATACCCAAAGTCATCCTAACCCCTTATTATTCACTTTCCAAGACACTCTTTTAAAACCCACATCGATATCCAATGTACCCACAACCCAAGTACACAGACATATATTTGAATGTAAACATGTAATCGATATTTAATTATATCTTTACTGACTCCAAACCCCTCTATCAACCATAAGTGAATTATAATATCAATCATTAGAACAAAACAATAATAATAATAACAATATATAAACAGAAAGTCTTGTGTCACATGGTAAAGGCCGAAACTGAATCGATAATTCGCTTTTAGGGATTTTTGTAGAAATGTCACCTGAACTTATACATCAATTTTAATTTGTCACCTGAAAGAAAAATTTAAGCAAAATGTCACCTTAAGTTTTCAAAATCCATGATTTGTCGCCTGACTTTAACATCATCCAATTTTTCATCCATTTTAAATATAAAGCTATGTAAACCTTTTTGCTTGGAAATACTAAAATACCCTTAAAAGTGGATGGAAAATTGGATGACATTAAAGTCAGGTGAAAAATCATAAATTTTGAAAACTTAAGGTGACATTTCACATAATTTTTTTATTATTTTAAGGTGACAAATTAAAACTGAGGTATAAGTTCAGGTGATATTTCTACAAATATCCCTTCGCTTTTATAACCTCATTAACCAAAATACCCATTTCCAAACAAATCAATTTCCCACCGATATCACTGCTGCACCCAATATCACAATACCCAAACCAATTCAAGTTTTCAACAATACACCTAAACCCATAATTCCTAGAAACTTAATGTGTATACACAACCTTGGAAAGGTCCTAAAGCCATTCTATTACATTTACAAAGGAAGAGATGGTCTCAAAAGACCTAGGGACAACAGTTGGTCAAACTTCTCGTTTTTGGTCAACCGGACCTGCGGGGCCCACGACCTCCGATTTTTGATCTGAATGTTCCTATGAGTTCAACAAGGTTTATTATACATGTCCTACAAGTTTGGTTCGAGTCAAACAGTCGGATTGCTTGCGATCGCACGATCTGACAGTTACCGTTTAACATAATCTTTGAATCATTGAATCAAAGCATCCAGGACTCCGATTCACGATCCACGAATTCCTGCACTATCCTAGAGGTATCTAAATCAACGTTTCTGAGATGGAGTCGATCCAATGGTCCGAACATATCTAACCCGGATAACGCCTAATATGCATAATCCAATCGACGGTCAAACAATAACCTAATTCAAATCTGAGCATATCATCGTGCTCGGGACAACATGGGGATCATTTTAGGACTAGATGGGTCACCCAAACAGTGCCCAAGCGCTGCCACACGCGCCAGCAGAGCGTTGGTGTCTTGATAAATTTTGGTGACCTGAAAATTCTCGAAACACCCATCAATACATATACCTACGTGATCAGGACAATAAGTGGAGCAACTCTTGTTCTTAGACCATGGCCAAAAACTGACGGGAACGTGCCATCCATTCGAGCCAAAATCGGCCAAACTTTAAGCGATAAATCGATTTTGAAAACTCAAAAATCGATCCAAATCAACCCAACCATTAGCTAGAACACGCTGAGAGGATGAGAATGCATACCTGGATCGACAAATTTGGTGATCGAAATCGTCGGAATGAACGTTGGAAATTTTTCGTAAAAACCAGTTGGTTTTCTTGTTTTTCTCACAACTGGAGGGGGAGGTTGCAATGGGAATGTGGTGGGGCTGGAAGAGGGAAGTGAGCTGGTCACTTTGGTACCTGTCCCGACCAATTTGGTGGCTGGATGAGGCAGTGGCCGGCCAAAGAATGGCTGGCTAGAGGAGCTGGTCACTAGGGAGGGGTGTTTCGTGGGGGAGAGAGAGAGAGGGAAAAGAAAAATCAGATTTTAAAACTGAACTTCGAAATATTTACGATTTGCCAGTCTTCCGTTGATCATAACTTCTTCGTTAGAACTTCGATTTGAGCCCACTACGTGTCTATGAACTCGTATCGATCTACGTCATGGTGTTATTCAATTCCCCAAAATTCTTCCAAATAAAAAATGACCAAAATGACCCTACATTGAGGGTAAAATTGTAATTTCATAATTAATTAAATGATTAAAATTAGGTTGGGATGTTACAAACTTACACAAACAGTTGCTACAGTGAGACTTCAAACCTCAAGAAAGCCAAGGAATTGGGGGCTTGTGTCTATTTAGGCAGTGTAGACCCGGTTGAAGCCGAAAGCTGGTTCACAGACTTGGAAAGAGTGTTTGAGGTTATGAGATGTCCCAATGAGGACCGGGTTTGCTTGGCTACTTTCGTCTTGACAAGGAATGTGTTTTATTGGTGGGAGACCATTCGGCAGGGTTATGTTGATCCTATTGCCATCTCTTGGGTGAAGTTTCAGAGGATATTCTATGAGCAGTGACTACCAAGATGCTAAGAGAGCCGAATTATTGAAGTTGAGACAAGGGGCAATGACTGTGTTAGAGTATGAGTACAAGTTTAATGAGTTGTCCAAGTTTGCCCTAGAGTTGGTTCCTGATGAGGAGGAGAAGTGAAAATAGGTTGAAAGGGGACTGTGGAATAAGATTTAGACTGTCATAACTACAATTATTTACCCTTTGGTGAGAGCTTTGACCCAAGCAGTCGACCGAGTGGCAAGGTCCCTTAGTCTATCTAGTACAACTAGAAGTCGTAGGGATCCAACTAGCTTCGGCAAACCGAGTCAGGATGCATCAAAGAGATGCAGTTCTAATTCTGGTTCTTCAAGAAGTGGTTGGTCAGGGGGATTCGGATCAGGAAATACTAGAATTATATTGGGATATTGCCCATGTAGGTTTGGATTGAAGGCCCGAGGCCTGTTGTGTAAACTGTGTGTTTTTGCATTATGTGTGCTTCCAGTTGAGAAGTTAAATGTGTTTGTTTTACAGGTGGAATAATTTGGGAAATGTTCCAAATACATGGGAGACTCCGCTGAAATTTCGGTAGAAGTCTCAGCTCATATTCTTTCTAATTACGGAAAAAATGTTATTTTAGTAAGTGGGCTCGACATTGGTTAGATTTCGAACGGTTACAGGATCTATCTTGAGTTTCTTGGTGGAATCTTGGGTGGGTCCCGTCATAGGAAACTCTCTACATAGGTACAACACACTAATGTATGTATGGAGTTCAGATCCTCCAGCCCCAATGCCTCTGTGAAAGAAACGTATATCTTTTCTTGGAAATGAATTTAGCCAGAACATATAACACAAAAATATTCATAAAGGCAAATTAATTTTGCTTATTGTGGTTGAGTTAAGCCTTTTTCATTTAGCCCAAGTATCTTATGATCTTGTCTCGTTGTGCACAAATAGAAAAGAGAGAAAGGTATGAGATTTTACCCTTGATGAAGATTTTTTGGACAAGCCAAGAATGAACACTTATGTATTAAAATGCCTTCTTTTCTTCATCTTCTCACAAGCTTCTTCTCTTCCTCTTCTCACAAGCTCCTCAACCCAAGACTCCAAGAATGAAGTCATTTACCTCACCACACCTAGAGAACATAGATGCTAGACTTTCTCTAGGTTGGACTGATTTTTGGCTAAGAAATATGAGAGAGAGGATGTCTCTCCTACACATCAAGAACTCCAAATTGAAGTGCCAAACACCCCTAACTAGGTTTTGAGTCAAGTTTACCTTTTGTAGGAAAAAGCACACAAAATGAGAGAGAGAAATTCTCTCCCTAAATTTCGGCCAAATGGGAAGATGGGCCTCACTTGGGTCTTGTGGATATGTGTTGTCATACATCACTTATCCATGGGCCCAATAGGCTTTTGGTTATTTTGTTCTTCCTTTAAATCATACTTAAAAGTCCAATCCAATTCTTTATGTCAAAGTTAATTCCATAATTAACGCTTACTTATGAATTATGATTTAACTTTTAAATCAGTGTTATAGTCTCAGTAATTTGACTTAGTCAAACTATTTGACTTGGTCAATTGCTTCAGTCAAACATGTTGACTTTGACTTGACTGTGGACTTTGACCTTTGACTTTTAACTCCTAGTTTATTTTCTCTTCATTTGTTCCTCTAATCTCATTTCTTGGTGTGCAATCTGTAGGTTCCTATCAACAAGGTAACGGGTAAACTCAACTCCTCTGAGTTGACATGCGAATTATATATCACAATTTAATTATTCCTATTGGTGAAGGTCAACTATGTTTGAACCTTTCAAGACTTCCACAAATCATGGTTGATGCCTAGCAGCATGTCATGGTTATCCAAGCTACATAAAGTGTAGGGAAGAACTTATTCAAACTGAGATGACCGTACAATTGAATCCTTCTTTAATACAATACTCCTCATTCACAATATTACATAATGGAATCTAATGCCAAATATCCTAATGTAAATTATTCATTTATATGATTATTCTGGTAAGATTTGAAGACTTCTTCTTTCAAATCTTATCCACTACTTTGCGCAGAGATTTGATCAATCATATCCTTGGAGTATTCTCTCTCCTTACTGAGAGTAGAGATCCTATGTTGTACATACATTTGCCTTCATGAATTTATTGAGAATCCTCATTAACACCTTTAAATTATGTCTTCTACAACACAAATATATAGTGCCCTCAAAGACTAACAACATAGCCACAAGACATCTATGACGTCTCAGGTCTAAGGATTAGTTTACATCATTGCAATCTATGAGTTCTAGTTTGACATGTGAGTAAAGATTCACATTCTAGAACTCATGTATTTGATCGCGTTCAGTGTACTTGTTCTCCTATAAGCACCTATATCTTGGTGTCGCCACACTCAATGACTTGAGACCTCATCATTTTCTACATATAGAGAAAATATTGTGTATACTGGTCTTAGTGAAATATCAATGCCCAATTGATACTAATACGCCCAAGAAGATATTTTTTAGGATTAGGGATCATGACAAGTCTCGATGTATGGAATATCATTACATAGTTCTTATGTCCACTTCTATAGTCCTAGGACTATAGTTTTCTTATTGTTATGATAATAGATAAAATATCGTAGTTGAAAACAACTGGTCTTGCCCATGAATAACTTAATAAGTTATTACAAAAGACGTCCTTAACAGCAATTATCACATAATTAGTTGACTTCAAGAGCAGAAAACTAACACCTCCTGTTCACCCGTTTTGTGTTTACTCCTGATATGGAGGGGCGAAGTTCCCCACTGGCTTGGAGACCATTTGTTGGTCGGCAAGTCAGCTTTCTTTGGTGTGTGAGCGTGCCACTGCTAGCAATGTAAATCCTAGCAGACTTCTTTTTAGAGTGGATAACTTGCGCCCCAAGTTACTGACTTCTAAAACAAGCGATTGTGAATTTGGGTGAGGAATATCTCCCAAGTAAGTTCTTTTCTAGCCTCAGACTGGTGAGGACTTTCATAATTTATATCAGTATCAAATGGCTGTTCTGGCCAGAAATATTCGATAGAAGTTGGGCTGTTTTAGGCAGAACTGCCTTTTACAAAACAATAAATATGCATATCAACGCTAGGAAGGTTAAAAGATGGCCAGAACTCCGCTTCTGCTTGGATGGAAGGCTCTGGTTTGGGCTGGACTAGACGCGCCTTGGCCGGTCTGTACTGCTTCGTGATTTCAGATGCTAGGCTGAGCTATAAATCGATACCAAAGTTCAATTTTGGCAGAGCTTTATGTTTGCTTCACGCTTCGTGAAGCTTTTGAGTGGGCAGAATTGCAGCTTCTTCAGTTTGAAAGGGCAGAAGTGGCTATTCTTGGCTTTTGCTGAACCAAATTTGTAACGAGAGAGATCTCGTTTTAGAAGACTTATTTTCTAAGTCTGAACTTTGGAATTCTGATCTAAAGCTGGTTTCTCTTGGAATCCAAGTGAGCTTTTGGTTGTTTTCTCGTTGTTGTTTTTTTGAGTGATTGATGAATTGAGTCTCCTTCTTTGCCTATTTCTTTTTTTTTTTATAAGAGACCCTCTTAGGGAGGTGGTTCTTGTTTAAATTTTAATAATGGGCGGTAAAAAGATCTCCTATAATGTAAAGTAAAAGGGATTTTTATCAATCATGGCAGATAGGCTCTCAGTAGTTACCTCCTAAGGCAGTCCCTTCCCTGGTTTCCTGGGTGGCAGCTTTCTATTTCAACCAACGCCACCGTCTGTGTGGGCTAAATGTTATGGCGGTTGGTTTTCTTTTGTATTTTATGAACAACTCCCTGTCTCCTGTTCTAATTTAGAAGGCGTGACCCGTGAATTCCTTGGAAGATGGTGTATCGATTTGGAGCAAAATCTCGAATACAGATGGATTTTGATCTTCTGTTGGCAGTGTTTCAGAGATGTCCCTCTCATATTTTAAACTTAGTTAGAATTGCTGACTTTTCAAAGCTGAGGTAGTCACGTGGGTGTGTTTTTAATCCCTTGGGTTTGAACCCAACAAAAATTATGGGCTGATCCCTGAAGCCCAAATGACAGTTTCCACGTTGGTCTTTCTTGGGCTGGGGCTTCGTTTTCGACATCCGGGCGTGAAGCCCAACCTGTCTGGATCCTAATCTTGTTATCCTCAAGTTTTCAGGCTGGGCAGGTAATTTTACCATGGGCCTGTCTTTTGAACTTTGGCGTGCTGATTTTAGGCCCAAACAATGCCCCCTAAGTCTGAATCGTTTTGGAACGGTTTCAGACTTAATGTTTTTGCCATTAATTCGCGCGCCAGTCTTTTCCGTTTTTTAGCCATGTCTGCCACGTCTACCTATTACGAACTTAGAGTTCGTGGGAAAACGGCTAGTTATTAGCTAGTTACTTGCTAATAATCATCAGGTGCCGTTCCATCTTATTCTTCCCACGTTTTCGAGCTTCTCTTTTTAAAAGAAATTCAAATCCACCGCTTCTGAAAACCTAGCCCTTCCGACTCCGTTTCTCCGAGCTTTTCTTCGGGATTTCCATTGTTTCCTTCGGACCTCCCTTTTCTTTTACTCTTTCTCTACTTCTTCCCTTCGAATCAGAAAGGTCTTCCCCCAGGTCTCGTGCTCAGTCTTCTTCAGCTCCAGTTCCTCCCGATTGCACTACTGGGACCGGGATTGATGCTCATGCGATAGAAGTCCGGAGCAAGCTTCATCCCTTTGCCCAAAAGAACCTGGACGAGAATGTCCTTCATTTGTTCGAGAACACCCTGGTGTTAGGGCCTCATTGGTTTGGTCCTGTTCCAGCTGAGATGGCAGAATTGCTGAAAAAGGATGCCGAGGCTCCTTTGTGCTTTGAGAGTAGTTCTGCCCTGGCTTCTTATTCTTGGGTTAGCAAGAATTTGAGCCGGTCTTTCCCATCCAGTGAGGTGAGGAACAGTCCGGTCAAATGGGCAGACTGGATTGACAGACTTCTCCCGAGATATGGGGGTCACTGGAGGAGAGCCGGGATTTATGATGCCATTCTCCTGTCCAAGCAGTCAATTAACAGAGATGAGAACCTGCTTGCCGCTGCTTTGTGCTTCTGGAATTCTGCCAGCAACACATTTGATTTCCGTGTAGGTCCTATGGCGCCAACCCTGCTGGATATGGCCCAGATCTTTGGGTTCAGGCCCTATGGTAGGCCTGTTGATGCTGTTGGAGATTATCACAGGCGAAAAAACCAAGAGAAAGTGGTCACTCCTTTCACTATCTCTTCAGCCACGATCAACCAGAACTGCTCTTTCTCCAATTATCTGAAGAAATTTAGTGCTGAGAAGGACAAGGATCAGCAACACATGTTGTTCCTTCTGTATTGGCTGAACTTCCCCAATCGGTCTTCTGCAGTTCTGCTTGAGTACAGACATCTGGCAGAAGCGCTTCACAATCACACTGATGTGGGGCTTGGGCCTACAGTTCTGGCTCACCTTTTCAAGAATCTGCACACTGCCACCCTGGAGAATCCACTGAACCTGTCGGCCCCTGGCGCATTCTGGATGATCCAGATCTGGCTGCAGGTCTATTTTCCAGAGCTAAGGTTCCCAGACATAGTTCTGCCTGAAGACCAAGTCCTGGCCCTTCCTCTGATATCGGCAGAAGTGCCCAAGCATTCTATTGAGGAGTACTTGATGCTCTTTAGGCATTGTACAAAAAGGTCGGCAGCTCAGTGGCAAGTGGTGATCAGAAGGACCTATCCCTGGTTCCAGACCGAATTTCGGTTGTTCGAGAAGGAGCCAGAAGACGAGGCTTCCAGAACAGACTTCAGGAGGAAATTTCTGAGCATCACTCTGCCCAGAGATCTACCCCACGGTGGCGGCAAACTCCCAAATTATCATCTGGGGGCAGAACTCTATCATCCCAACTTCTGTGCAAGGCAGCTTGGCTGTCCTCAGCTCATTCCGCTGAAATCATATTGGAGTTGCAATCGGGCCTCCTCTTGGAGGGATGCAGATGATCTGGAGGTGCACAAGGATGCCCGGCGTGCAGTGAACAAAATCAACAACAGCACGGATGCCCTCTATCCCTCGTGGGAGCTGAATTCTTGCAGTTCCGCTGATTTTGACGCTTGGTGGAAAGCCAGATTCCAAGGTCTGCCTGCTTCTGTTACTGCCCTCAAGGTGCTTTTTGATGGTTGGGAAAACTGGCTCATTTTTGCGGATGGGGACGCCAAAACGCACATGGTCCAGACCATCAAAGACATCAATGCACAAATCATAGGAGGTAGATTTCTGATTCTGTCTGGGATTTGTTCTGTCTTGATGATTGATTTCTAATGCCTGTTCTGCCTATATCAGATCCTTCTCTAACAACCAACGTAGGTGGGCAGTCTGTTCAGGCTGGAGAAGTGATCGGTAAGTTTCCTTTTAATTTGTTTCTGCTGTCTTTTCCTGCTGGATTGGTTTCTAATCTCTAACTTCTTGGTGTAGTTTCTTCTGTTATTGCCGCCGGGGACTTGGAGCTTCCTTCTATAGATGAAGAAGATGAGGTTCAGGTAGAACAAACTCCTGCCGAGGCCGCTCTTTCTGGCAGAAGAAAAAGAAAAGGACCTACCCCTCCTTCGGACAATACCACACGGCCTGGCATTTCAGGTAAGCTCGTGATGTTCCAGGTATTCCTTTCAAATTTATTCTGACTTGCCTTCTCTTTCCTAATCTTTGCTTTTTGTTCTGTCCAGCTGAAAGTCCTTCCCCTCCTCCTACTAAGTTGAAAAAACTTAAAAAGAGGAGTGAAGTGGAGTATGTTGCCACAGAAGAAACCGCAGCAGTCCCTACCACTACTTCTGGGACGGATGAGAGCTGCGAGAGGCTTTTGAGGAGGTGGAGCAGGAAAAAGAGCTGGAAGAGTTGGAAGGAGTGCCTCAGGAAAAAGCAGCAATGGTGGAAGGAGAGGTGAGTTTTATTTCTGTGATTTGTATCAGTTCCCCTTTCGCCCCATTCCTTCTGTTCTGACCCCTGTTCTGTAGGAGGAGATCCCTGCTGAGGTGATTGCAGAGAGCATTGCCTTGGCGCAGAAGCAACAAGGGGGTCCAAGGGCTGAGCTGACCAGCTCAGAACTGGCCATATTTGAGGATGCCGAGGCAGAGCACTCTACTGCCGCTCCAGCGGCTGAGGATCAGGCGAAGCGGTCTGCATCAGAGCCTGTGGATCAGGTAGAACTATCTGTTGTAGTCCTGGAGGCTAAGGTGGAAACAACTGCCGCTGTTCCTGTGGTTAGGGTAATTTTCCTCTTTACCTGTCCATATTTTCCGGCAATTCTGCTTTGTTCTCCTTTTTTAACTGTCGTAGCCTTTCTAGGTAGAAGTGCCTAAAGCTGTTGGCGCCCTGGCAGTGGTGACCAGTCCCCTGAAGCCTCTCATTGTTGCTGTAAGCTTTTATAACTTTTAGGCCCCTTGTTTTCCATTTTCTGCCTGGTCTTAACTTACGCTTTCTTCTGCAGATGCCTATTCATTCCTTTCCAGGATCATCTACCACGGCTTCTTTTGTTGATCCAGAACTGGAGGAGTTTGAAGCCATGGATCTGGATGCTCAATTGGATAGGTTGGAGAAACTCAGCTCTCCTCCAGGCAGGGCAAAATCTAGGGCAGTGGCGGAGGCCATGGAGAGGTTGAAAATCTGGCAATCCACTGAGCTGGAGCTTGACCAAGATAAGGAAGCCTTTGATCAGCTGATGACGGACTTGGACCTGCTACACAGACAGAACATGGCTCCGTAGCCTATTCTTAAGATGGGCCTAAGCTTGGCCAGAGATGTGCTCATCTTGCATGATCGTTATGAGGATCTTAGGCCCAACTTCAAGACTTCTGAGTTCTGCAAGGCCACTCATGAAGCCAACCTGGCTGATTTTGCAAAGCAGAAAGCAGAACTGGACCAGATGGTGGTAGGATACAAGGAAGCCAGGGCTACCACAGACAAGCTGGAGAAGCAAATTGAAGAGCTCCAAAAACAACTGGTGGAGTGCAGGGAGGTGCAGAGCAGGCTTGGGGCTGGACTGAGTTCTAAGACCAAGGCTACCTTCCTTGTGCAAAGCATGGTTGCAGCTTCCAAGCCAGCCTTGGAAATTGCAAGGGCTTCACTTCATCAGGGGGTACTGCTCCAGAAAGAGCTCTCTGTCAAGAAGGCGAACCAGCAGGAAACCCTTAGAAAACTAGGGTTTTAGTTTTTTCTACTTTTAGCTTCTTTATTGTTTGAAAAATTTTGCCGCGAGGGTGGCTATTTTTATATAAGCTTATTTATTTGTCGCCCTTCAATAGCATTTTACTACTTTTCATTTACTCTTGATGCAATAACCGGACACAGTATTGAAAGTAAAAACAAAACAACTTTAAAGCAAAAATGAATCCAAACAAACAAAAAACAAAAAAAGGGTCAGTCTTGTTCCTTTTTTATCCCAGGGTCTGTCTGTACAGCCTGCGAATCCCACATGGTTGGATAGAATTTCTTTAACCATTTGTCATTGATTGGGGCAGTATGAATAACTCCATCTCAGTCCTGCAACCTATATGCCCCCATTCCGAGGATCTGGTTAATTACAAAAGGGCCTTCCCATGTAGGTGACCATTTCCCAAATCCAGCTATGTGTGCTCCAAGGGGCAGAATTGCCTTCCAGACTATTTCTCCCTCTTCAAAACTCTTGTTTCTGACTCTTTTTTTGTAGGCTCTCGACACAGCCTGTTTTCCTGCTAAGAGTTTGTTGAGGGTGTCAATCCTGCTTGCATCCAATTCTTCCAATTCCAGCAACATGGCTGAGAGTAGTCTTCTCCAGTGAGACCGTGCTGGTGAGCAATTCTAAGAGACTGGACTGCTATCTCCATGGGAAGAATTGCAATCATGGCCGTAGGTTAGAGCATAGGGGGTCATGCCAGTTGCTTCTCTTTTTGAAGTTCTGTATGCCCACAAAGTCTCTGATAACTTCTCATGCCATTGTTTTGGATTCTTCTCCAGCATCTTTCTGATGATATTGATAATCACCTTGTTACTTGATTCTGCCTGTCCATTAGCTTGAGCATAGTAAAGAGTAGATTGAAGCAGTTTGAACTTGAATGTTTCTGCCATATCTAGCATATCCCTAGATATGAAAGAAGAACCCCTATCAGTTGTGATTGATTCTGGAATGCCAAACCTTTGTATGATTTGTTCTTCTATAACGGTGATGATCTCTTGAGATGTTGTGGTTTTTACTGGCTTGGCCTCTACCCACTTGGTGAAATAGTCTGTGGCAACAATAATAAAACAGTGATGCTGGTTGCTGGCTGGATAGATTTTGCCAATGAGATCCATTGCCCATCCCCTAAAAGGCCGTGGTTTTACCACTGGATTCATGGGAACCGAAGGAGCCTGCTGGATTGGGCCCTGCCTTTGACAGGCTTCACATCCCTTGGAATAGTTGATGCAATCCTTCATCATGGTTGGCCAGAAGTAGCCATACCTTCTGATTAACCAGCACATCTTTCTTCTCCCTTGGTGAGCTCCACAGATCCCCTCATGGGTTTCTCCCATGACTTTCATATATTCTGTCTTCCCGAGGCACCTTAATAGCACCTCATCCTTACTTTTTCGGACCAAATCTTCATTCCACATGAGGTAGTTTGTAGCCATGATTCTGACTCTTTTCTTAGAGGGCAAAGTGGGATATTGTAAGTAAGTCATGATAGGCTCCCTCCAATCATCTTCAGTGATTAAGGCAGAATTGACTTCTATCTCCATTCCTCTAGTCAAAACAGATGGTAGACTTTTTCTTCCTATCTTGATGATCCTCTGGACGCAGTCTTCAGGCATTTGTATGCCTGATGCCACCTGAGCCAGTTCATTGGCTGCAAATTTTTCCTCCCTTGGGATGTGTTCCCAAGTAGCTTCTCTAAATTCTGTCAATAGATTTCTAGCCGCTACTAGATATACAGCCAGAGAAGGATTTAGACACTTGTATTCTCCAGCAATCTGTTTTAGGACAAGCATGGAATCTCCCAAGATCTCCACGGATTGGATTCCTAATTCTACCAACATCTCAAGTCCTATTATCAAAGCTTCATACTCGGCCCTATTGTTGGTGCACTGGAAATCTAACTGGAAGGAATAGCAATGTCTGACCCCCAATGGTTCTTCCAGAACAATCCCGGCTCCTGAAGCCTTATCTGTCTTTGATCCATCAAAATATAGTTTCCAAGGTGTGAGATGAATCGAATAGATTGGATTGTTAAGGCAAACATGAGCTCTAGTTAGTAGATTCACATTTGCTATGTCCAAAGAGTCCATGTTTTCAATTTCCTCTCATGGGTGATCTGCTAGGAAGTCTGCCACAGCTTGCCCTTTGACAGCTTTCTGGGGGACATATCTGAAGGTGAATTCTGTCAAAGCCAAAGTCCATTTCCCAATTCTGCCCCTCAGCATTGGTCTTGTTAGCATGTATTTGATTAAGTCTGTCTTGGCAATGATGTAGATAGTGTGTGGCAGCATGTAGTGTTTGAGTTTTACAGCAGTGAAATACAAGGCCAGGCAAAGCCTTTCTATTGCGGAATACCTTCTTTCCACTTCTGTCAATGTTCTGCTTAGATAGTAGACTGCTTGTTCCTTTCCTTCTTTGTTATCTTGAACTAGCAGACTTCCAATGGATACTTCTAATGCAGATACATAGAGCTTGAGTGGTCTGCCTCTTTTTGGTGGGGACAGAGCTGGTGGATTTGAGAGGTAATGCTTTATTTCCTGGAAAGCCTGTTAGTGCTGTTCTTCCCACTTGAATGTTTGTTCCTACTTCAGCCTTAAAAGGGAAGAAAAAGGTTGGATTTTTCCTGCAGAATTGGATATGAACCTCCTTAGAAAATTGATTTTTCCTAGGAGACTCTGAAGTTCCTTCTTGTTCCGAGGTGGTAGGGCTTCTATGATGGATTTGGCTTTATTTCTGTCAACCTCTATGCCTCTTTGGTGAACCAAGAATCCTAAGAAATTTCCTGCTTGGACTCCAAAAACACACTTTTTGGGGTTCATTTTTAGTTTGTGCTGCCTCATTCTTAGGAATGCCTTTCTCAGACTTGCTACGTGGTTTCCTTCCTCGGGGGATTTAATCACCACGTCATTTATGTATACTTCCAAGGAATGTCCTATCATATCATGAAAAATGGAATTCATTGCCCTTTGGTAGGTGGCCCCCACATTTCTCAAACCGAAAGGCATTACAGTATATTCGAAAGCACCTATATGTCCTGGGCACATGAAGGCTGTCTTGTGGATGTCTTGTTCTGCCATCATAATCTGGTTATAACCTGCATTGCCGTCCATGAAAGATAGCATCTGGTTATGAGCAGCTCCATCTACTAGCATGTCTGCCATTGGCATAGGATATTCGTCCTTGGCAGATGCTTCATTCAGATTTCTGTAATCCACACAGATTCTAACTACCCCTGTTTTTCTTTTGAGAACAGGTACAATATTTGCTAACCAATCGGCATAGATGGCTGGCCTGATGAATCCTGCCTTGAGCAGCCTTTCTATCTCTTCTTTGACCTTTAGTTCTGTGTCCATAGACATTCTTCTTCTGGCCTGTTTAACTGGAAGGTAGCCATCTTTGATTGGCAGCTTGTGCTCCACTAACTGCCTGTCTAATCCTGGCATCTCGTGGTAATGCTAGGCAAAACAATCTCTGAACTCCTGCAAAAGTGCCATGAGTTCAGTCTTGAGTGGTTCCTTCAAAAGTGTGCTGATGAAAGTAGGCCTTGGATCTTCTTCTGTCCCTAAGTTTATTTCCTGTAGAGGATCCTCCACTTCTGGCGGGGAGTCATCCAGTGCTGCTGGTGCAAAATCTAATACTTCCTTCTGTAAAATTTCCTCTTCTTGTTCCTCTATGCTTTCGTGGGTGAATTCTGCCATATTGATGGCTGGATTCTGCATAAAAAGCTTCCTTTCTTCCCAGTATATCAACAATCTTCTTGTGATGGATCGGATTGTTACAGCTCGATCCTTGTCCAGTTGATTGGGACTAAACATCAGAGTTCTGGTAGTTTAGCACAAAAAGGTCTATTCCAGTCCTCTAGAGAACTGGCTAAACCTTCTTCAATGAGCCTTTGGGCCGTGACACCATGGGGGCGGCCGTTCTGGTTGACTCCAAGGAAAGTGAAAGGACCGAGGTCATCATGATAATACCTTGCTTCAAAGCACATGGCAGAGGGTAGGAATAGCCGTGGATCGGCCTCTACAATCTCCATGCAGCCTTCTTCATTCCATAGTGCTAACTGCTGGTGGAGGGTGGAAGGAATACAAAGGCTCTGGTGAATCCAATCCCTGCCAAGTAGTGCATTGTAGGTGGCGGAAGTAGTGTCTATCACAAAGAATGCTATTTTCAACTCTTTGCTTCCAACTATGACATCCACGTCTAAGATGCCATGAATTTTGGTAATGACCCCAGCAAAGTTGGTGACGGTCAAACGTGTTGGAATCAAATCCTTCTCTGTTCTGCCCATCTTGGTCAGCATTCTGTGGGGTAATAGATTAATGGCTGCACCTCCATCTACCATGATCTTGGAAATAGGAATACCTCCAAGATTTGCCGTTATAAACAAAGGCCTGAGGTGATTTGCCATTTCTCTTGTCTGTTTGGAGAAACAAAGTTGCTCTGTAGCTGGGTTATTGGCTGTTCCGCCTGTCCTGGGGTTGTCTGCTTGCCGTTCTGGTGGCTCCTTTGCTTCTGTCAATCTACATTCAAAGCTTTCCTGAGAGAAAACATCTCCTTCCAAAGTGCTTTCTTGTCCCTTGGCGGCCCTGAATTTCCCTGGTAGGATGAATACCATGTTAATTCCCAAATCACCCTGTAGCAGGTCTTCCAACTCTGCGCCAAAAGCTTCTGTTTCTACGTCCAATTCTTCACCAAATTGCATTAGTTCTTCCCCGTATTCTTCCGTCCAGTCATCCTGCTCTATAGCTCAGAGGGGCTCATATGCAGATGGTTCGTAGTCCAATTGCTCTTCTTCATATTCCTCGGTGTAGTCGTCTTCTCCTTGTAGCGGGGTAGACCCGGATTTCTCTAGTGCCTGTATGGTGTTGGGATGACTGCCGGATGACGAGGCTAGATGGCTAGGAGATCTGGCTGGAGGTTCTGTTTTTAGCAGTTCCCTTGACTGGCAAGCTTTCTGTTCTGTCTGGGGAAGTGTTTTAGGATTTTTTCCTTTCCTGGCAGAATTGGTATCTGGATGTACTTGCGTATTATCCTGGCTCTTAAGATACGTGCAGTATTGCCTTTGGATTCTTCTTTTTTGAGTTCTGGTTAGCTCCAGAGTTGGTCTACCACTTTTTCCTACGGAGTACCATCTACCCTCTATGATCGTTGCCAAGGGCTTTTCATTTCCGAGTGTCTTGACTGGTATTTCCTTCCTGGGTTGCTCCGTCCTCCTTTCGCTGTATTGTGTAGGCCTAAGACAACTCTTCTGCCTTATTTTGTCTCGGGATGAGGTTCCAATCCTGTCGAAGACACTAGGTGTAGGCTGATTTTGTCTGTCTAGAACCACCTCTAGCTCTGTTTCACATTTGCACTTGCTACAGAGCACCACCCCAGCCGAGATGGTCGCTCTTGGTATTTGACTGGTTTCCCTTATGATTCTTCTGCCTCTGCTGCAACCAGCATCTGTCATTGGCTCAGTTTCCCTCTGTTCTGGCCAATTCAAGTTGACCATATTGACTTGTGGCTGAGGGAAAGGATCTGTCGTGACCGATGGAGGTTTTTCTGCCAGTTCCAACCTTCCTATCGTTATCCCTTCTTGTATTACGTCCCTGAAAACAACACAACTATTGGTAGAATGGTTCCAAAAGTTGTGCCACCTGCAGTACTGTCTGCCCTTGAGTTCTTCCGGCTTGGGTATTCTGTGGGGCGTTTCTATCGCCTTTTGCAGCAGCATTTCATCAAACAAAGCATCAACCTTGGTTAAATCAAAAGAGTAGACCTTGTTTTGCGTTGGCTTGTTGGGAACGAATCCTCCTGTGAATGGTGGGGGCTTTTGGTCTTTAAGTGGCTTTGTAAGGGCTTTGCAACTAATGGGATGTTTTAGTTTTGCCATTTCTGCCACTGAAACCTCTCTCTCTTCTGATTCTTCTGCATCTTCCTGTGATTCCACCTCAATCTCAGGTGGACTGAAGAAGAAGGGGTTTTGTAGTATGTACCTTTGGAGGAGTTCCTCCTTTGCTGTTCTTCCCTGAGTAACTCCTCATATTTGGATGCTTTATCAGCCAGTTCTGCCAGGTCTCCAAACAACATTCCGTCGAACCTCTTCCTGAGAGAGATTTTAAGGGCAGCTTGGGCCATCTGGATGAAGTGTCTTTCTTCCATAGGGATTCGGCACTTCATTTTGAGCTTTCTGAACCTGGTTATGAAATCTTGAGCCGGTTCATCTTCACTTTGCTTGAGGGCAGCTAGATCACTGATGGTGACTTCTAGCTGAATCCTGTAATAGTAGTCATGGAAGACATTTTCCATCTGCTCCCAAGTTTGAACAGAATTAGCTGGCAGGCTGGTGTACCAGGTAAAAGCCTGTCCAGAGAGAGAATTGCCGAAAAGCCTTAATTTCAACAGAGGGTTGTTCTCAATAACTATACATTGGACGGAGAACCTGCCTATATGTTCAACTGAGGAAGCATGGGGTTCCTCCCCGTTGAACAAGGTGAAGTTTGGTACTTTGAAACCTGGAGACAGCGGTATTTGATCAATATAGGCTGGGTATGACTTTCTGTAAGTAGGCCTTTCCCCTCTCCTAGCCTCGGGCTCCATGATTTCGCTGATCATTCTTTGCAATGCTCCTATGTCATTCAAAGCATTGACGGGGGGAAGATTTTGTCCCTGTTCTGGCTGGACGTAATCGATCCTAGGCTCTGCTCTGTATGGTCTGGGTGGGGCTTCCTCCCTGTGCCCTTCCTGCTCTTCGATGTCTGGGTGATTCCTCCCGCTTGCCCCCGGCCTATTCCTGTCATGATTAGCAAAAAGGTTATTTCCCCCTCTGCCTCTTCTTCCTCTTGCGGGTGGAGGGAATGGATTAGGGTCCATCCTTCTGGGTCTATATGGAAATACTACTGGTGGTTCAGGCAGAAGTGCCAAAGGTTGATCATGCGGGGCCATATGAGGTGGAATGGGCTGAGGTTCTGGCTGGTTCTGCTGGGTTAGTACAAGGTCATCTGGTCGGGATGGGGCTTCGTGTTCTTGATTAGGAAGGGCTCCTTCCCTCGGACCAGCCTGGATTTCTCTGTGGTCTGGTACTCCAGCCATCTGTGCAACTAGGGGTTTTCCTGGTATGGCCATGCTAGTCCTGGCGGAGGGCCATAAGGGAGATCTAACTGCTGGACTACAGCATCCGGATTTGGGATTCTGGCCATGGCGGATTTTCGGTCCTTCCGAAACTGTCTGTTAACCTGCCATTACATCATGGCTGTCATGTTATTGAGAGTGTCCTGGCTCCTTTGTACTGTGATTTCTTGTCGGAGTACTGACTCCTGTATTTGATTCATCGTTCTGGAGCCAGTCCTGGAACGTCTACTTCCTGTACTGCCGTGGGCTGATTGCCTAGCATCGCTTTCTTCTGACTCGAGGCCTTCCCTGAGAGCCATCTGGTTTATCTCCGTGGTGGTACGGGTTCTGGCTAGAGCTTCCGGTATTTATAAATCTGTGAATGATTCTGTCAGAGTATGTATACTGAGAAGTCCCACTGGGCGTGCCAAATTGTTCACCCATTTTATGTTTACTCCTGAGATGGAGGGGCGAAGTTCCCCACTGGCTTGGAGACCATTTGTTGGTCGGCAAGTCAGCTTTCTTTGGTGTGTTAGCGTGCCACTGCTAGCAATGTAAATCCTAGCAGACTTCTTTTTAGAGTGGATAACTTGCGCCCCAAGTTACTGACTTCTAAAACAAACGATTGTGAATTTGGGTGAGGAATATCTCTCAAGTAAGTTCTTTTCTTGCCTCAGACTGGTGAGGACTTTCATAATTTATCTCAGTATCAAATGGCTGTTCTGGCCAGAAATATTCGATAGAAGTTGGGCTGTTTTAGGCAGAATTGCCTTTTACAAAACAATAAATATGCATATCAATGCTAGGAAGGTTAAAAGATGGCCAGAACTCCGCTTCTGCTTGGATGGAAGGCTCTGGTTTGGGCTGGACTGGACGCGCCTGGGCCGGTCTGTACTGCTTCGTGATTTCAGATGCTAGGCTGAGCTATAAATCAATACCAAAGTTCGATTTTGGCAGAGCTTTATGTTTGCTTCACGCTTCGTGAGGCTTTTGAGTGGGCAGAATTGCAGCTTCTTCAGTTTGAAGGGGCAGAAGTGGCTATTCTTGGCTTTTGCTGAACCAAATTTGTAACGAGAGAGATCTCATTTTAGAAGACTTATTTTCTAAGTTTGAGCTTTGGAATTCTGATCTAAAGCTGGTTTCTCTTGGAATCCAAGTGAGCTTTTGGTTGTTTTCTCATTGTTGTTTTTTTGAGTGATTGATGAATTGAGTCTCCTTCTTTGCCTATTTCTTTTTTTTTTTTTATAAGAGACCCTCTAAGGGAGGTGGTTCTTGTTTAAATTTTAATAATGGGCGGTAAAAAGATCTCCTATAATGTAAAGTAAAAGGGATTTTTATCAATCATGGCAGATAGGCTCTCAGTAGTCACCTCCTAAGGCAGTCCCTTCCCTGGTTTCCTGGGTGGCAGCTTTCTATTTCAACCAACGCCACCGTCTGTGTGGGCTAAATGTTATGGCGGTTGGTTTTCTTTTGTATTTTCTGAACAACTCCCTGTCTCCCGTTCTAATTTAGAAGGCGTGACCCGTGAATTCCTTGGAAGATGGTGTATCGATTTGGAGCAAAATCTCGAACACAGATGGATTTTGATCTTCTGTTGGCAGTGTTTCAGAGATGTCCCTCTCATATTTTAAACTTAGTTGGAATTGCTGACTTTTCAAAGCTGAGGTAGTCACGTGGGTGTGTTTTTAATCCCTTGACCCAACAAAAATTATGGGCTGATCCCTGAAGCCCAAATGACAGTTTCCACGTTGGTCTTTCTTGGGCTAGGGCTTCGTTTTCGACATCCTGGCGTGAAGCCCAACCTGTCTGGATCCTAATCTTGTTATCCTCAAGTTTTCGGGCTGGGCAGGTAATTTTACCATGGGCCTGTCTTTTGAACTTTGGCGTGCTGATTTTAGGCCCAAACACCTCCCACTTGCATTAAAGCCAATCAGATGTGTATCTAATACAACTAATCTTCTGGGTGTTATAGGCGTAGGCAATGGATCTGATACGTTATCTGCATAATCAACTTGAGATTTCTAA
This sequence comes from Prunus persica, assembly GCF_000346465.2. Classification (NCBI taxonomy): domain Eukaryota; kingdom Viridiplantae; phylum Streptophyta; class Magnoliopsida; order Rosales; family Rosaceae; genus Prunus; species Prunus persica. Next base: position 13,527,758 of record NC_034011.1, on the reverse strand, counting down.
CTTTATCACTACTTATGATTCCTTAATCATGAGGTTAAGTCCATTAGTGTGTTTTGGACTCTTTATGAGACCTTGGTTCCTTGGCTTGACCTATCGCCCCATTATTGTTAGAGTGTGGGTACACTACCAACCTTATGGTTAGAACCATTCAATAGTTCATATATGAACTATATTTGTCCAAATACCTTTATTGTTGAATTTATATCTAGTATGATGCACTTGATAGTTGCGATGGTTCTGATCTTGGGATTAATTTATATCTAGTATGATTCTCCCATTGTAAATGATATCATACCTATTTGCACAATATGAAATATGTATTCATTTCTTGTGCTCTTTTGGGATTTAAGGATATGCACCTTTTGAAAGTTTACTTCCATATTCTATAGGAAAGTAACATTTCTATTTAGAAGTTTCTATCTTGGAACTTCTTAGCACATGGTTTGAGATAATCTAATTAGCTCAATTTATATTTTAGATTTATCATGATAAATCATTTTCCAATATATTTTTATCCCAAATCATTTCCTAACGAATGTTTTAGCCATAACTTTATGAAGAGGTAATACAATGTTGTGTCCAATATTGGTATGTCATCTACATACAATATTAGGAATACGACTTAACTCCCATTAATCTTCTTGTAACACAAGAGATTCATTCATGTCTTTGAAAAGATTCAAACCCTTTTGACTTTCTTATCAAAGTGAATGTTTCTAGCTCCTACTAGCTTGCTTGAGTTCATTGATGGACAACTATAGCTTATACACTTTGTGGCTTGAACCTTGGGCAATTTCATAAAAGTTCTTTTATGTTTTTTGTTCAAAACTTCACAATTTAAGTCTGTAGCTATTTGAAAGAAATATCTGAATAGTTACAAGTGAGAAGGTTTCTTCATAGTCAATTCCTTCACATTATTGTAATTCTCATGATTCTACTTTAGCCTCATAGTTTTCTATCTTGCCCTTCAAGCCCGTCTTCCTCTTGAAGACCATTTGCAGCCAATTGGTACGATATCTTGTGACGGGTCGATTAGTTCTCATGTCCACCTATATATTTCTAGGACTATAGTTGTTTTACTATTATGATAATAGATCAAATATCATGGTTGAAAACAACTGGTCTTGCCCATGAATAACTTAATAAGTTATTACAAAGGATGTCCTTAACATTAATTATCACATAATTAGTTGGCTTTAAGGGTATACTACTAACACCTTACCCCCTCTCTGTAGCCTATCTCAAATCTCTGTCTATTCAATTAATACCAATTAACTCTCATCTAACTCTGTTAAGCCTAAATTAAATTAAATAAATAAATAAAAACAAATAACAAAAAGAACCCAATCAGTGCCCATCCCAACTTCGACAGCCACCCACCACCCACTTAACTGTCGGACTCCGACAACGATGTGACTGGATAATATGGGGATCTAACAGATCTGAGTACGTCTTCATTATTATTGAAGGCTATGTAGTAGAAATAAGGAAGGTGAAAAACTTTCACGTGTGCATTCATTAAAGAACAATTTCGTAAATCAAAATAGCCTTGTAGCTAGCTCAAAATTCAAGATTGTTTTTTATGTGAACCTAATTTTCTATAAAATAAACTTAATTCCAAATGATAGATATTTATGAAACATACGAGACAAGTATTACAAAAATATTTTAGGCTTTTAGGAGCTATAGTTCCACAACTTTCAAAATGGCTTCGAGAGTCCTCAACTCCACTTTCGTTTGTAACAAAAGTCCTAGAATAACTTATGTTACTTGTTTCCACCAAAATAAGGGGCAAACTGGTCCTTTTTGACTGAGCTCAACGAGGCACCCAAGGCCGATGATGCCGTTCAGTTCTACAAGGTTGCTTTCGGTGTTGTGGATCTTGCCGAGACTGCCCTATAGAAATTTAAAGCTGTGAATAATGGTGATTAGATGATAACTGAAGAGTTGAAGATATTATGTGATAAGTGCAGATCTAACAGTTGTATAGAGCATGCCACCACGATCATTGAGGAGCTTAAGGCTCCTGAGAAACTTTCAAAAAAGATACCCAGTATCAATTTAACTGGCATTGATAAGAATGTGGAGAAATTTTGTCCCGGAGAAACTCTGTTGGAAATTAGTAAGTTTCTTTATTTCCTTTACTGTAATTGATTTAGGAGTAATCTCCAACTAAACCTAGGATTCCTTGTAGGACTTGTAAATCTTTCTATAAACACTTAGCCTTCTGGCTCTATCAATACATAGAGAAATATTCTTCTCAACACAGTCTCCAATTTGACATGGTATCAGAGCGCGATTCCAGGTGTCTCTTTGTTTACAAACCCTAGCCGTCCTAAACTCTTCATGGGTGATGCTACCAAAACCTCCCAAATAGAAGCCAAAACTCCTCTAACAGAAACCATGGATCATACTAATCCTTACTTCTTGCAATCCTCGGATCATACAGGGCTTGTTATTGTCTCCCAACCTCTTGATGGAGATAACTACAGCACGTGGCACCGCACCATTACCATTAGTCTCAGTGCCAAAAACAAATTAGGGTTTGTTAATGGCACCATCAAATCTCTTTCTAAGAAAGATTCCAAATACCCTTTATGGCGTCGCTGCAACAATATAGTGATGGCTTGGTTGTTGAATTCTCTCACACCAGCCTTTGCCAACAGTGTCATCTATGCCGACACCCTTGCTGAAATTTGGAGTGATCTGCAGGATCGATTCTCTCGTGGCAATCTTACTTGTGTTTTTCAAATTTAGAAGACCATCGCCGAACAAAAACAAGGTCAGCAAACCGTCTGTCAATACTACACAAAATTGAAATCCCTTTTGGATGAATTGGGCTCTTATCAATCTGTACCACACTGCCCCTGTGGAGTCTTGAAGGTGTTGAAAGCACACGAGGATGAAGAGCAAGTCATACAATTTTTTATAGGTCTCAATGACTCATACACAGCCATTCGAGGCTAAATTTTATTGATGCAGACTCTTCCTTTTGTTAAGAAGGCATGAAGAACAACAATGTGAAGTGGGAGTCTAAAGTTGCACATGCCATGAACGTGAGCAACAAGTCGTCAAAGCCTCCTGGCTCTTCCTCTTCCAACAACTCCATAACAAATCAGACACAATCTACTCCACCACCTGCCACAGAAGGTTTCAAATTCTCCACTGAGGAGTATGCTCAACTCAAGTCTTTCCTTCGTGATGCTAAACCTCGAGCTAATTTCACAGGTAAAATACCTTCTTTTTGTGCCATCACGGGCTCATCATCCACAAATCCTTGGATACTTGACAGTTGAGCCATTGATCACATTGCGCCTCCTTACGGGCTGTCTGTTACTACCCCACTCAACTCCACTGTTGATCTTCCTGATGGGTCTCATGCAAAAATTAGTGGCCTTGGTTCCTCATGTCTGGGTGCAAACTTATTTGTTGATGGAGTTCTTTGTGTGCCTTCCTTTCGTGTTAATTTACTTTTAGTTAGCAAACTTACATCTCGTCTCAACTATTCTATTCATTTCTTCCCTACTTTTGTGTCTTACAGGATCTGAATTCAAAGAGGATGATTGGCCCGAGGAAACAAGTTAATAGCTTATACTACTTGCTCGTAAAGAGAACGTCACCACTCCACCATCCACATCCAACGCCACCACATGCCACCTCAATCACAAATCCGCAGCTCTCTGGCATCAACGCTTAGGTCATCCCTCCTAAGAACATCCAAATTTTTGTCTCAAACAATCTCTGGAATTTTATTTGATTTGCACCATCATTGTAATGTATGCCCTTTAGCTAAGCAAAATTGTTTGCCTTTTTCTTCTAGTTCAATAAAAACTGCTCGTCCTTTAGATTTACATTGCTTCCACACCTTTTCCTAACCCGTTTCTAGACATTTACCCCTCTGAAACACAATCCCACCCTCAAACAACGTCCAAAAACACGAACTGCCGGAAACGATCAATTGCCCATGCTCTGGCGGTAGATCGCTTTTTGACAGAGAGCATTCGAACTCTCGAATTGACGAAACAATCAATTGCACCTCTCGCGACGATCGATCACCCCATGACATCAACACTATTCCTAAATCTCCTTCACCAGAAAACGTCCCAAGCTCTCCACCACTTTGCCGTAGCCAACGTGTCTCTCAACCATGCATTCTCTTCCGTGATTTTCACTGCAATCAAGCTACAACTAGGCCATCATCTTCCAAGAAGTCAAGTACACGGTTTCTCTTGTCCAATTACATTTCCTACACCTCTTTATATCTCCTTCACATAAAGCTTTTGTTAACCAAATTTTAAGTGTTGTTGAGCCCACTTCTTATGCTCAGGCTTCACTCAACCCTCATTGGCGTACTGCTATGGATGTCGAACTACGGCTGCTTGCCTAATAAAACACTTGGTCAGTAGTTCCACTCCCATCTGCCAAGCGTGCAATTGGCAGTCGGTGGGGTATCGGATCAAGTACAATTCATATGGTTCTATTGAGCGTTACAAAGCTCGTCTGGTTGCCAAAGGTTTTAATCAACAAGAAGGCCTTGATTTTATGGAATCCGTTGCTCCTGTTGTGAAATTGGTCACCGTTCGTTGTGTACTAGCCCTTGCTTCTATTCGTCAGTGGCCTTTTTACTAAATGGATGTTAACAATGCCTTTCTCCATGGTGATCTCCATGAAGAAGTTTACATGACCCCTCCTCCGGGCCTTTGTCGACAAGCGGAGAGTACTTTGGTTTGTCAGCTACACAAGTCCCTTTATGATCTCAAACAAGCTCCTCGCAATTGGTTTCACAAGTTTTCTGTTGCCATTCAGAAAGTAGGATTTACACAATCTCTCTCAGATTATTCTCTCTTCACTCGTACTTGTGGTACATCATTTACTGTTCTTTTTAATCTATGTTGATGACATGGTGATTATAGGCAATGACGAGAATGCTATACATAACTTGAAGTCTTTTCTTCATAATCAGTTTCAAATTAAAGATTTGGGACATTTGAAGTATTTTCTTGGGCAAGAGATTGCAAGATCAAAGGCGGGAATTGCGATCTCCCAACGAAAGTAGACACTTGATATACTCGATAATGCAGGTCTTCTAGGTGCTCAACTAGTAGACTTTCCTATGGAGCAAAACTTGAAGCTCACAAATAGTGATGGTGAAGTGCTCAATGATCCATAGCAATTTAGACAATTGGTGGGAAGATTAATCCACCTTACAATCACTCGACCAAAGATTACTTATGCAATCAACATTCTGAGCTAATTTATGCATCAACCGAGGAAACCACATTTGGATGCCGCTTCACATGTTCTTCGCTATCTGAAACGTAGTCCAGGTCAAGGATTACTTTTCCCTTCAAACAACAAGTTGCATTTGATAGGTTATTGTGATTCTAATTAAGCAAACTGCACCATGACAAGAAGATCCACTTTAGGTTACTGTGTTTGTCTTGTGAATTCACTCATATCCTGGAAGAGAAAGAAACAGAAAGCGGTATCTCGTCCATCTGCTGAAGCCGAATATCGTTCCATGGCAGCTGCTACTTGTGAGCTGACTTGGTTGCGATATTTTTTGAAAGATCTACAAGTTACCAATTTAGGTCCTGCAAAGTTGTTCTGTGACAACCAAGCAGCCTTACATACCTAACCTTTTTATAAATACTTAGCCTTCTGGCTCTATCAATACATAGAGAAATATTATTCTTAACACAGTCTCCAATTTGACAAGTCACAAACTCGATGTCTATGAGTCTCCAATTGGTGATTCCAATGTGAAAAGTGCTATGGGGATTGAAGGTTTCCCACTGTCCTTCCAATCAATTCTTCGCAATCCTATTGTTCTAGACCATGCCTATAATCATATTGATTTCCCATGCCTTCAACATAAGATGAGGAAAGACAAAAGTGGATTCCTTAGTAGGTTTTGCGGATGAGGTTTGGCTAATTGTTTTTCTACACAGTAGGTACATTTTATACTTTGAAGAATTTGAGGATTTTACTGTTAATTGTACTTCGTCCTTGGCCTCATAGAAAACAATTTTGAAATTAGAAAACAGGGAATATGGAGATGCAAGTTTTATTTTTGATGTGGAATGATGGAAAATATTAACAAAACTTGAAATTTTACAAAGGAAAAAAAATGGCTGGAGGTGGCTGGTGGGACGTCGTAGGTGGAGGAGGTGGCTAGGGTGAGGTTTGAGTTGGGGCGCTGATTTTTTTTTTTTTTCTTCCTAAACACTTAAAATGACTGATTTGCCTCTCCTTTTGACGGAAAAAAGTCATAACTTACTCTAGGACTTTTGTTACAAACGAAAGTCGGGTTGAGGGACTATGGAAGCCATTTTGATAGTTGTGGGACTAAAGCTCAAGTTGATACAAAGTTTATGGACCATAGCTCCTAAAAAGCCAATAGTTTATATGAGATATTGGTATATATTTATAGTCCCCTTTCTATTGAGGGATACTCTTTTGGGCTCATTAAGAATTTTCTTTGCATGATCCAAACCGTCAATTTTTCAAGTTTTCATTCATAGATCATTATTGCAAAACATTAGACAAAAAATATCTAGTTGTGCCCAAAGAAATCGACGAACACGATACTTCAAGAAAGTACTAAATTAATAATCATTCAATTGAGTGGTCAAATTAATTCAGATTTAAGTGCTTTCCTGCATGGATGATCTTGGAATGAACACCTAAAAAAATAGACTATTTGGATCATTGAAATACAATACGAGGTGAGTCCTACAAGGATGTCCCTAAATAAGCTTACTTAAAGAATCCCACAATTGAAGCTATATATATAACCATTCTCTTATGCAGAAGTCCTTAGTTTTTAAAATGTCCTGACTTTGTTAATTTCTTACATTCTTGTGTTAATATATATAAACATCCTCTTATGCGGAAGTCTAAAGTTTTAAAATGTCTGAACTTTGATAATTTCTTGCATTCTTGTGTTAATTGCTTACATTCTCACTTTCGTAGGAGTATAATAGGAAGTATAAACACATTTACACTACCGTTTCTACAACTTTTACCAACCAATCAATTGGTTTGCCTTTGTTTTGGTATTTTGTTGATAGCTGGTTGAAATTCTTCATCCCAACTCCTTTTAATGTTCAACTTTTTCACGTTTCTTATATCAAATTAATGCAATGAGTTTTAAGTTATCTAGAAGTATTTGTTAGATGCAAGAAAGATGCCTAAAACAACATATCTACATTTAAAGAACTATCCGGACATCCAGACTAGAGACTACCTCTATATGTTGGCGTGAGTCAACTATTCCATTTAGGAATATATTTTATAATTATTGTGTTTACCCGTATTTCTGTGGTACTTGTGCTGGTTGGATAAAGTTCCCCGTTGACATAAAGACCATTTGTGGTCGATAAGTCAACTTTCTTTTTTGTTTGAGCATGCAATTGTTAGAGGTTAAAAACCCTAACATAATGTAAAATGTCATAACTTGCACCCCAAGCTATTGACTTTGGTCAAGTAATCGTGAATTTGGATGAGGAATATCTCCCAAGTAAATTCTTTTCTTGCCTCAGACGGGTGAGGACTTTATAATTTCTCACAGTAAAAACTAGTATTTTTAGCCAAAACTAAGTGTTTGAAAAATTAAACAAATGCATTCAAGGAGAACTGTTTATTATAAATTAAATTAAAGGAACTGCCAGGTCTAGAAAGACATCAGAATATTGAACTTCAATTTCTACCTTGATTGCCGTCTGTGACGTAAGGTGGACTAGATGTATCTGTACTGGAATTCCACGTCAGTACCTTCAACTAATAGAGATTAGCTAGAAATCGCTACCAATGTTGAAATTGGCAGAGCTATAATCAATTTGAGCCATGGAGAGGCTTGACGAGAAGGCAGAATTGGGACATCCTGCCTGTTCTAGAGACTATTTGCATGAGATTAAGACATCCTGGTGTCCTTGTTGTGGTTGAACTGGAATTTCTCCAATCTGGACTGCATTGGAACTGGCTGGATTGGCAACTACTAGGCTAGAATTGCACTTCAGTACCTGTTCTCCTTGACTGGGAAGTACTTGTAAGCTATTCTGGTGAGCTTATAACATCAAGGTGTCTCTGAGCATTTATTGAGGTTTTCATATAGTGAATAACCTGAGTATTGGGTGCTTTTACCTTTCTAGCTTAAAGGCTGCCAATTTGGTCTTGAGTTGATATCCCACAGTGGTGGTTAACTCTCAAGCTCAAAGTATAAACTAGGTAAAATTAATCCAATTATCTGTGGGTCTTGAATTAAGTTACCAGCACTAGTACGATTTAATATTTGCGCGACGAAACATTTTTCGTCGCGCAAAAAGCACTATTGCGACGGAAAAAAATTCCGTCGCGCAAACAACAGAAAACTAGCGCGACAAACATATTCATCGCGCAAACAATCTATGCGTGACCTAAATTTATTTCGTCGCGCAAAGGTAATGGATAAAACCCGGTTTATTTTGTTGGCGCCAAAATCTTGCGCGACGACAATATTGCGCGACAATTATAAGCATTCGTCGTGTAAAGATGGACAGAAAATTGGCTCCTTTTTTTTGGCGGTAAAAAAACTTGCGCGACGAGAGTTTTCGTCTCAAAAGACAACTTAGCGCGACGAAAAAATGTACCGTCGCTAAGAAAACGAGGGATACTTATTTTTGGCTCCAAAATGAAGAGTGGATAATTTTTTTTTTGCGCAACGGATTTATCTTCGTCGCGAAAAGTTTAATGCCGGTGCGATCTTGCGCGACGAAATTAACAATTTGCGCGACGGAATTCAAACCTTGCGCGACGAAAGTTTGTGCGACGGATAATATGTTTCGTCGCGCAAAAAAAGCAGATGTCGGCACGTATTTGCGCGACGGAAATGTTGTTTTGTGCGACGAAAAAGTGCCCTTTTGCGACGGCATTTTGCGCGACGAATAGAGGTGTTCGTCGCGCAAAGTCCTTCTTCTTCATATTAGTATCTGCCATTGCAGAGGCAGAATGCAGAAATTGCATTCTGCCTCTCTCTCACTCCCTCTGCCGCTGCTCTGCTGTGAATTCAGTACGTTCATTGGGTATGTATTTTTTGTCGTTAGTTTAAATGTATTAATGTAAATTCGTACTAACACTATTAATTTTGTTCTCGTTAAGGATATATGTGATTAGTGATTAGTGGAGAACGATTGAGAAGGTATGTTATTGTAAAAGTTTGTTTGTTATGTTTGTAATTTTTTTGTGAAGTTATATGTGTATAATGTTGTGAAATTGTGCGTGACGTAGCACAATGTATTGTAATGTACGAAGTTAATTGAAATTAACTTCGTACTTTTATTTTTATGTTTAGTAACACGTAGTTTCCCGTTCGAGATTAGTTGGATTTCGTGCATGGATGCATAAGGCATGACTGCGGTCCAATTAATTCTTGAATTGTCCCATTATTTGGACAGTTTGGTAATGCATAGTGTTGTCACATAATCTTCGGCTACAGGATTAGGTTTCGATTGTGGAGATTTCGGTGTCATCTCGGTACGTTCTTCGGGTGGTACGTAGGTATTTATACCTATGCCCACTTCAAGAACTGTGTCGAGATGCTGCCGAAATTAATCCGCCTCGAAATCTAATCTCATGTAGCCGTAGGTTACGTGACAGGACTATGCATTCCCAAATGGGATAGGGCCCTTACCGGAGGCATAAGGTGACATTATAACTTCGTATGAAGTTGTTGTGATTGTTGTGTCGTGATTGTGGTTTCAGGAATTATGAGCAGAAGGTGGATACAGAACCCGAATAGATGCGCAGACGAATACTTGGATGGAATCGAGGATTTTATTGAGTTTGCACGTAGACATAACCCGGGTGCAACTAGAATCCGTTGTCCTTGTAGGAGGTGTAACAACACGTTGTGGGAGACAATTGAAAATGTTGGATTTCATTTAGTAAGGAATGGAATGATTGAAACATATAGCATTTGGAATCTTCACGGCGAACAAGTAGACCATGCTTCGTCTTCAAATGCCCCAAGAGTAGACAATTTTGAACCTATTGTGGATCCTAATGATCAAGTCATGGGTATTATACAGGATGCTTTTCCATTCGCATCGACCAACATCAATCAGGAAGGGGAAGATGACGTACCTACACCAATAGACAGTGCGGAGTTTGAACAGTATGAAAAACTGTTAAAAAATGCCAACCAAGAGTTATACCCGGGGTGCGAGAGCTTTTCCGTTCTCACTGCCATTGTGGAGCTAATGCACGGAAAAATAAAGTATCGTATGTCAAACTTGTGTTTCGATTACTTTTTGGGGGTTTTCAAGAGAATGCTTCCGACGGACAATTGTTTGCCGAAAGATCATAAACATGCACAGAAGGTGTTGCATGGTCTTGGATTGGGTTATGAAAAAATCCACGCTTGCAAAAACAATTGCATGTTATTCTACAAAGAGCATGAAACGTTGGATACATGCCCTATATGTAATGAGTCGAGGTTCAAAATGACATCCCAGAATAGAACGACTAAGATACCACAAAAAGTCATGCGTTATCTGCCCCTTAAACCTAGGTTGCAGCGATTGTATATGTCGATGCATACTGCCACAGACATGAGATGGCATAAGGAAAAACGGGTAGACGATGATGTGATGCGGCATCCTGCAGATGGGGAGGCATGGAAAGAGTTCGATCGAACGTTCCCCGAGTTTGCTGCTGATCCCCGAAATGTTAGATTGGGACTTGCCACTGACGGATTCAATCCGTATGGGGTTCTAAACCAACACCACAGCACTTGGCCAATTTTCGCATTCCCATATAATTTGCCGCCTTGGAAATGCATGAAAAAAAAAATACATGATGATGACTGTTTTGATAACTGAGGATCCTGGCAGGTCAATTGATGTGTACTTAAGGCCTCTGGTTGATGAGCTGAAGGATTTATGGACAAACGGTGTTCGCACGTACGATAAATCAACTCGGAGGATGTTCACTTTGCGAGCAGCAGTTATGTGGACTGTGAATGATTTTCCAGCATATGCAATGGTTTCTGGGTGGAGCACAAAGGGTTATATGGCATGTCCTGTATGCAAGGAAGATGTAACTTCAGGTTGGCACGCGGGAAAAGTTTGTTACCTTGGTCATCGGAGATGGTTTCCATGGGACCACGAGTGGCGAGAAAAAGATAAAGAGTTCGACGGGAACACAGAGCGTCGCCTCAGACCTAGAGAATGGTCCGGTGATGAGATCGTGGAACAGCTGAACCGTTTGGATTTTGCTCCGTTCGGGAAAATAGTTAGTCGGACTAGACCTTCTACCCATTTGAACTGGACGCACAAGCCTATGTTTTTTGAGCTCCCATATTGGTCGAAACTGAAATTGAGGCACAATCTAGATGTGATGCATGTTGAGAAAAATGTATTCGACACATTGGTGGGCACGATTCTAGATATCGAGGGGAAGACGAAGGACACGATCAAAGCTCGTCTTGATTTGGAAAGAATGGGCATACGAAGGGGTTTATGGATGAATAGGGACAGTGATAAAGCTAGAAGGGATCTTGCATTCTTTTCTATGAAACCGAATGACAAAAAAGAGTTTCTAAAGTTTGTATCGTCTGTCAAATTTCCCGATGGGTATGCTTCTAATATCGCACGTTGCGTGAATGTCGATGGGGGTATATTTACTGGACTTAAGAGCCATGACTGCCATGTGTTTATGCAACGCCTACTTCCTGTGGGTATTCGACACCTACTGCCGGAAGATGTGGTGAAGCCAATCATCTTGTTATCCAGATTTTTTTCCCAACTGACGGCAAAAACATTGCGAAGGACAGACATGTTTCAGTTGCGCCATGACATTGTCCAAGTCCTATGCAAGTTTGAGATGATATTTCCTCCAGCTTTCTTCACAAGTATGATGCACGTGATGGTTCACTTGCCAGAAGAGGCATTGCTTGCTGTCCTGTCAACTATCGCTAGATGTATCCAATAGAAAGGTATATAATCCTTTTCGTTTGTGTATGCATCATTATCACAGGCTTGCTAATTTGTATCATATCTTTTTATTTTGACAGGCTTCTCGGAGAGCTGAAAAAAAGTGTACGCAACAGGGCGAAGCCCGAAGGATCAATTATAGAGGCTTGGGTTCAATATGAGTTGCTTACTTTCTGTGGAATGTATTTAAAAGATGTGGAGACGGCTTTCAATCGTCCTCAGCGTAATAACGACGGAGGTATGAGAAAGGAAAAACTTTCTGTTTTTGCCCAAAGCGCACGGCCCTTTGGAGATCCTGGACGAGGGGAGTCGTTTTCTAGAAATGACATGGAAGTAGCGCATTGGTTCGTACTGAACAATTGTGATGAGATAATGGCATACTTAGATGAGCATGAAGAGATGATGAAGCGAGAACATCCATCACATTTAGTTGCCCAGAAACAACGTGAATTATTTCCACAATGGTTTTTGAAATCTGTAAGTTATAAGTGTTTTGTATTTGACAAATATAAATTGTAGTATTTAATTTTATCAGACTAACATGTGAATGGTTTTCTATTATATTAGGTGAATAAGTTGAAATCATCGAATTCCCCCACTTACAGTGATGAGTTATATAACTTGGCATTCGGCCCGATTCGCGCTGAATTGTTTTCGGGTTGTTATATTAACGGCGTTAAATTTTTTGGGGCTGCACGAGATGACAAGTTGTGTACGCAAAACAGCGGTGTCCATGTCCCAGGTGGAGGCGAAAGTACGAACATTGATTTCTATGGCAAACTCACAAATGTCGTTCAATTGCTTTACAAAGATCGATACCAAGTGATCATGTTTAAGTGTTGATGGTTTGATAGCAACCCAAACAGGCTGGGAAGTGTTAAAATCGACCATGGCTTACTATCTGTGAACATTAACAGAACTTGGTATGATGACGACCCTTACATTTTGGCGAACATGGCAACACAAATTGTGTATCTAGATGACCCTAAAGCCGGGAGTAGTTGGAAAGTTGTTCAGAAGATGGATCATAGGAACGTGTATGCTATACCAGAACTAGACCTAACTGACAACGACGTCGACAATGTGGCTGACCAATGTTTAGAATCATCAATGGAAAATGATGCAGAAACACTTCGAGATACACATGTTATACAAGAACCGTTTCAAATCCAAGGAGTGTCTTCAATCGAAATACCGATTCAGTCAATTACAATTGAACTCGGGGATCTTCCAAGATTCGATGTTGCAGTGGGCATGAGCAGCGAAGATGATGTAGTTATAGTAGACGAGGAAGAGGAGGATTGGGAGACCAAAAGTGATGATAGCGACGATAACGAAAGTTATTATAGTTCAGATGATGAATAATTAAATTTGTTCTAATTTTATTATGTTAGTGTACAGACTTTGTGTAATACAAATGTTTGAATATATATAGTACAAATATCCAAACCTTATATATGTGGACAACTGAAACTTTATTCAAATAAATTTAATTATAAAACATTGGTAAATCAATATATCCAAACCCTTTTAATAATCATTTTTAATTTTTGTTTTTGACAAAACACATTTATAAAATGAAAATGATACAAAATTTGTTATAAAACATTGATCAATAAATATATCCAAACATTTTTATACAAAGTTCGAAAACTATTGACAATAAACATTTTTCAAAACTGAAAACCCTTGCGCGACGAAGTGGACCTCGTCGTGCTACGTTCGCTCGACGACGGAAAACTCGTCGTGCAAAGTTTGCGCGACCCAAAATACACTAGTCGCGTGAAGTTAAATAATTGCGCGACAAAGTGTCTTCCGTCACGCGCGAAAGTTTGCGCGACGATACACATATGTTCGTCGCGCAAATATATATTATTTTATAATATATATTATATATACACATATATATTTGAAATTGACGATCGAGTTAGAGTATTGTATTCATATAGGGTCATGGAGTGTAGGTGTAAAAATTCATCAAAATCGGAGTTAAAATAACCGTTAAATCATGAGTTTTCATTTATAACCGTTCAAAAGTTTTGTCCCGTTACTTGATCTCTGAATGTTTTATTTTTTCAATTTTTGGGGTCTAAGATCTCGAAGTACAAATAAACGAGTTTGACGGCTAGATTGCTGAAACTACTTTCGTAGAATGCGTTTGCCATAGCAACCATATATTCAGAAACAATAAATAGTTTACTTATACGTTCGTTAAATATAACATCACATTATGTCATATCACCCTAGTGTAAACATCTGAAATTCAAGATGAAATTCACTAATTGTATTCATATAGGGTAAAGAAAAGTAGCTGCACAAAATTATACAAATCAGAGCTAAAATAACCGTTAAATCAGGACTTTTCATTTACAACCGTCGACAAGTTTCGTCCTGTTACTCGATCTCTTAATGTTTGTTTTTTTCGATTTTTGGCATATACGATCTCGAAGTGTAAAAAAACAAGTTTGCCGGTTGGATCATGAAAACCAGTTTCGGGTTTAGGGTTTCTGCAGTTTAGGGTTTAGGGTTTAGGGTTTAGGGTACAGGGTTTGCGCGACGAATAAAGGTGTTTGGTCGCACAAAGCCTGCCAAGGACAGCATTGTGCGACGAATACAAGACAGTTCGTCGCGCCATACCAGCCAGAACTTTCACATTTCACTCTCCTTCTCGTTGGACACTTAGCGGAAATTTTTTTGCGAGGTCTTGCGCGACGAATTTAGTTCAATTCGTGTCGCTATACCAGCCAGAACTTTCACATTTCACTCTCTTCCTCGTTGGACACTTAGCGGAAATTTTTTTGCGAGGTCTTGCGCGACGAATTTAGTTCAATTCGTCGCGCCATACCAGCCAGAACTTTCACATTTCACTCTCTTCCTCCTCGAACACTTAGGGAAAATTTTTTTGCGAGGTCTTGCGCGACGAAGTTAGTTCCATTCGTCGCGCCATACCAGCCAGAACTTTCACATTTCACTCTCTTCCTCCTTGAACACTCAGGGGAAATTTTTGGCGAGGTTTTGCGCGACGCGGTACGTATACGTCGCGCAATCTCAGCCAGCCCTTTCTCTTTGGACAAATATCATGTCTTTTTTTTTTGCGAGTTTTTGCGCGACAACAATGAGTTAGTGCGTCACGCAAGAATTCAATGTCGTTGCCCGACGACGAAATATTAAGCGTCGCGCAAGTTTTCAATTTCTCCCGCTAAACCCTAGTACCCAAATTCAGGCTATTGGCAACATTGCACGACGACATTGCTTTAGTGCGTCGCGCAAGAATTCAATCTCGCCCGCTAAACCCTAAATCCCAAATTTTGGCGGACTGCCAACATTGCACGACGAAATAAACATTTGTGTGTCGCGCAAGAATTCAATCTCGCCCGCTAAACCCTAAATCCCAAATTTTGGCAGACTGCCAACATTGCGCGACGAACATGCATACTTATGCGTCGCGCAAAAACGACACTTTCACCAAATTTTGGCGGATGAATGACTTTGCGCGAAGGAAATCAATATTTTTCGTCGCGCAATAGCCATTTAAAATTTCTTGCGCGACGTAACCTTTTCTTCGTCGCGCAAAAACGAATAAAATTTCAGAAACCACGCGATGGCCTCTTTCTTCCCCAGATTGCTATTTTTTTTCCCCGTCGTCTCTCTCCCCACCGTCAGCTCAGCCTCCTACCCCAGTGGATTTGGATCGCGCCCGCGACATTGGTGGTACCCCGAAGCTCGCCCGCCGTCGCCGTCGAGCCAGCCACTGCGATTTCTTCGGTTTTCACCGAATCTGCTCCGCCGTGTTCTCCCTCCTCCGGCGACCAATTTCGACACCTGAGGTATGGTTTCTATCCTATTTTTGATGCTTTAGCTGATGGTTGGGTAGGATTTCTGAATTTGTTGCACTAGGGCACTTAATTTGAAACCCTACGTTTCGGCCGGATTTTGATTTTCAATTCCGGCCACTTCCGGCCATTTTTCGGAGTATGTCCGAGAACAAAAGTGGCTCCAATTGATGTTTTGAACCTAGGATAGGAACCTTGGCCCTTAGTTTTAAGAATTTTCCGACGATTGGTATCGCTTTGGACACCCGCCGCTGCCGGCGCGTGGGGCGGCGCGTGGGTGACTGTAGCCACCTGAATTAGGTCCTAGTGCAATCCTGTAATTGTCACGAGCGCATAGGTGTTTTCGGATTGGAATTTGGTTACCGTTTGCGTCTCGAATGAATTTTGCCTATTGTGCGATTTCCGGGGTTGTTATGTTCGGACCGTTGGATCGAACTCAAACTCACGTATGGTGTACCTTGTATTTCTTGGATCGTCTACGATTCGACGGATCGTGGATCGGAGTCCCAGATACTCCGAACTCGCAAACCCTAGGTCAATAATGTTAATAAAATTGTATGTGTTTTCAAATATTCGTATATTTTATTAATTTGTATGTGTATTAATGAAATTGTGCAGATGTTAGACCTGATTACACGTCATAGGGCGGTCACGACCACGGAGAGTTCGGAGCCCCCGACTCAGCCGACATCTGCTGCCACTGCTCCAGCATCTCCTGCCACTGCGC
The DNA here is from genome assembly GCF_000346465.2 of Prunus persica. Lineage (NCBI taxonomy): Eukaryota > Viridiplantae > Streptophyta > Magnoliopsida > Rosales > Rosaceae > Prunus > Prunus persica. The sequence continues at coordinate 13,511,226 of NC_034011.1, read as the reverse complement.
CAGCACTGATGGACCACTTGGCAGTTGGACCTGCGGGGTCCCAGGCGCCTGCCTCATCGGCCCGCCAGCACCACCGACACCACATCCACTGATGTGTCGGGGTCACAGCCAGGTATAGCTTTCCTTTTTCTCCAGTTAATTTTATTTTTTATTTCTTGTTTTTGTGTGTGTGTGTGTGTGTGTGTGTGTGTGTGTGTGTGTGTGTGTGTGTGTGTGTGTGTGTGTATTTGATTGTTAAATTTGTTATTTATTTAACATTAATGTCATCTTTATTTGTAGCCAAGAGGAACACCCGAGGGCCGTGTCGGCAGTTGAAGACGGCGAAGGTCACCCGGGTGACCAACAGTCGTATCAACATTGGATACAACGAGCGACATCGGGCTGCACCGACGGCGGAGTTGCATAGCTCCTTGGCCCACGACATTGGTCATGTCATTCGGAGCTATTGCCCGATGCAATGGAAGTCTTGGAAGGTGATGCCTGACGAGACCAAGACTGAGGTTCGCGGCCAGTTGTCGGTATGTACGCCTTTTCATTCTTTTTCTTTCAAACGTTATATTTATATTATTTAAATGTATGTAATTAATTTATTGCAGACGAACTACAACTTGGAGGACCTTGATGAAGAGTCGTTGGCGTACGTCAACAGACTCTTCTCTGAGAGGTACAAGCAGTGGAAGAGCGACTTGCACCACCATTTTGAGGCGTTCGATGATCCGCAAGTCGCTCTTCAAGAGGGTTGCCCGAAAGAGCTTGAGGGGCGGGAGGATAGTTGGGCGTGGCTCTGCGCTCATTTTCAGGCGCCCGCTTTTGTGGTAATTTTTTATATTTATTTTTATTTTCTTACTAATGTTTATTTACTTTTTTATATTTAATTTCAATTTCAACTAATACATTTTATTTTTTGTATAACAGAATAAAGCCAAAGTCAATAAGGGCAATAGGAAGAAGAAGACTCTTCTCCATCATTCATTCGGGTTCCAGGCCCTTCTCCTATAGGATGGATGCCCGGCGTCAGGTAATAATAAAATAATTTTTATTTAATTTTTACTTTTTCATTATTTTTAATTTATTTTTTCGTTCTAATATTTTTCTTCTTTTGTTCAATTTAGGGGGGGTCCAAATTCCCAGAGATTGACGTATTTGGCAACGTTTATGTTCGACCTGGGAATGAATTGGCCAAGTCCCTTCATGTAAGTATTATTTAATTTTAATTCTTATGTTACGCATTCAACTTTAAAGGTTATTATATGAATGTTTGAATTTATATTTTATGTTATGCTAAACAGACGACGATGGTGGAGAGGAGCCAGTTGGTTCTTCAGGAGTCTGCCTCCCAACTTCCTCCCGATACTCCGATCGAGTCTATGGATCCTCCACAGGATGCTGGGTTTCAGATCTTGACGGAGACATTGGATCAGACTCTAGGGAGGAGACCGGGGACATATTGTCGAGGGATGGGGAATGCCAGGCGGAGGGAACCCAGACCCCGTTCATCAGCGCAGTCGAACAGTCAGGTCACTGCTTTGACAGCACAGGTGGCCACTCTTCAGAGCCAGATGTCGGTCATTCTGCAGTCCCTCGCACAGTCCGGCATTCCAATCCCGCATTTTGATGTGCCGACCTCCGAGCCCGTCCATCCCGAGCATCTCCACCAGATGCCGACCCGTGTAGACCCCCAGACCTCTGAACCGCATGTACCAGACGATAATGTAGATTTTGGAACATTATTCGATTAGTTTTTTTATTTTCGTAATTATTTTTTAAATCTTTCTCTTGTAGCATACATTTATTTTATATAATAAATTTGTTATTTACATAAATTTTTTCATTATTAAAATTTCATTTTATTACCCAAAAAAAAACCAAATTTATTTTTTTATAAAATAAAACAAAAGTAATATTATAATTATGTATTAATTATATATATTAATTTTGCGCGACGAACTCTTTGTCGTCACGTAAATTTATATAAATAAATATAATTATTTTTGCGCGACGAAAGATTTCGTCGCTAAAATGGATTTCTGTGACAACAGAGTTCCGTCGCGCAAAATTTGTGGGCACGTATCGCGCGACGCAATATACCGTCGCGCAAAATGTTACGCGCCAACTTCTTTTCGTCGCGCAATATGTGTACCGAATTGCGCGACGGTGAACCCTTGGTGCCGCAAATGTCTACGAGACGTCTTGCGCGACGAAAACTATTCGCCGTGCATTGTTGTGGCGACGAACTACATTTCGTCGCGCGTAATTTTGTGCGACAAACAGTTTTGTCGTCTCTGAACCATTTGTGTAACGAAGGATAAGCGTCGCACATAATTGCGCAACGAGTGATAAAATCTGTCGCACAAAGTCTTTCTTCACGACCTTTGTGCGATAGATTGTGCGCGACGATTTTTCTGTCGCGCTTGTATTTGTGCGACTTCAATGTACTTTGCGCGACGACATTATATTCGTCGTGCAAAGTGTAAAATGTAGTAGTGCAGTGATGGTAACTAAAATCCAATATACTAATTTTACGTTAGGTAATTAGCTTAATTTTATCCCTATATGTTTTGATATGTTATGGGCTATTTCCCTTTGTAAGCTCTTGCTACAGGCTCTTTCCATGCTAAAAGTTTGTTTAAGGTATCAATTCTGCTCGAATCTAGTCCCTCTAATTCTAGCAACATTGCTTGTGAATATTCTAGTCTTCTCCAACTAGATTATGTTGCGGAGCAATTCTGATGGACTAGACTATGATCTCCATGGGCAGAATTGGGTCATGTCCATAGGTTAGACATATAGAGTCAAGCCGGTTGCTTCTTTTTTTGAAGTTCGGTAGGCCCACAAAGTTGTCGATAATTTTTTATGCCATTGCCCTACATTTTCTTGATAATATTGATGATCACCTTGCTGTTTAACTCTGCCTATCCATTTGCTTGAGCATAGTAAGGAGTTTACTGGAGTAGTTTGATTTTAAGCCTGCTTGCCATGTCATGCATTTCCTTAGATATGAAAGAAGTTCCTCTGTCAGTTCTGGTATGCCAAACTTGTGCACAATCTGTTCTTCCATAAAAGTAGTGATCTCTTGAGAAGTAGTAGATTTGACTGGTTTAGCCTCCACCCATTTAGTAAAATAATCCGTACCCACAATGATGAAGCAATGTTGTTCGCTATTGGTTGGATAGATTTTACCAATGAGGTCCATTGCCCATCCTCTAAATGGCCATGGCTTAACCACTAGATTTATAGGAACTGAGGGAGGTTGCTGGATTGGTCCATGCCTTTGACAAGCTTCACATCATTTTCAGTATTCCATGCAGTTTTTCATCATAGTAGGCCAGAAATAACCATACCTTGTGATTAGCCAACACATTTTCCTTCCGCTTTGAGGTGCCTCACAGATTCCCTCATGGACTTCTCACCTGACTTTCATGTATTCTTCCTTCCCTAAACACCTCAAAACTAACTCATCTTTGCCCTTTCTGACTAGATCTCGGTTCCATATGAGATAATTCAGAGCCATGATCCTTATTTTCTTTTCATAATGCAGGGTGGATACTGCAGATAATTAATTATAGGCAATCTTCAGTCATTATGGCTGAATTGATGTCTATCTCCATTCCTCTGGTTAGAACATATGGTACTTTTTTCTTCCCTACTTTGAGGACTCTTTGGACGCAATCATTAGGCATCTGTACTCTTGTTTCTATCTGAGCCATTTCATTGGCTGCAACATTTTCTTATCTTGGAATATGTTTCCAAGTAATTTCTTTGAATTCTACCAACAGGTTTCTTGCTGCCACCAAATAAACGGCTAGTGAAGGATTTACGCACTTGCATTCTCCTGTAATCTATTTCAAAACAAGCATAGAGTCCCCTAGGATTTCCACAAACTAGACTCCTAGTTCTACTAACATTTCGAGGCCAATGATCAAGGCTTCATACTCTACTCTGCTGTTGGTGCATTGAAAATCTAGTTGGAATGAATAGTTGTGCTTGATCCTCATTGGATCTTCTAAACCAATTCCTGTCCCAGAAGCCATATCGGTTTGAGATCCATAAAAATACAGTTTCCATGGAGTAAGATGGATTGAATAGTTTGGATTATTGAAATATGTATGAGCTCTATTTAATAAATCTGCACTGGCTATATCTATGGAATCCAGGTTCTCAATTTCTTCTCCTGCATGATCTGCCAAGAAATCTGCTACAGCTTGACCCATGATAGCCTTTTGAGGAACTTAGTGAAAAGTGAATTCTGACACAGCCAGAGTCCACTTACCAATTCTGCCTCTCAACATTGGTCTTGTCAGCATACACTTAATCAAGTCTGTCGTGGCAATAATGTAGATAGTGAAAGGTAACATGTAATGTCTGAGTTTCACAGCAGTGAAGTATAAAGCTAGACATAACCTTTCAATTGCAGAATGTGTTCTTTCCAGTTCTGTCAAAGTTCTACTCAAATAACAAACTGCTTGTTCCTTTCCCTCCTTGTTGTCTTGAACCAAAAGGTTGCCAATAGACACCTCTAAACCAAAAGCCTGCCTTTTTTGGGTAGAGACAGAACTGGTGGGTTTCAAAGATAATGCTTAATTTCTTCAAAAGCCTGTTGATGAGACTCTTCCCATTTGAAAATCTGCTAACAGGACCAGCACCAGATTCGCTTTCGAAATTCGTGACGAACTCTGCTTTCTGTCCAACATATACCTAATGCCAAACCCACTTTACCTAAAATCCCTTTAGCCCTAATGTAAAGGGATGAACAATTTGACTTCTACCGAAAGTCTCCCTTGAAAAATAGACTTTACCAAAAAATTTCCACATGTTAAAAACAACAGAAAATAACTTCCTAACAAGCAGCACACAGTTTACAAAATAGGCCTCTAGCCTTAACTTCAACCCTACGTGGGCATTAACAGAGCAATGTAAAGATTTACGTTTACAACCTGGAGAAAACAATGGCAATGCTAACGGGTTTCGGGTCATGTTCGTGTCAACCCGTTAACTTAATGGGTTAACATGACATGACCTGTTAAGTGAACGGGTGATAAATACTAGACCCAAACACGACCCGTTATAATTTGCGAATATCAGACACTTGCCCGCTAAGAATAAACCTGAAAAGAAAAAATAAAAAATAAAAAAAACAACAACTATCACCAAGCTTAGCCAGCAACCCCTTATCTCTGTCCTCTCCCCCAAATATCCATCTCATAAACACCATAACCAGCACTCAAAACCCCAACCCACATGGACAGACAGTGAAGACTTCTTCACTAGTTCTCTCAACTTTTACATCCAAAGAAAAGAAATTTGGATTCTAAAAAGAGAGTGAAGGAAATGTGCTCATGAGAAGGAATCCTAGAGAGAAGAGAGAAGGAAATAAATATAAATAAAGAAGATGAAAACTTTGGAAATAGCAAGAAGAAGAAAAAAAAATAGAAAGGAAGAAGAAACAAAGTGAATAAAAAATAGACAGAGAGAGAGAGGAATAAAAAAAAAAAAACAAAGTGAAGACAGAGAGATTTAGTGAGAGAGAAGAATAATAATAAAAAACAAAGTGAAGTGAGGTGGGTGTTTGGTTTTTTAATATGAATTGTGATATAAAATTATAAAATTATCCTTCTTAACGAGTGGATAGCGAATAATAGCGAATGGACCCAACACGACCCGTTAACTTAACGGGTCCCCCCGTTTTCAACCCAACCCATTAAGCTCAACCCAAATATTGATAATTTTGTGTGAATTTGTGTCATGTTAACGGGTCGTGTGCAACATTTCCAGGCCTAGACGTGGTGGTCTCAACCTCAGATATCTAGGATCTGGGGGCGCAAAACAGAAAATGTGAGTGGACGAAAACAAAGCATTAAACATAGTTTATTTTCAACATAAATAACCCTCTCCGTTTTAGGAAATAATTATCGAAACACTAAGCAACAAAATTCTTTCGTATACATACATTTTTTACCATCTGATACTTGAAAATAATTCACTTCAATAAGTTCATGTCATTTCATATTTTGAAAATAATGACCATTTAAAACAAAGTCCACTCACTACAGGTCCAACGGTGCTCAATCCTAAGAGAGCTCTCCCTCTGGAGTATGCGAAGCAAGAATAGCAATTCGAGAGGATAAACGGACATAATTAATAAACGTACCCACAATGAACTTTAGCTCAAAACTCTTGTTCCCGAATCTCAAAGTGTGCACAACCTTTAAGAAGGTTTATAAGGTCATTCTAGTAATTCTTGAAGGATGAGACAATCTTGAAAGACTCATAGTCAACCGAGTGGTCAAACTTTTCATGTTGGTCAACCGGGCCTGCGGGGTCTATAACCTCCGATTTCCAATATGAAAGTTCCTATAAGTCCAACAAAGTCTACTAAACAAGTCCCAAAAGTTTGGTCTCGATTGAGCAGTTGGATCACTCTCAATCGCACGATCATTTTGCCTAACCCTAGACTCATTGATTCGAAGTATCCGAGACTCTAAACCTATTTGAAATTGGGATCGATCAAACGGTCTGAACCTATCGACCAAGGATATCGCATAATAGGTGCAATATCCTTGCGTCAGTCCAACGACAACCAATTCCAAATTCGAGCATACCATCGTGCTTAGGATGACATGGGGAGTGTTTTAGAACATAATGGGCCACCAAAATGTGGCCCACGAGTTGCCAACTATCGCCGACAGCACGTGGTTGTCTTGATAAATTTCCAGCGACGAAAATTTCTCGAGACACCCCACAATACCTATACCGACAAAAGCAGACCAACTAGGGGAACACTTTATGTTCTTGGACCATGGCCAAAAACTGACCGGAATTAGGCAAAAAAACACGATCAAACCGCCGGCCAAAATTGGTTTAAGAATTGAACTCTAAAACCTCAAAACTGATCCAAACCATGAACAAAAATAGGTAGAGCTTTATGAGTAGATGAAGTTTCATACCTCATTCGATGAAAACCACTACCGGAATCGCCCAAAAAACCTAACCATTTCTCACAGTCGATTCGAGCTGGTTGGATAAAGTTCCCCATTGACCTAAAGACCATTCATGGTCAATAAGTTAACTTTCTTTTCTATTTGAGCATGCCACTGTTAGTGGTTAAAAACCATAACAGACTGTAAAATGTATTAGCTTGCGCCCTAAGCTATTGACTTTGATCAAGTAATCATGAATTTGGGTGAGGAATATCTCCTATGTTCTTTTCTGCCTCAGACAGGTGATGACTTTATAATTTCCCATAGTAAAAACTAGTAAGTTTAACAAAAAATAAGTGTTTTAAAAACAAAACAAACGAGTTCAAGGAGAACTATTTATTATACATTAAATGAAAGGAATTGCCAAGTCTAGGAAGACATCAAAACATTGAACTTCAATTTCTGCCTGGATTGCCGTCTATGACGTAGGCTGGACTAGATGTATCTGTACTGGAATTGCATGTTAGTACCTTCAACTAATGGAGATTAGCTGAAAATCGATACCAATGTTGAAATTAGCAGAGCTATAATCAGTTTGAGCCATGGAGAGGCTTGACGAGAGGGCAGAACTGGGAGTTTGAGTCTGTTTTGCATGTTCTGGAGACTATCTGCATGAGATTAAGAATCCTGGTGTCTTTGCTGTGGTTGACCTGGAATTTCTCCAATTTGGACTGGATTCGAAGTGGTTGGATTAGCAATTGCAAGTTGGAATTGCACTTTAGTACCTGTTTTGCTTAACTGGGGATCACTTGTAAGCTATTTTGGTGAGCTTAAGACATCAAGGTGTCTCTGAGCATTTGTTGAGATTTTCATATAATGAATAACCTGATTTTTGCTTGGTTCACCTGTTCTGAACCAAATTTGTAACTACAGCAAGCTAAGTTCAGCTTGATTCTTTTGAGCTCAATCGCATTTGCGACGAGAGAAATCTCGTTTTCTTCTTGGTGAGCTAATTATCTGAGCTGGATTTGAAGTCAGAAGTTTGAGTTCTGCTTTTTATTTTATTTTTTAGAGCTGAATTGCTTTTGTAAGCTTGATTGCTTGATTGCTTTTGATATCTATGGAATCCAGTTCACGTACTCTTGTATTTATAGAGAAATGCATGATGAGAACAAGAGCATAATTGCTGGAAAGTGTTAATCCACTGATCCCTAGTAGCTAAGAGAATAAACCAACTTTCTAGCTTTGCTTTTCTCAACCAATTCCGCAAAAGCCTTCTATCGACTGATTATTCTTTGGCTTGTAGTGGCCTGTCTTCTTGGGAAGCCATTGGTTGTGGTTGAGAAGAGTGCTGAGTGCTTTTACCTTTCTAGCTTAAAGGCTGCCAATTTGGTTTTGAGTTGATAACCAACTGTGGTAACTCTCAAGCTCAAAGTGTAAACTGGGTAAAATGAGGCCAATTATATATAGGTCTTGAATTAAGTTACCAGTAATGATAACTAAAATCCAATATACGAATTCTACTTTGGGTAATTAACTTAATTTTACCCCTATCTATTTTGATATGTTATGGGCTATTTTCCTTCATTTGTTGTCGTCTAACCTTCATTGCCGCCGCCACCTACCCTTCACCTTTGCCATGGCCAAGTCTTCCACTACCATGCCAGATGTCAATGACTTTATTCGTTCATTTGCTTCTGGTTTTACTTCATCTACTACTTCTCTTACCACTATTGTGATGGTTCATACTAAATAGTCCACCAATCTACCATTGGGATTCAAATTGAATGGACCCAACTATGAGATATGGGCTTCGATGATTGAACTCCATACTACTTCTCGAGGAATATTAGGTTACCTAACTGGTTTACTATGTTGCCCTGGATTCTAGATTTACACAATTTGGAAAGGGCAAATTGCTGATGCTACTGTGAAAAGTTGGATACTGCGAACTATGGAACCTAGTTTGCTGAATATGTTTTATACTCTACCTACTGCCAAGGAGATTTAGGATGATGTTAATAAGATGATTTCTGATGGATCTAACATATCCCAGCTCTTTGAACTGCGGGGCAAGGCTACCCGTCTCAAGTAAAGGGATCGTCCTATCCCCACCTATTTTGCCAAACTTAAGGAAATCTGGCTTGAATTGGACAAAAGTCATTACTTTCAGATAATAATACTTATGACAAGGTTCACATTGATATTCTATGGAGTGATAAAGTTCTGAGCATCGAGAATGTGTTTTTTATGGTCTGATGAGAGGCTTAATGCCAAATTACTATGCTTGGATCCAGCACCAAGACTGGGGAACCTACTGTTATGTTTGCTTCCAAAAACATTGCTATGGTTTCTCGACCTTTAAGATTTGGATCTTCTGTCGGTCCGCCTTGTTGTGTGACTTTCGCAGAATTAGACAAACTGAAGTGTGATCACTTGGTGATAAAAGACATACTATAGACACTTGATGATCGTTGCAAGCCTAACCTCTTTGAGGGCCTAGCCTCTCATGAACACTTTTTCTGGGCCCAGGCGGGCATGAACATCGGATCGTGGTCCCAACCTCTCATGCAAGTTGATCCTCGGGTCTAATCTTGAATGGGCACTTGATATATTTTAAGCGGGGCTTGCAAACACCTGTGACTTGCCTGCACGCTAAGCAGCTCGCTCTTATCCTTTCCTTGCTAGCTCGGTCCTACTCTTCATGTCTGGGACTTCTCAAACTGACTACCGGTGCGTTCATCCATCCTTCTCTCTTCCTCTTGTGGTCCAAGGCCAAGGTCTCAGACCAAGTCTATCTGGTTGAGGAGCTGTCCAACTAAGTTGTTTTGGTCGTCTACTCTTTCAGTCAACCAGACAACTCTAAGACTGAGGTCTGCTTGACTTCATGGATCGAGAGGAGAGAATTCCGTGGAGTCCAATTGCACTTGGCTAGGGTTTCGTTGGAAGGGTACACAGGAGCATACGTCAAGCGTGGCGCAAAGGAGGGGATGAATGATGTTGCTAAAAGATCAGGCCGTAACTTGCAATGGAGGCAGAATGGCTGTGATAAGAGGTCCGGCCATGAGTCGCGGTGGCGCCTTGAAGATGGATTCTGAGCATGGTCGTGAGGCAATGCTAATTCATTCTAAAAGGTGCATGGTCAAGTCATGTCCAGTTCCATTTTTAGTCAAAAGTTGACTTTTTTTTTAGTCAACCCAGTTTATTTCAACTTTCTTGCTAGCATGGTACAAGTGATAATTTAAACTATAAGGATGGGGAGTTTCTCACACACACACAACTAAGATGTCAAGGAAGTTTCGAACATTTGACCTCTTATCTTCAAATCAATGCCCTTTTCCACTAGGCTAGAAGATCTCATTGACTCCTCAATCATATTAAAATTATTTAAATTGTGAGGATGCATTAAAATTGAAAGAAAGTACAGCATTTGGTTGGTTAATAAAGTGGACAATGAAAGGACAACGAATGAGATGCACACAAGATCACAAGACAAAGTAATTCATGTTTGGTATTGTTGACACAGGCCAAATGTGAACGCTAGTTCAACTTAAATTGAGTGGCTCCAAATAAAACCGAGTCTGCTGATTGTAGCTTTGAATATGAAAAAAGGTAGTAAATGCTGCTGATTTTGTGCGATCACGTTCACATAATTTGGACCATTCCTCTTTGTCCTCATTGCTCTTTAGTGGTCGAAGGAGGGCTTGGAGCCTTGTGCTATGTTTTGACATTTCATTGCATGCCTCAACAAACTCACCGCGATAAATCTTGGGTAGGCAGATGTCAAGTTTAAATATAAACATGGAAGGTTCTAGTTCTTTTCTTCTTCTTTTTGGCGTAAAAGAGAGAATTTCATTGAATAACATCAATGCCCTTTTAACAAGGAGGGTTCCAGCGAACTCAAATTTTACATTACCTTTTAGAATAACCCAACATAAAAACATTAAACCCAGCCCAATAAACAATAAGCATGGCTCCTTTTAGAATGAATTAGCTTAAGTAATAATTAATAAATAATCATACGGTAAAGCTAAGAAAAGCTTTTGGTTATGTTTTAAGATGTATGATATTACTACTTCAAGAAAGTGTACTAGACAAATCATATAAGTATAAAAAGCCCTTATCATGTTTTACTCAAAGCCCTTAATCATTTTAACGCTTTTACCAATCTATCTTTTTCTCCAAGAAATCTTTGGAGCATTTAATAAGCCCCCTATTTTGGGGCATAATTGCTTCAATCAGTTCGAATTTAAAGCCAAGGGTTATTATGAGAAGTTCCAGATTCAGGTTACCAAAGATACATTTATATCTACAACACAAAATACTTCTGTGTATTTGCTAGCCCAGAGCCGGTCCAGGTTTTCTAAGGTCCTGGGCCCTTTAGACAAATTAAACACTAAAATTACAATTTTTATCAAAATTAAAGACCCTCTTACATTTGGAAAAATTTCTTCTTTTTCTCTTTTGTCTTTTGAGATTTACATGGCCACAAAATGCTTCCAACAGGTTTCGAACACCTACCATTGAGGCACCAGGTAGCTCGCCCGCTGGAAATGGCAGTTTGATTTTTATAATAAATACAACACAATAACAAATAACTAATTAACAAATAACAATAAAACTTGGATTTGGAGCATCTTTTCTTTAACTTGAAACTTCCAATTGTAAAGAACAAGAATCTTTGCCAAGTTTTTGTTGAATCAAATAATAAAGAAAAAGAAGTTAATAAAGATGTGTATATATATTATAAAATTTATACATCTATATCTATCTTTAAAAAAGGAAGAACTTTGAAAGATCTGATAAATAAATAAAAACCTTGAAAGAAAGGCACTGACTTGGTCTTGTGGAGGATTGTTTTCCAACTCAATGTTGGAGAACAAGATAATCACAAAAAATAAAAATAAAAAATTTGCTTGCATTTATGTTGTGTTTGAGAGCCTTTTTGCTTGATTAAAAAAGAAGAAGAATAACACATATTGGTTTATCTTTGTTTAATTTCCCAATGTTTTATTTTTCTTTTATTATATTATATAATATATAATATAAATTTGACTTTGTTTTCCAAGTAAGGAAGTTTCCTTGAGAATATCAAAAAGTGACTTGTGACATGACACCGCACTATATCCACTATATCAGGAACGGCTCCTTCTAGTTTTGAAGGTTTGGTTCCTTTTTTTAAAATTGTTTTTTTAATATATGTATATGGGCTATAAAAATAAAATAAAATAAAAATTGTGTGCCCCTCTCAACTTTGAGCCCCAGGCTGTAGCCTTGGTGGCCCTGGGTCAGGGCCGCCTCTGGCTAGCTCATTGTTGGAAATATACCCTAAATGACAAGCGATATTCTACATGCAAAAAGTGTCTCAATATAGCAGGCGTACAGCTTCGCAAGCTTTGCCCTCACAATCGAGGAGCTATAATTTGGATGATACGTTGTCTCTTAAAATACTAAGATGTAAATTTCTTTGGTATAAGTGACACAGATAACGGAGTTTATGGGACTAGTACCACATTTGTTGAAGATCCCACGCTCAATCAATATCATGTTCATAAGTTGTTCATGCCATTAAGTTGTAATGTTGTTCATGGAAAATTGTATGCTCATGGGTCGATGAGAGTCGTACCATCAAAGATTTATCTTTATGGTATGGTTGAATGTAAAAATGACCTTTCAGGCGTAGATTGTAAGAAGTGTATTGATGTTGCAAGAAGTGAACTTTTGGGTCATTCTTATAAAATGAAAGTTGGTCGTGCTATTTATGGGAGTTGTAATAATAGAAATATTACCCCTTTCACTACGTAATAAAGTCAGTTTCATAGAACGAATTCACTGCCCCTCTATTTGGATGAAGGAATTGAAAATTACATAAAATTCTTAAAGGACGAAATTTAGATCTCCATCATTTTTCTTGCAATTAATAATTTCAGTGTTTAGATTTATGTATGTTGAATTTTGTAAATGACAGAAATTATAGTGAAAATGAATTCCTGCTCAATTGGAATTGCGAAAGAACGACTCTTTTGGCAGAAACTCAACTCAGGAATCTCAATTCCTAATTTCCACAATTTTTCTAGCTCATCATTTAATAAGTTCCATTTTTAAGTTGCCAAACAATGGAAATATCAATTTCTTCTCTTCAATTCTCGACTTTTAACTATATGTCGAGTTATTTTCCTCCATCCAAATCGAAGGTAAGAATAACAATTGTAAGTTCACTTCAAGAAATGACGATAAATGATGACATTATGATGTATTGAAATATTGATTATGGTAATATAAAAATCCATGTTTTAATATTTTTTCTGTGGAATTATAGCAATCAAAATAGTTTTTCAATAATATTCAATATTTATTATATTAACCTTTATATTTTCTTCTAAATTTGAAAAAATCTTTTTAATTTCTACATGCAGTTATTTGGCTATAAAAGACCATAATAAATGAAAGATATCGCTGATATAGAATGAAATATTTTGGATAATATTTTGAATTTTGTAATAGTATATGAACACCATAAAAGCTCCAGCAGTTTTTGTATTAACTTTTGAAGTATCTGTGACAATGGTGCTGCCCCCTTCTCCATGGCGACATCAAGACAAGTCCCATATGTATTCCTTCCCCTTACCCCTTCCTACCTACTACTGACAAAAAAGAAAAAAAACAACTTTTGAACTATATGCGACTATACCAATTTTTTTGTTTTGTCTGGGATGTGACTATACCATGGTAGAGCCTTGTCTGCATTGGAGGCGGATTCATGACACCACATAAATTACACAAGTTCTTTATATTTCTATATATTTAACTAATTCAAATAAAATAATTAAAAACGGTGCAAAAAATTATTTTTTAAATGAAATATAAATACAATAGATAAGAAAAATAGACAAATCTCTTTGAAAATATGTACTCATTCCCAGTTGAGTCTTGACTTAAATTAGCTATTTGCAATGTTTCCAGACTTGACTCGTAGACGTACAAAAATAGGGAAAATATGAAAAAGAACTTAATGAGCTCAAATAAATGAAACTAATATGTACTAACAAACATAAAATTAGGGATAAATAAATATATCAATGGTCTATTGCATGATATAGAAACTTATATAAAGTTTGCATTGGGTTGACAATATTATCACTAACAACCAAAAACCATATTGTCGTATCCATAGAATTTTAGGTATCGAGAATCGAAAGCATTATTACTCACCACTTTAATTTAAGGTGTTTTCTTCATACTATTTTCAATACTTCATACGTGTTTATATGCATAACCATAGTTCCATAAATATAATATAAAAAGTTAACTATAATTATGCTTATAAATACGTGTAAAATATTAAGAATGATTGCGAGAATACATTTTGAGTAAATGAGCAACAAAATTTCCATTAAGAAGCCCAACAACCCTAATCGATTTTTGTTGACTTGCTGGCCATGGGTGACTAATAATACGTAAACAGTAACATTAGAAAGTCCTTAATGGAAAGACTTCAAGACTTAGAAAGTCAAAGTCTTTTTCATTGGACCCCGCCGGGATCTACACAGTCCCATTCACATTTTCCATTCACATTCCAATTTAAACACACCACTAAAATCCACTTCTCAGACAGTGAAGGCCCGAGAAGCTTCATCCTTCATCAATAATATGAAGGGCCAAACCAAACCACATATTTGTGATGCAAAATATATCTGCTTTTGTCAGTGTCACCTGGCGCCGGGTGGATCTGATTGGACCCGTTACCCCATGTGCATCAATTGATTATCAAAAGAATCAGTGGCTACATGACGACCTAAGATTTTTCAATGTGACCAATATCAATTATCGGAATGCATTATCATGCATACAGAATTTACAAATACATACAATCTTTAAAAGTTTTTATTTTTTATTTTTCAGAGCGTTCACTAGTTCAATATCTGGTTTTGAACACAGTTGTTATTCGTGCTCTTTGATGTAAAAGACACAATTATCCGTGCTTTATATTGATAGTTAAAGTGAAGTTACTTTAAAATAGTCGATTTTCTATAAGAGTTTTTATTGTTCATAGGGCATGACTTTATTTTTCGTATCTTAAACTCAAGACTTTTGGGTATGGATATGACATATATCTGACAACATCGATTGCTACTTTTGATTTGACTTTTGTACACGCATACAAATTATTCATTTGTGTGGCCAATGTGTTTTCTTTTTCAAAAAAAATAAAACAAATTAGGATTGCCAAAAACCAATGCCGCTCTCTCCACCACCTAAATCAACAACACTTCACCTCTCTCTTTCTCCACCACTGCCACTTCCTCATATCTCTCTCTCTCTCTCTCTCTCTCACTCTCTCTCACATAATGCAAACACAATCAGCTCACTCAACCAAACTCGCACAAATATATACAGAATTAGATTTAATAATTGGGTATAAATGAAAATTATGCAAATACACAATTTGCTCACTCAAATTAAAAATGTCAACATCTTTCAATACCATCAAAGCAAAATTGCTTTGTCTTACAATTGGAACAGTGGACAACTACAAACTTGTTAGGCTTGTCCTACAAAACACAAACTTTTCATTTTCGTTCATTTCACAAAGAATGTGTTTAACCATCCATAAGAATATTAGAGCAGCACCCAAGAGAGAGAGAGAGAGAAAATGAATCAAATTTTAGATATTTCACCTCTTTCAATTTACCATTGTTCATGTGATTATTGAAATCTGTCTCCGTCTGATCAATCTCTTTGAATTTTCTTATTTTTGGTCGTATTATTCAGCTGCTCCAATGCTTTTCACAGAGGAGATTTTGTGGTTGAGGAAGATGGTAGGAAGTCAATCCCGAGCTTGATCATAATGCAACTACTATCGTGTGACGTGGTAAAGAAGTCATCAGTAAAATCGGAGGAGAATAAACTAGGCTCATTTTGGGTTTCTAGAGATAGAGTTATGATCTTGGGGAAAGCAATAGGTGGAGGAGGAGTACTGAGGAAGGAAAAAATATATAAAACTTTTTGATGAAGAAGATAATTTTTTTTCTCCTAAAAAGAGGAGTTGATAAATTGAACAAATTATCATTTTTAAAAGTATATAAAGGAATTTCATTTCCGAGTACTTGCTCGAAGAAATTTTGTGAGGGTTTGTATCTTTTAACGAATAGTTCTGAATAGAATATCTTTTAGTTGTGAACGAAAGTTACGTCTTACAATGAATAATTCTTACTTTTGATTCTTCATTTCCCAATACTTGCTCAAAGAAATTTAGTGAGAGTTTGTGGAATTCCGTACTTAGT
Source organism: Prunus persica (assembly GCF_000346465.2). NCBI lineage: Eukaryota > Viridiplantae > Streptophyta > Magnoliopsida > Rosales > Rosaceae > Prunus > Prunus persica. The sequence continues at coordinate 13,495,025 of NC_034011.1, read as the reverse complement.
ATAGTTATTTTACAATATTTGCTAAATCTACAAAGTTTATGATGATCTTTTTAATTGTACCGATATTACATTATCTCGATTTTATAAATCACATAAACCATCAAATTTAAATTGAATAAATTATCATTTTTAAAAGTATATAAAGGAATTTCATTTCCTAGCACTTGCTCGAAGAAATTTTGTGAGAGTCTGTATCTTTTAACGAATAGTTCTGAACAAAATATCTTTTAGTTGTGAACGGAAGTTACGTCTTACAACGAATAATTCTTACTTTTGATACTTCATTTCCCAGTACTTGCTCAAAGAAATTTAGTGAGAGTTTGTGGAATTCCGTACTTAGTATAATTATTTTATAAATATATATTTGCTGAATCTACAAAGTTTATGATGATCTCTTCAATTATACTGATATTATATTATTTCGATTTTATAAATCACATGAACTATCAAATTTAAATTTAACATTTCCCTTGAAGATGCTCCAGTTTGTAGTTTCAAGAGAGATTACGAAATTAAATTCCTTCTATTTCATTATCCACTCGGGTTCAAACGTAAACCACAATCTAGAAAATGGTTAAGGAAGAAAACGTCACTTGAAAACTTCAACAATAGGAATGCTGGTTGAGTCAAGAGTTTCTTTTTCTTTTAGCGACAGGTGGATGGGTTTTGACTTGGACTCATATAAGAATTACGAACGTGAAAAATACCATACACACCGCGTAACAAAGAAAAATCGGCCACATATGGACACTCAAATTTTTACAAACCAACAGAAAAAACAAAAGCTACATCATAGTGTGGACGTACCTCTCTGACTTTAAATTGGCTTTATGGAGGGACCTAATTTCCAAGAAAAGGCAAAACTAAAATTATCCACGTGCCAAACCCTGAATTTTTTTCAAATTTGACGGCTTTCTCTTGTCATATTGCTGATGCAAGTTTGGATGACGACGAGTAGCTCACACTCGGACCCTACACATTAGTTTCCTTCTGTTTTCTCATCACTTGAAGACTTCTGCCCTTTTTGCACTTTCATCATCACTTGGGAGACTAGCTAGAAGAGACTTGTTAGAATATAAATACATGTGCGTATTGCTCAAAGCAAGAGCAATTCAAACTACAGAAACTTGGGAAATTCAGCCTCATGGGATCATTTGTTGCCAACTTGGAAGAGAGAGATCATCAAATTCAAATGGATCATAATCAAGGAAGTCAGTCTTCTTCAACCAAGGTAGAAAGGAGGGTGATAGAGAAGAACAGGAGAAACCAAATGAAAGTCCTCTACTCCAAGCTCAACTCTCTCCTCCCTCGCCAAAATTCCCAGGTCACTCTCTCACTCCCTCTATACATATACGTCTAGATTACGATCTTATTGCACATACGTGTACACTAACTGTGAAAACTAGCTACAATGTATGGACCGCATATGTTCTCTTGCCGAACTATTTTATATTAAATAATGCTTTAATTTGTTCTGACACCAATTAAATGCAGGAGCCACTAAGTCTGCCTGATCAAATAGATGAAGCCATAAACTACATAAAAAGCCTAGAGACAAAGCTGCAGAAGTCCAAGGAGAAGAGGGATAGCTTAAAGGGAAAGAAAAAAAGATCACATACTGCATGCACAAACTTTGATAGCATGAGGTGCTCAAAACCACCGCAAATCGAAATCCATGAGATGGGGTCCACACTGGAGGTAGTATTGATCAGTGGGCTAGACAATCACCAGTTCATGTTCACCGAAATAATTCGTATAGTTCACGAAGAACAAGCAGATGTTGTGCATGCGAGCTTATCAACTTTGGGAGACTCAATATTTCACGTTATACGTGCAGAGGTAGGCAAGTCTATGATTGATTTTGGGGCTGCAAAAATAACTGAGAAATTGAGAAGATTCGTGAATGGATCCACCAGCGATGAAGAACTGCAGCGAGAGTACCTTTGGGACTTTGAAATCTATCCTGAGACATTATGGGATCAGTTCTGAATATTGGTACTGCTAGCTATAATCAAATCAGTTGTATTTCCCAGATTGAGTAGCTAGATTGGGAAAATCACACACTTATGTACTTTTTAAATAATCAAATTAGCGGTGACTATTTTCCACAGTGGAGATTGAAGATCCAAAATCACACTTTAAAAAATAATTAAAAAACTTGAAGGCTAATAAATAATGTAGGCATACTTTTTGTCCTTATAGTTTGGCACTTCAATCACTTTTGATTGTGTAGTTTCAATTTCGTCATTTCTGACCATGTAGTTTCATATTTGTAGTAATTCAACAACAAGATAAAATTTCTGTCCATTTCTCTAACGAAGCAATCACATGCCACTCACGTGGTGGGGCAATTTTATCAGACCAAAATCCCATGCTAAAAGCTAGTCTCTACCCCTTCCATGGGGCGCGAAAATGGGCAATCAAAATCTCAAAATCCTCCCTCCTATCCCAAATTCCCAACACCTAACCAATCTCTATCTCCTCCATCCCTTTCTCTCTCCCTATAGATTCAATCTTCCAAATAACCAATTTCTCTTCCTTCTTTCTCAACTCCCTCCACCATTCTCCACCTCATACCCACCACCACTCAGCAACTATAGCAACTATAGCAATTGAAGGAAATAGTGGCTGCTTTGAAAATGAAGTACAAAAGTGTAAAACCAACCGGTTCTTGTTTTGATTGTTGGGCTTTGCTGGTGTCATGTATTTTTACTTATGGTTTTCTTTGGCTTTGGCTTTAGTTGCTATCGCCTAGTGGTTTTGTTTTGTATTTATGCATGATCGTTTATTGCTGTCTTGTTTCCTCCTTTGGCCTTTCTGGGGCTTTTCTAATGAAGTATTAATAAAAAACCAGAAATTTAGTATCTTTCTATTTTGCTTGTTAAATCTAATTGCTATTTCACAATGAACATTTGAGTGTTTTTTCAAAGACAAATCTAATTGCATTATACCCAAAATAGGGGTCTTACACTTGCAGCAAAAAAAAACATGTCTGATAACAAAAGAATAATTCAAGGCCTATTACAGTTATAGCAAAAGAAGAAAGTTCACAATATATTGGCCAACAACCAAAATAAGCAATTTCAGTTCGCTTGGAATTTTTCTTGTTTGTTGCTTTTCTTGGTGGGTTCCATCGGGCCCTTGAACCTCCCATTTGCCTAATGCTAACTCCCATATGCCTTGGATTCACAGAACTTGCACCTTGCATTTGCATATTAAGAGTTGGTCTTGGGTTCATTTTGCACCTCCAATTTGTCTTTGATTCACAGAGCTTGAATTTCCAATTTGCATATTAGGAATAGGCCTTGGATTGGGTATAGAGGAGTTGGTCTTGGAGTGGACATAAGAGGAGTTGGCCTTGGAGTGGGCATAAGAGAAGTTGGCCCTGGTGCATTTGGAGCATTTATATAATCTTTCCTAATCTGCATAGCCACATAAAATATATATTAATATATACATTTACATATAAATATGTATAAGGAAAAATGAAAACACTTACAGGAAGCTTGTGTCTTTGCATAAGAGTGGTGTGGAGGGCCAGCATCTGAAAAATCAATGCTATGAGATTGAAAATATTCCTTTACTTTATGTGAATCAAAGCATACAAAGCTTTTAAATAACAAATGGCATGCATATTCCTTCACTTTATGCAAATAGGGGATATACACTACCACATTTTACTATTTGTGCAACAAAAAGAAATTCATCGCACAAGAAACACTTGCACGACGTAAAAACTCAATCGTAGCACAAACTATCGCAGAAAATAATTTTATATTTTTAAATTTGCGCGACCAAAAAGTTCGTTGCGAAAGAACACTTAGCGCGACCATAGACGTTATTGTCGCGCAAAGTTAGGAAGAAAAACAAGAGTTTATTTTATTTCATGCCAAATACTTGCGCGACGACACATATCGTCACGAAAGAACACCTAGCGCGACCATACCCGTTATCGTCACGTAAAGTTAGCCAGAAAACCTCGGGTTATTTTATTTGGCCCCAAACACTTGATCGATGACAGCTGTCGTGGCAAAAGAATACTTAGAGCGACAACACACGTTATCGTCGCATAAGAAAAACGTGGGATTATATTATTTGGCGCCAAATATTTGCGTAACGAAAAAAACTGTCGTCGCGTAAAGTTTGATGTCGGCACGTTCATGAAGGAAGAAAATGGTCTTTTGCGCGACGAAAATGAGCATTTGCGTAAAAGTTGGATGTCAACACATACCTGCGCGACGAAAATGGTATTTTGGGCGATGAAATGGACCACTTGTGCGACGAAAATGATATTTTGCTCGACAAATTCCTTTTCGTCGTGCAAAATCCTTCGTCATATAATCTGGATTCAGCCATTGCAGAGGCAGACTGTAAAAAAAAAAAAAAAAAAGCTATGCCTCTGCCTCTACCTCTGCTTCTGCTGGGAATTCACTACGTTCATTGGGTAAGTATTTTTTGTCGTTAGTTTAAAAGTATTAATGTAAATTCATACTAACTTTATTAATTTCGTTCTCTTTAGGGATATTATGTGTGATTAGTGATTGGTGAAGAACGATTGACAACGTATTTTATTCGTTTTATATTTTAAAAATATAAAATTAATTACATTATGTTAAACTTAGTTTGTTATGTTTATACCTTTTTGTGAAATTATATTTATATTATGTTGTTAAATTATGCGTGACGTAGCATAATGTGTTGTGATGTACAAATTTAATTGAAATTTATTTTGTACTTTTACTTTTATTTTTAGTAAAACTTAGTTTCCCGTTTGAAATTAGTTGGATTTCGTGCATGGATGCGAAAGCATGACTGTGGTCCAATTAATTCTTGAATTGTCCCATTATTTGGATAGTTTGGGAATGCATAGTCATGTGACGTAATAAACGGCTACAAGATTAGGTTTTGGTTGTGGAGATTTCGGTGTCATCTCTGTACGTTCTTCGAGTGGTACATAGGTATTTTATACCTACGGTACACCACAAGAACTGTATCGAGATACTGCCGAAATTCATCAACGTCGAAATCTTATGTGGTCATAAATTACGTGACATGACTATGCATTACCGAATGGGATAGGGCCCTTACTAAAGGCATAAGGTGACATTATGACTTCGTATGAAGTTGTTGTGATTGTTGTGTTGTTATTGTGGTTCAAGGAATTATGAGCAGGAGGTGAATACAGAACCCGAATAGATGCGTAGACGAATACTTGGATGGAATCAAGGATTTTATTAACTTTGCACGTACACACAACCCGAGTGCAACTAGAATCCGATGTCCTTGTAGGAGCTGTAACAACACGTTGTGGGAGACAATTGAAAATGTTCGATTTCATTTAGTAAGGAATGGAATGATTGAGATATATAGCACTTAGAACCATGACGAGGAACAATTAGACAATGCTTCGTCTTCAAGGGCCACAAGAGTGGACAATGTTGAACCTATTGTGGATCCTAATGAACAAGTCATGAATATTATAAATGATGCTTTTCCATTTGCATCGACCAACATCAATCCGGAAGGGGAAGATGACGTGCCAACACCAATGGACAGGGCAGAGTTCGAACAATATGAAAAACTGTTAAAAAATGCCAACCAAGAGTTATACCCGGGGTGCGAGAGCTTTTTCGTTCTCACGGCCATTGTGGAGCTAATGCACAGAAAAATAAAGTATCGTATGTCAAACCTATGTTTCGATTACTTTTTGGGGGTTTTAAAGAAAATATTTTTAACGGACAATTGTTTGCCGAAAAACCATAGATATGCGCAAAAGGTGTCCAATGGTCTTGGATTGGGTTAAGAAAAAAATTCACACTTGCAAAAACAATTGCATATTATTCTACAATGAGTATGAAACATTGGATACATGCCGTATATGCAATGAGTCGAGGTTCAAAATGACATCTTAGAATAGAACGACTAAGATCCCACAAAAAGTCATGCATTATATGCCCCTGAAACCTAGGTTGCAACGATTGTATATGTCGACGCATGCCACAGACAAGAGATGGCATAAGGAAAAATGGGTAGACGACGATGTGATGCGGCATCCTGCAGATGGGGAGGCATGGAAAGAGTTCGATCGAACGTTCCCTGAGTTTGCTACTGATCCCCGAAATGTTAGATTGGGACTTGCCACTGACGGATTCAATCCGTACGGGGTTCTAAACAAACACCACAACACTTGGCCAATTTTCGTATTCCCATATAATTTTTCATCTTAGAAATGCATGAAAAAAGAATACATGATGAAGACTGTTTTGATAACTGAGGATCCTAGCAGGTCAATCGATACTTAAGGCCGTTGGTTGATGAGCTCAAGGATTTATGGACAAATAGTGTGTGCACATACGATAAATCCACTAGGAAGATGTTCACTTTGCGGGCAGCAGTTATGTGGACTGTGAATGATTTTCCTGCATATTGATAAGTCCATATTTTACATATATTTTATGCCTCCTTTGCTTATTTATTTATTGATTTTCTTGGATTAAATTGTTGGGTTTAATGTATTTTGTGAGAATTGTGTAGTTGGTCCCTAATTAGAGGAATTGGACGAAAAGTTGTCAAATTAGACTCAAAAACCATTAAGATGTAGACAAGGATTAATTGGAGACAAAGAAGATGTTTCTTAGAAGGAAATCAACTGGTCAAACCTTAAAGGAGGAAGTTTGGTCAAATCCTTGTGGAATTTGGAGAAGCAATCGAAGAGATATTGGGAAACCTATTTTTGGTTGTATTTGATTGTAACTAGGTTAAGGATTTGTGTATTATAAATAGCATAGGGCTGGCCTTATGGAGGGGATCCATACTTTTCACTACATGAAAATACCCAATTCTTGCGAAGAGAAGTCCTACCCCCGCCGGCCACCTTGGATCTTTTTGGGCGTTTTCGAGTTCATCTTCATGTCTACCATCAACCACTCTGTGATTCTCAATAAATTTATCAGGTTCTAATTTTCTTTTTGCTAGGGCTACGATGTAGCCTAGCCATGAATACCTTATTTCTGTGTTTATGTTAATTTGATATTATTTTTCATGTTAAGTATCTTTTACCGTTCTTAATGCTTTCAGTGCTTGATCACCACTTAATTGATTTGATGCTTGAGTTGACGATAGGAATATCCAACTTAGGATTTTGCTTCTAGTAATTGATACCACAGGTTACTTGAGTGAACTGGAAGGTTAATCAAGGCTTGTGTGGTTTCCATAAATTTCTATAGAACTTAATGGGTTTCTACTTCTTAGTTCTTCATCTAGGCATAGAGTGGGACAGTTGTAGGAATACTTATGGTATAGACAGGCATGTCATATTGAATAATTAAGAGAAATTTACCATTAACATGGATAATAATTGGGATTAACTGGCTATAGGAATAGGGTAGAATTGGCTATGGTGAAATCAGAACCCTAGTGCTCATACCATCAGTGTTTGCCGAATTTTATTATTGTTTATGTTAGTTCATTCTTGTTAATCAAAGCCTCACTATTCGAACATCCAGATAAAGTTTAGGATTAATTATAATCAGTACTCAGTTAATTAGTCTTAGTCTCTACGGAACGATACTCACTTACCACTACACTATTTTGCTACGATTTTGTGCTCTACAATTTCGTTATCAATTTTGGCGCCGTTGCCGATGACTAAATTGATTTTAATTTATATTGATATATTTTTGTCCAAATTTTACTTTAGAAATTTTTTATTTTTTTATAATTGTAATTTTTATTTATTTATTTATTTTCTATAGGTACTTGGTTAGTTAGTGCATGAGTTTTGGAAGACGTTCGCAAACATCTAAACTTATACCTTTAGACCTTGAAATCGAGTGGACATTTCACAAGCGCAATCGATTTAACCGAGCAAGACCCCAACAAATTCCGACAGAACCAGCCACCATGGCTGAAGCGCAAAAGCAACTTAGAGAATTTGGCACTCCCACCGCCGGATCAACGAGCATTTGCTGCCCCACAATCGATGCCAACAAATTTGAAATTAAGCGAGCGATCCTGAGCATGATCCAACACAATTCCATCTTAGGTGGCCTTTCTCACGAGGACCCCAGCACCCATATTAGGAATTTTTTGGAGATATGCGATTCATTCAAGATTAATGGATCTTCTAGCAATGCCCTTCGCCTTAGGCTTTTTCCATTCTCACTGAAGGAGAAAGCAAAATCGTGGTTGACCTCTCAACCACCCAATTCGATCACTACATGGGATGATTTAGCTACAAAAATTTTGGCTAAATTCTTTCCTCTAGCTTAGACAGAACGGCTCCGCAACGAAATCATGACATTCGCACAACTCAACAAGGAACCGACGTATGAAGCTTGGGAGAGATACAAGGAGTTGCTTCGCAAATGCCCATACCATGAGTTACCAAAGTGGATGCAAGTCCAAACATTCTACAATGGGCTAGACACTACAATCAAAACTCTCATTGATGCCACAGCTGGAGGAGCCTTGATGACCAAAACGCAGGATGAAGCATACGAATTGCTTGAGACCATGGCATCCAACAACTATCAATGGCCTAGTGAACGTGCAATGCCTAAGAAAGCCGGAGTTCATGACGTCGACGCAGTAACTGCATTAATTGCACAAATTTCTACTCTCTCTAAACAACTTGGTTCATTAAATGTCAATGCTATTCAAACCCCTAATGTTATTTGTGAATTTTGTGCAGGAAGTCACTTTAGCGCCGATTGCAACAATGGGAATCCATTCTCTGCACTCGAACAAGTAAACCAAGTTGGAGATTTTAATCGTCAAAGGAATAATCCATATTCCAACACCTACAACCCTGGATGGAAAAATCACCCAAATTTCTCTTGGAGTAATAACCAGAATGCATAGAAACCACCTCCTGGATTTCCACCTCAAGAGAAAAAGGTTGGGTTAGAAGACATACTCACTCAACTTGCTGGAAATATGAGTACTCTCTCAAATAACACCAATCAATTTATGAACAAGACCGAGACCACGTTACAAAACCAAGCAGCCTCTATAAGAAATTTGGAAGTTCAAATGGGGCAGTTAGCTCAAGTTTTGATGGGGAGAGAGTCGAGTACATTACCCAGCCAAACGGAAGTAAACCTGAAGAATTTGGAGCAAGCTAAGGCAATTACATTCCGGAACGGACGACCAATGAAGATAGATGTTGGTAATTTTTAACAACAATATTAAAACCTTCCAAGTGCACAAATCAAATGATAGCATAGTAAGCAAGCAAGAGTCATTCCCACAGAGATTGTAATCTAAAGAGATGTTTATCAATGTCACGCAACGAAAATTAAAACACAAGGACTTCCATACACACGCCAACACCAAGGAGGGTTTTGATTTGATTTTGTGAATAAAACAAAACAAGAAAAAGAAAACAAAACAGAATTTAAACTAGAGTTTAAGAGAAATTGGTTTAGAATCAGTCAAGAACAATAGCTAGGACTCACTATCCACCTCCAAACAATCAATCAATCTATAAACAACAATAGATAATCAATTTCTAGCAAGCATATGATGACGACACTCACAACTAGATCATGGCATTTGACTCAAGTTGTATGATTCTCTCTTAAGTGTATGTAAAGTGTATGGCATTTACATCAATATGTGTATTCTTAATTGAAATTCAGTATGACATTTACTCAAATTAACAATCAAGAATCCATTAAGATCAAACAGAATATGAGTGTCACAAAAACCCTAAAACATGGCATTTGTTATTAGGAATTCAGGAATCGATTTCTCATAACTAGTTCTTAACCCAATTATTCGTTGCAAACAAGAACACATTCAATATGGCAATTGACCTATGTTCTACAACAATTTACTTCCAATACATGCTTCAAAGTTAGCTACTCAAAGAAACAAAATATAAGAATTCACATAACATAGAGAAACCGAAATCATCACACTTGTAAAAACTAAAAAATCCATTCAAACTTGTTTATAGAATTATAATCATGTTTAGGGCTTCAAGATTAAGCCCTAACTAACAAGAAATTAGTTACTCATGTTCTTGGATGAACTCAAAAATAAATACATAAGAACTGAAAATTAAAAGAAGAAAGGAAAAGAAAGAACTCGTTGGCAGCTTTCTCCTCTTGCGCGGTTGATCTCCTTAGGACGTGAATCCTTTGTATGGGGGCCTTGGCTGGCCTTTTATATCACTTATATCAGAGTTCTAAACCCTAAAATTTACTGAAAATTCGTCCAAGAAGTCTTGGTAAACAAGGAATCCAAATAGGAAAGTAAAAATCACAATTCCTAACTCCATAGAGAATACAGCTCAGCCTAATTATCACACGATTTGGGGATCTTTGGCCTTCTAAAAACATTATTTAAAATGTATTTTAGAAATATAGATGTCTTATCTTTCCAACATATATAGCACGTAACTTGAAAAATTGGGGAAGGCTTCCGTTTCTTCACATTCACGTAACATGTACGAAACTGTCCTGTCTGCACGTGGGCTAACTTCACTTGTAATACTGTACCAATTGGGTAGGTAGAAATTTATAGAAAAATCATAGATTGAACTTCAAGATGTTAGCTTTCATCTTCAATTGGCCTTGTGCTAAAATTTCTCCGAAAAATTGATTTTCCCTTAAAAAGCTTCTAAGAGCGCAGAAAAGCTGAAAATCAGAAAAGTAAAGTAATAAGCCCCTTTTAAATCTAATTCTCCTACAAAACCTAAGTACAAAGAGTACATAAATGAGTATATTTATGGACTTATCAAATACCCACAACTTAGATTTTGCTAGTCCTCGAGCAAAACAAAATGAAAAGTAAAAACAAAAGAACAAAGACTCAAAACAAACGAACAACTAAATTCCCAATATTGATCTCAGAGATAATTACCAACGGTTAACTAACTTCCAAGAAATAAGCAAAATTAACTCAAGACATTATCAAAGGGTTAACCAAACTTTAATTGAACAACTTGGAGTGTCGTGTGTGAAATAGCCAACATTAATATAAACACGACTTATGCTTCACAAAAGTTAAATAACCAAATAAGAACAAGCTTTAACTTCAATTCTCACCAAGGATGTTCACTCCAATGAAAGCACTCGAAATTTGACAAGGTAGTGTCACTCATATATATGAGAAGAATCAAATCAATAGGGTGTACTCACATAATTGAAATAAAAGCACAAGACATGAATAAAAGATCTCATGGAAAGATATCGCATACTTGAAAACAGTTAAACCATCTGATCATAGTCCTTCCACACCTATTCTTAGGGCTCGTCAATGGGCCTAGCCGGGCTAACCCGGCCCAAATTTATTGGGCTTGGGCTGGGCCACGCCGGGCTTTAAAGAGGAGAGAGAAAATACCGTGCCGTGTTTTTTTAGAAAATTCAAAGCCCAAGCCTGGCCCATGGGCTGGGCTTGAGAAAGCCCATCGGGCCTGGCCGGGGTAAGCCCAACGGGCCGGGCCGAAACAGGCCTACTTCATTCAAAAAAAATCATAAACTTAATCATAAGGGCATTTTAGTCCAAATTTGAGATTAAACTCACTTAATTCCAATATTTTCACATCAAACCAAATTCATAAAATACCTAATAAATTCACACAACTTAATAAGATTTTTCACAAAAATAATAAAACCAAGTATTATTTTTGAGGTTATTACATAATTAGACCATAAAACGTTTTAAGAAATAATTTTAAAAAATAATAAGTATCAAAAAAATATTTTTTAAAGAATGGTATGAATAAATATGCAAATGTTTGGTGATGTGTTCAAGAAAAGCATGATTATATTTGGTGGTACGATTATGTTTCATGATATGATTATATTTAGTGATATGATATGTTTTTCATCTTATTTATATATATAATTGTTGTATTAATAATTGACACAAATTAATGTGCTAATCATCCAATTATAAACTAAGAATGAGTAAAGAAAAGTAAATGAAATGAAACAAATTATATATGTGATTTAAGTGATATAATCCTAATCCTAAACTCTTATTTATACATAATTATATATGTATGCGGGCCTAATAGGCCGGGCTTTCCTGGGCTTAACGTGGCCGGGGCGGGCTTCAGACACCCAAGCCCAAGCCTAGCCCAGCCCAAGGAGGGCCAGACCATCTCAAAGCCCATAATGGGCAGGGCCGGGCTTTTTTTCGATGGGCCGAGCGGGGCCCCATCGGCCCATGAGCCCGCAGGCCAAATGATGAGGCCTACCTATTCTCCACATGAGGAACCACACTTCTCCTTGGATTGAGTAGGACTTTCACTAAGGTTGAAATAGGGCTTAGGGTGATGGGTGAAACAAGAAAAAGACATGGATGAACAAACAAAGTTTAAGGGCTAAGTAAAGCTTTCCATGAAATTATAACATCTTGCACTTTAGCACATAATTTCATCTTGATACTGTCTTAAATTTTTTTGTCTTTTTTTTGTCTTTTTTTTTTGTTTTCCTTTTTTTTTTTTCCTAACTCCATTAGCTTTCTAATCAACCCATGTAAGTGTTAGACCAATAACTCCCAAGCTAGATAGCTTTAGGGTATTAAGTGTAAAACACTCATCGGGCTTAAAAACTCGAGTTGAAAAGGCTTCGGAATCATACTTTTTTTTTTTTTTGAAACAGTATCATATACACATCATTGAACAATTTGTGCAATTCTCCCTTAACCATGAAAGTGCTCTACAAAGCTCCTTAGAAGGGTGTAGGATAAATACACAAAAGGTTAAGATGAGGAGAATTGGGTAAGAACGATAAAGGTTTACATAAAAGGCACAAGGGGTTGACTAGGGATAAAGTTGATATGGGTTGGTTGGAAAGGCTCAAACAAACGAAACAAGGCCTATATCTTTTTTTTTTTTTTTTTTTTTAACAATGCCTATATCACTTCCTAGGATCCATGTGGTTCATGAAATATGCCTCAACTAGATAATGAAAGTAGTTCTAGCAAACAATTTAAACATCCTCAAGTACTTAACCAAAACAAAGAATAGTATATATCACTCAAGAAAGAGAGGTATAGGCTCAAAAGCTCACATAATAAGGGTTATATAAGTCTACGCTAGCCTTATTTGGGAATTTAAATCATGTGAACTCCAATCGAAAATCATATTAATATGGCTATGTGCATACAGATTTACCAAGTTTAATCACAAAATTAAGGCTAACACAAAGATAATGTAAAGAATTAATGTCATGCTCACAATTCCTTGCAAGTTAATTGTCAATAAAATTCAATCTCATCATAGAATTGGGAAGTGACCACTACAAACAAATAAAAACTAGACTCCAAGTTAAAGAAAATATTTCTGGGTTTTGATGACATTTTTCTGATTTAAAAAAAAATATATATTTTAAGGAAAAACGAAATTAGAAACAAGACAACAAAATAAAGACAAAATACAAATTAAAAAAAAAACCAAAAATGGAAAAGAATTGAGAACCAATCAACAAGATAATAAACTAATCCTACACATGAAAAGTGAAGCGGCGGCATAGACTATAACACTCAATCACCCACAACTTAAAATAAACGTTGTCCCCAATGTGTAAAATAAAGAAATAAATTCATGGACAATCAATTAAAAAGGGTGAGGGTTTGAGGACTTCCCGGGTTTTCTAGGTGTGCGGAGGGGCAAGAATTTGTCGAAGTGAGAGGAGATAGACAAAGCAATGAACTCACTTGCTTCTTTGAGTGCCAACGGACCCTTAATAGCTCCTTAAAGTCTCGGAATGCGATGAAATTGGAACGAAATTGAGCTGGATATGTAATCATGAAAATCTGGAAATCTGACTTGCTAAAACCTCTTTGGTGACGAAAAATCTGATGAACACCATCGCTAAAACCTCTTTGGTGATGAAAATCTTCAAATCCTGGGCAAAACAGCAGCTGCCTTTTTTTGTGTGTGTGTTTTAGGTCCTTTTATGAGCTTCAAATCGTCCTAAAACATAATGTAGGCCACCGGAGACCCCCAAACTTGGTCCAAATGATCATAATAACCATTCTAAACATGTTGGTGGCATCATATTGACCTAAAAAACAGCAAAAAGAAAATTAGGCAGAAATTCTAGTTTTGACCAAACTAAGAACATAAAAGCTATTTTTCTATTTTCTGGTATCTAAACTCAGCCAATGATCAAAAAAACTGCTGTAACACATTTGAAACATGCTGCAAACATCTTAGGGCTAGAAAAATGCTAAAAATTTTCTATGGAACACAAAATCCATCGTTTGATGACGCAAAACATAACAAAATCAAAAATATAAACATTGTACGAGAAATCACACATAAACTAAAAACAAAAGTGAAGAATGGTTGGGTTGCCTCCCAAGAAGCGCTAAGTTTAAAGTCTTCAGCTAGACGCGGTTCTTTAGATGATTAAACAATAGAAGAGGGTGGTTCGCCCACGTGCATGCTCTCTTTTCCAAGCTCAAAAGATTCATAGTATGGCTTCAATCGATGTCCGTTCACTTTGAATATGTTTCCTGTCTTGTCATTTTGAATCTCAATTGCACCACGAGGGAAAACATTAGTAACAACAAAAGGATTTGAAGAGAAAGATTTTCTGCCATATTTCAAAGGTCTTCCTTTGAACGGCTTTGTCATGAAATGCCTTCGTCTTTTCCTTGTAAATCCGTGCACTCTCATAAGCATCATTCCTCATCTCATCCAATTCATTCAATTGGAGTCGCCTTGCATCTCCAGCCTCTTTCATATCGAAATTGAATTTCTTGATTGCCCAAAATGCACGATCTTCAAGTTCAACCAGAAGGTGATATGCTTTACCATAAACCAAACGAAAAGGAGACATACCAATGGGGGTTTTGTAAGCTGTCCTTATGCCCATAATGCTTCATTAAGTCTCAAGCTCCAATCCTTTCTAGTAGGGCTCACGGTTTTCTCCAAGATTTGTTTGATTTCTTGGTTAGTAATCTCTACTTGTCCACTTGTCCATTTGTTTGGGGATGATAAGGTGTCGAGACCCTATGTGTAATTCCATATCGCTTTAAAGTGCCTCAAATGACCTATTGCAAAAGTGAGTGCCTCCATCGCTGATAATGGCTCTTGGTGTTCCAAACCTAGAAAAGATGTTGTCCTTCACAAAGCTCAAAACAACTTTTGAATCATTAGTCTGGGTAGGAATTGCTTCCACGCATTTAGAGACGTAGTCAATAGCAAGGAGAATGTAAATAAAGCCATAAGAGGAAGGGAATGGTCCCATAAAATCAATACCCCACACATCAAATATTTCAACAATAAGGATAGGCGTTAAAGGCATTTGATTCCTAGAGCTAATGTTACCGGTTCTTTGACATCTATCACATGTGGAACAATAAGTATATGAATCTTTGAACAAGCTAGGCCAATAAAAACCACATTGCAATACTTTAAGGGCTGTTTTCTTAGTACCAAAATGTCCACCACCTACAGATGAATGACAAAAGGTAAGTATATAATTAAATTCATATTCAGACATGCAACTTCTAACAATCTGATCTGGACAATATTTCCGTAAGTATGGATCATCCCAAGCATAATACTTACTTGTTTTGACAAGCTTATCCTTTTGAGCTCAAGTGAGATCCTCCAGAATCAATTCTGAAGCCTTATAATTAATAATGTCAACGAACCAAGGGTCCTTGGCTTCGAGGGTGAAGAGTTGCTCATCGGGGAAACTTTCATGTAGAGGAAGCACGTCCTCTTCTTCATTGGATCCTTGCACCAGCTTACTCAAATGGTCAGCCACCACGTTTTCACTCCCTTTCTTGTCTCTAATCACCAAATCGAATTCTTGAAGCAAGAGTGTCCATCTAATCAGTCGCGGCTTGGCGTCCTTCTTTTGGAGGAGGTACCTAAGTGTTGCATGATCAGAGAATACAATTACTTTAGTGCCAATAAGATATGATCTAAATTTCTCTAAAGCAAAAATAATAGCAAGCAACTCCTTTTTCGGAATTGAGCAATTCAACTGAGTGTCATTCAAAGTCTGGGAGGCATAATAGATGGCATGTGGTACGTTGTTCACTCTTTGTCCAAGCACAACCCCCACTGCATAATCCGAGGTGTCACACATCAACTCGAAGGTAAAATTCCAATATGGAGGCTGCATGATAGGGGCAGACGTTAAAAGCTTCTTAAGCTTGTTAAATGCATCCAAGCACTTTTCATTAAACTCGAATTCCACATCTTTGCCAAGCAACCGACATAGGGGCCTTGATATTTTTGAAAAGTCCTTGATGAAACGCCTATAGAACCCTGTATGTCCTTGGAATGACTAATCTCCTTCATGGTTTTTGGGGGCTGCAAGCTTCTCACAATGTCGATTTTTGCCTTGTCCACTTTAACTCCCCTACAAGAGATAATGTGACCTAATACAATACCCTGTTGTACCATGAAGTGACACTTCTCCCAGTTGAGCACTAAATTGCATTCTTGACACCTTTTCAACACTAAAGAGAGGTTGTGAAGACAAATATCAAATGAATCACCAAAAATAGAAAAATCATCCATAAATATCTCTATTATCTCCTCCACCATATTAGAAAAAATGGACATCATGCGACGTTGAAAAGTGGCAGGTACGTTACATAAACCAAAAGGCATACGCCTAAAAGCAAACGTACCAAATGGACAAGTGAAGGTGGTCTTTTCTTGATCTTTTGGAGCTATGGCAATTTGATTGTATCCAAAGTATCCATCCAAGAAGCAATAATGACTATGACCTGCAAGACGCTCAAGCATTTGATCAATAAATGGTAACGAAAAGTGATCCGTACGTGTCGTGGTATTGAGCTTTCTATAATCTATGCATACTCTCCAACCCGTTTGAATTCTTTGAGGCACCAACTCATTGTCTTCATTCTTCACAACAGTAATTCCGGCTTTCTTGGGAACAACTTGGACGGCACTTACCCACTTGCTATCCGAAATGGGGTATATAATTCGCATGTCTAAAAGCTTCAAAACTTCCTTCTTAACGACTTCTTTCATCATCGGATTCAGCCTCCTTTGGGCTTTCCTTGTAGGTTTTGATTCTCCTTCCAAAAGGATCCTATGCATGCACTTTGTAGGGCTTATTCATCTGATGTCTGCAATGGTCTAACCTAGGGCAGTCTTATGCTCCCTTTGAACTCGAATTAGTTTGTCTTCTTCGGATGCACTCAAATTAGAAGCAATGATCACAGGCAGCGTCTTTATTCTCGTCGCGTATAGTTGTAATTTTGCACCACCACTTTAGGTATCGTCGCGTGAAGTTGTAATTTTGTGCAACAACTTTATTCTCGTCTCGTAAAGTTGTAATTTTGCACGACCACTTTAGTTATGGTCGTGTCAATATATGTATATTATAATATAATATATATACACATATATTATAATATATAATATACAATATACATATATACATACACTTTGGTGTTTTTTCTCACGCGCAAGTGGCAGCCACAACTTTAATAATTATTGAACTAATTAATATTATATAAAACTGAAAAGGTGGGCAGCCTGAGGGTTTGCTTTAATTAACTGTTCAACGCCTCCATCTTCTCAAAAAGATCTTCTCAACATCTTTTTGACGTTGACATCCCCATCACAAACATAGGGATATTATTCTCTGGTATCTGGTTTTTATGATTTTTTTTATCATTATTTTCACTGTAATCGTTTCATAAAGATGGATTACAAACATAGGTATCAAACAAACAGTGAGAATTGGTTTGAAAGAGAGAAAAATGACGAAAAAAAAGAACAGAGAAAAATGAAGATGCCAGATATCTCTCTCTTCCCCCCCCCCCCCCCCCCTTTCTTTTTTTTTTTTTAATTTTCTTTCTCTTTCTTCTACTTCTTTCTCTTTTCTACTTCTTCTTCTTTTTCTCAGTCTCCATATCTCTCTCTGTGTAAATTTGGTTAAATGCCAGATGCCAGATACTGGAGGCAGAGATTTGGGAGGGAGGGATTATAGAAACCCCCAAAATTTCACAACCCAGAAAGGTTCACAACCCCCAATTAAATTTGCCAACTAATTTCTAGGTTATGATTGCATATGTATTGCCATTAAGGGGTGTGTTTTCCAGAAGGTTGTTGACTTGTAGAGAAAAACAAAGAAACACCATAGCAATCCACAAATTATCAAAATCCATTGTCCATTTGATTTAGATAAATTTTTACAAGTCATTGTTCTCATAGCTTTTTGACTGAAGGAAAAATAACATGCTTAATGAAATGATTGGAAATCTAGAAATTAAAGAGGCATGTGATGCATTTTCCACAAACTTTTTGACTCGAAGAAAAAACAACAGGCTTAATGAAACCATTATTCTTTGGGCTCAAGCCCTTTGTTAAGAAGGAGAAGAAGCACAGAAGAGGGAGAGAGATAGAGATACGGAGAGAAGAGAAGAAGAGAGAGGGAGAGAAGAAGAAAGAAAAAGAAAGAGAGGGAGAGAGACAGTATTTGATATAATATTAAATTAGTTTAATAATCATTAAAGTTGTGGCTGCCACTTGCGCGTGAAAAAAAAAACCAAAGAGCTGATGCGCGTGGCTTTAAGTTTTGTCAATTAATACATATCATGACTGCAATACCATTGGATTGATCTGACGTTTCACCTTTAATATCCGCATTTTAATTAAAATCCAATCATCCTAATGTGAGCAAAACTGTATATACATACATATATAAATATATATAATATTATATTATACATATATACACGTATATACATGTATATAATATATGTGTATATAGGTGTCTCTATATATTATAATATATACATGGGTATAATACATATACATATGTATATTATAATAGATAATATATATGGGTATGTTATAATAATAATATACATGTATATACGTGTATATATGTATATTATAATATATACATATAATGTGTATGTGCATATACGTGTGTATATGTAGATTATAATACATATATGGGTATAATATATATACACATATATGTATATATACGTATATATATATGTACAGTCCCCTTCTATTGAGGGATCCCTCAAATAATTTTATTTGAGGGACGCCCCTTAGGGTACCCTACAATTTTTTTCCCAATAATCCAAACCATCTATTTTTTAGGTCTTTATTCATAGATCATCCTTACAAAAAATTAGACAAATCGGAAGCCATTTCGACATCCAATTGTGTCTTACAAAATCAATGAATACGATGCTTCAAGAAAATGCTAAAATTTCAATAGCTTAATTGAGTGGTCAAATAATATTGGATTCAAGTGATTTTTTGTTGAGATGATCTTTGAATGAGTATGTACAAAATAGACGGTTTGGATTAGTGAAATACAATTCGGAGTGGGGCCTACAAGGGGTGTCCCTCAAATAAGCTTATTTGAGGGATCCCTCAATGGAAGCTCTCTGTATATATGTATTATAATATATATATTACATATATACATGTATGCTATTTGTTGTCCATGGTTGGGCCCAAATAAATTTCCGGCCCAAATACGATAATTTATTAAGAAAAGTCACATATCAGAGTACATGAAAGCCAGTCATACACAAGTCACAACCCACATACCATACTAAATAAATAATTTGTCATGCTAGGAACTGAGGTAAGGTTATAAAGTACAGGCCCATGCTAAAATAATAAGCACCGTGTCCCTCTCTAAGGACAATAAAATTAGAGCGTGCAAAGCAACATGCCACACTAAGCAATAAATTATTATTTCACGCCCAACCACGCTACAAGCCTAAGTGGGCCCAAGCCACTCAAATGCCCGGGGCTTGCTTGAGTGGGTTGTGGTATAGATGGTAATAAGTTGTCATGAGGCCCATTGATGGGCCAAGAAATGAAGGTCCCAAGTTGCTTGGGAGCCTCAGAACCCAAGCCCGTTTCTTAGGCCCAAATATGTAGGTAAGCACGAAGGAGAAAAATAGCCCAGCCCAAAATGGTCCATTAAATTAACCAATATAGCCCAATACTTGATGAGATTAGCCCATTTATTTGGTAAGTTGGCTTGCCATCTTAGAAGGCCCATACAATTAGAAATGAGAAGCAGCAAAAGCCTCAGCCCCTTCTTGAAAAAACAGAAGCTATGAAGGGAGCAAGATGTCCATATATGCAGATCTGCTAGAAGGCACCAGCACATGGGAAGGAACAAGTTCCAAGCACAACACATCTGAAGAACCAAGAAATATTAGCGCGCAAGCTGCCAGGAGGAGAGGCACCCTTCGAACCAGCATGTATATCAATTTGCTTTCCTTAATCAAATCTAGCCATGGAAGGAGGAAGGAAAGAAAAAGGGAAATAGATGCGGGAAAGGGCCTTGAGCTCCCAAAAATCTCTGATTTTGTGTAAATAGACTGAGAAAATTTCACCAAGATGGGAAAAGTCAAGGGAGGAGAGGAGAAAGAAATGGAGAGATTTGGCCAAATTGGATAGAAACCATTAGGGTTTCTTGGAAAATGTCAACTTCCAACGGCTATAAAAGAGGCCTCTTCTACCTAACAAGCATCAACCACATCCAGATAGCAAGCTTCCTCTCTTACTCCCAAAATTCAGCAATTTCGTGCTCAACCCATCCTTTTCCCTTAGTTTCCCCTCTTGGCAAGCTGTTCTAACACTTGACAGAGTCTCTGTTAAGCTGCCGGAAAACCACTCAAGCCACCATTTTCTTTTTTTTGTTCTCCTCTCAGCCAAATCCTCTAATAATCCTTTCCTCCACTTCCTTAGAACCCCTGTTTTTCATGGAAACTCACAGTTCTTTCCCTTTAAGGCTAAATTCATGACAATTTGCTCACATGCCACAAGCCTCTCATGCCAAGCTAAGATTCTACCTGTAAGCACTAAGAATTCATCTGTAAGCAGTCATTGTTTTTGTTGGTGAAGGTGACTAGGGTGTTTCCTTAGGCTTTACTATCCTTTCGATACATTTTTGGGTCTGATCTCTGAACTCAAACACAAGGGAAAAATTTCAGCCATTTTGCTCTTTACGGCAGCCCAGCCCATTTGTAGTTGCTGGAAGAAAAAAACCCTTACACTATTATTATAATATGTATATGTATATGTGTATATGGATATATTATAATAATATACGTGTATATATCTATATGTATTTATATATATATATTATATGTATATATGTGTGTGAATATATATATACATGTATATGTGTATATACGTGTATATATGTACATTGTAGTATATGTGTATATAATAATAATAATAATAATTACACTATTTCTGCCTCACTGTCTTTTGAGCATTTATGTAGTAGTATTTCTGCATCTCGATCTTCCTCTTGAAGTTCTTCTAATAAGGATAGTGTTGGATCCCATGAGTTCTTTTTTTTCTTTTTTCTCTTGGGGCTAACATTGTCATACAATTAATTATATGCAGTTTCCTGCCATAAAGAGTTGTACACATGCTTCTCTAACCCAACTCAATAATAAACATGCTAATAATCACCAATTTATTCTATATCCACTACTAGAAAACTTCTTCATAGGCCACTGATACACTCGTGGCCTATACTAGTGTCAACCACAGTCTATCTATCATTAAAGGGACTTGGCCACGGGTTGATCACAGATCACATAATTGTGGTTCAAGTACTTGCAGATTTTTTAATATGATTCATTAGTAATTTTTATAATCATTCTTATAAAATAAAAAAATAAAAAACTTTACGCGACACTAGTGAATCACACGTCGCACAAACTCTTGCAGGACACACCGTTTTGCCGCACAACCTAACTTTGAGCGAGGCCAAGTCATCCTGCGTCGCGCAACATAACTTTGAGCAACGCTTAGGCATCTTAGCGCATTGTTATAATTTTCAAGGGTTTAGGGTTTAGGGTTTAGGGTTCATGGTTTAAGGTTTAGGGTTTGTGCGACGCCAGTATATTGTTACGTCGCTCAAGTTGGAGAAAATTTTGGCGGAATTATTACCTTGCGTGACGGTTTACTTTTGTCGTGTCGCAAGTTGGCGAAAATTTTGGCTGAATTACTAGCTTGCGTGACGTCAATGTTTTTTTACGTCGCGCAATCTGACCTTGTCGCAAGTTCGCAAAAATTTTCTATAAAAAAAGCAAGTACAAACCCCTCAGTTCCTCTCTCTCCTTCAACCCTCCCTCCCTCCATAACCACCATATCCAACCACCTCAACCCACGAAACCGCCGCAAGAAGGACCGGGCCGCCACCACCTCTTAGTTCCTCTCTCTCCTTCGACCCCTCCCACTCCTGATACTCCCTCCCTTCATAACCACCACATCCAACCACCTCAACCCACGAAACTGACCCAAGAAGGACTGGGCTGCCACCACCTTCGAACCCCAGCCCTTTTCCCGCCGTCACCGTCACCCTTGCCGAAGGAAACCGGCCGATTTTGACAGATTTTTACCGGCCTCGTTCTCTCTCCTCCGGCCACCAAACTGGACATGTAAGGTATGGTTTCTCGACTATTTTTCATGCTCTAGCTGATGGTTAGGTAGGATTTGATCAATTTCTAGTTTTGGTGTCTTCATTTTTAACCCTAAGTTTGACCCCTTTTTGAATTGAAATTTCGGCCACTTCTGGCCATTTTTCGGGGCAGGTCCAAGAACAAAAGTGACTCCAATTGATGTTCTGAACCTAGGTTAGGAATCTTGGCCCTTAATTTTGAGAATTTTACTGCGATCATTATCTCTTTGAACACCAACACGCTGCCGGCGCATGTGGCGGCACGTGGGTACTGTACCAGAGGGGCATTGTGTCCCAGTGTGAACCCCTAGTTGTCACAAGCGCGTAGGTGTGCTTGGATTTCAATTTGAGTCTCGAACGAATTTCGCCTATTGTGCCATTTCCGGGTTTGATATGTTCGGACTGTTGGATCGAACTCAAACTCATATATGTTGTACTTTCTTTTTCTAGGATCGTATAGGATTCAACTGATCATGGATAGGAGTCCCGGATATTCCGAAATCACGAACCCTATGGCAAGATATGCTTTAATTAATTAGTTAAGATTCTTAATGAATTGTATATGCTTAGATTATATATTGGTAAATTGAATTAATTTTTATGTTTGTTAATTAATGAAGATTCTTATATATTTTGGTTTTATTAGTTGTTGGAATTTTTATTTTTATTTTATTAGACGTTGGCCCCATTTAAAAAAAATTTAAATAAATGTTTAAATGGTGTTAGAACACATATTAGAGTAACTATGTCTTTAACTTTGGATGCTTGTTCCTAGGGCAAGATGTCAAACCTTATTAGAAGTCATAAGGCGGTGACAACTATACTGAGTTCGCCTCCCCCAGCTACGCCGTCAGCTGCCACTGCTCCAGCACAGATGGACCACATGTCGGTTGGTCTCGGGGTCTCCTATACGCCGACATCATCAGAGTCATCAGTGGTGCAACCTGTTAGCGCCAGGAGGCGTCACCGCCCCCCCAAGCACAACCGACACAACATCGACAGACGGTATTGGTGCGTCGGGGTCACAACTAGGTAAAGATTTCCTTGAACTCCAGCTATTTTGGGCCAAGATTTTAGTA
This sequence comes from Prunus persica, assembly GCF_000346465.2. NCBI lineage: Eukaryota > Viridiplantae > Streptophyta > Magnoliopsida > Rosales > Rosaceae > Prunus > Prunus persica. The sequence goes on along the minus strand of NC_034011.1, from coordinate 13,471,522 downwards.
GGATTTGTTATTTAATGTTGATTTTATATTTCTTTGCAGCCAGGAAGAACACCCGGGGACCTTGTCGCCAGTTGAAGACGGAGAAGGTCACCTTGGTGACCAATAGTCTTATCAACATCAGATACGACAAGCGGCATCAGGCTGCACCAACAACGGAATTGCATAGCTCATTGGCCCACGGCATTGGTCACGTCGTTCAGACCTATTGCCTTATAAAATGGAAGTCTTGGAAGGTTATGCCGGACGAGATGAGGACAGAGGTGCACGGACAATTGTCGGTACGTATCCTACCTTTTAATTGTTTTCCCTTCAAACTTTATATATTTCTATTAGTTAATGTATCTAATTAATTTGTTGCAGACGAACTATAATTTAGAGAACCTCGACGACGAGTCGTTGGCGTACGTCAACAGACTCTTTGCTGAGAGGTACAAGCAGTAGAAGAGCGACTTGCACCACCACTTTCAAGCATTTGATGATCCGCAGGTCGCTCTTCAGGAGGGTTGCCCGAAGAAGCTTGAAGGGCGGGAGGATAGTTGGGTGTGGCTCTGCGGTCATTTTCAGGAGTCTGATTATGTGGTATTTTTTTATATTAAGTTGGAAATTATTATACGTTACTTACTAATGTTTATTTAATTTTTTATATTTCATTTTAATTTCAACTAATGCGTTTATTTTTGGTATAACAGAAGAAGGCAAAAGCAAATAAGGGCAATAGGGACAAGAAGACTCTTCGCCACCATTAAGGTTCCAGACCCTTCTCATATAGGATGGAGGCGCGATGACGGGTAATAATAAAGTTGTTTATATTCAATTTTTAATATGTCATTAATATTAATTTATTTTTTTCGTACTAACATTTTTCTTCTCTTGTTCAATTCAGGAGGGTCCAAATTCCCGGAGATCGACGTCTTTGGCAACGTTTATGTTCAACGTGGGAATGAGTTGGCAGAGTCCCTTCATGTAAGTATTCTTTAATTTTAATTATTATCTTACACATTCAAGTTTCATGGTTATTATATCAATGTTTTAATTAATATTTTATGTTATGTTAAATAGGTGACGATGATGGAGAAGAGCCAGTTGGTTCTTCAGGAGTTCACCTCCCAACTTCCTCCCAATACTCCGCTCAAGTTTGTGGATCCTCCACAAGATGCGGGGTTTCAGATCCTGACGGAGACCTTAGATCAGACTCTCGGGAGGAGGCCAAGGACATATTGTTGAGGGATGGGGAATGCTCGGCGGCGGGAACCTAGACCCCGTTCATCTTCACAGTTAAACGAGGTGACTGCTTTGACAACAACGATGGCTGAGCTTAAGGGTTAGATGTCTGTGCTTCTAGAGTCCCTCGCTCCGTTTGGCATTCCAATCCCGCATTTTGGTCCCTCGTCGACCTCCGAGCCTGGCCACCACACCTCTGCCCCTGTCGACAATGTCCAGACCTCCGAGCCGCATTTGCCAGACGACCAAGTTGATTATGGAATATTGTTTGATTAGTTTTTTACTTTCTTAATTACATTTTAAACATTTCTCTTGTACTATACATTTATAATATTTTATGCAAAAAAAATTTCTCTTCATTATATTTTTTTATTGCAATTTCATTTATTAAAAAAAAAAAACAAAATTTTTTTTTACAAAATTAAAAAAACATAAAATTAAAATTAAATTAAATATATTTTATTTTTGCGTGACTAAACTCTTTTCGTCGCTCCAATTCACGTTGTAAAAATACAAAAACGTAAAACTAAATTTTAAAAAATATATTTTATTTTTGAGCGACGAAATGTTTCGTCTCTCGAAAAAGAAAAAGCGACTAAGACAATTTCGTCGCGCAACAAAAGTCGTCGCGCAAATGTTTGCGACACGAAAAATTCTTTCGTCCCCTACATTTATGCTCAATGAATATAAACCGTTGCGCTGTATACTCGCAACGAACATGCTGTCGTCGCGCAAAGGTTTGAGAAACGAACAATTGTGTCGTCCCTAAACTTTTTGTGCAACGAAGGTTGACCGTCGCTCAGTTTTTCATGACCAATTAAAAAACTTGGTCGAGCAAAGTCTTTCTTCACGATCTTTGCTGGACGGATTCAACGCGACGAAGTTTCTGTCGCCCTGAAATTTGTGCGACTCAAATGTACTTTGTGCGACCAAATGCTCTTCGTAGCGCAAATTGTAAAATGTAGTAGTGATTGTGTTTCCTAAAGGTTTTACTGGTTCAAACATGTATGGGACCACTCCCAATACACACACAATATTTTATAAAATTTTCAACCACCATTTGAAGCAGTAACTACCAAAGCAACAAAGCAATAACTTTCCAAACCCAAAGTTACTGAACAAAACATGGCCATTTGAACAAAAAAAAACAAAAAAACAAGGCCACAAAAGAATGGAATAAACAAAAGCATTGAACCCATCTCAAGCAGTAATTGCACGTGCTTGCTTTGTTAAAGAAATTGACATAAAATTTAATATTTCTTTGAATTGCTACAAATATGAAACTACATAGTCAAAAGGAATGAAATTAAAACTATAGGATAAAAAGTGATTGAAATGTCAAACTATAAGGACCATGTTGGGAAAGATGGCGAAAAATCAAAGAGCCAATAAATAAATATGGCACTCCCAGAATCTGACTTCTCCCAGCCTTGTGTAAATAAGATGGGTAAAATTAACACTCTATCTTCCACTAAGAAAAATAATAGGAATACTGAAATAATCTCACCAAACACCGGTGGCTAAACTCACTCTTGGTTTTTCTCTCAAGAGGATTTTCTCTCTTACACAAGTGAGGCTTTCTCATCTCTCAAAACTGTCTAAGTTTTGGTTTTCTAAGGGATGGGTTGAACTGAAAGAAAAGGCAATTGCTTTTATAGCCAACATTCCTAACTAATTGGTAGCCTGCATAAGGGAGAGTTTTTCTCATTTTCTCTTCCATTCGTTTTCTTCAAATTTTCCCTTCCTTTCTTTCATTTTATTTTAATATTTATTTTCCTTCTTTTTCTCTTCTCTACTAACGAGGGAAACCCATCAATCTCCCCCTCCCGACTTAGGTGGAGGGCTCCAGCAGTCCAACTGCTCTTCTGCAAAATTCGTATTTTTCCTTAGGTAAGGACTTGGTCATCATATCTGAACTATGGTCATCAGTAAGGATTTTCTCAAGCTGTAATTGCTTAGATTCCAACACATCACGTATCCAGTGATATCGCATTGTAACACCCCGACCCCGAATTTAACCCTTATTTAATTATTTAATTATCTAAGGGTATTTTAGTTATATTTTTAACCGGAGAGAGTTTGGGGCAGTGACTAGTATTTTTGGATAGGTCGTACTGAGACGAGTTTATAGACACGTAGTGGGCTCGAATCGGAGTTGTAACGAGAGAGATATGTCAAAAGAAACCCAGTGGCACAATCATAAATATTTTGAAATGGAATTTTTATAAAAATCTGGTTTTCTCTCTCTCTCTCTCTCTCTCTCTCCCGCGACCTCTCTCTCTCTCCCGTCGGTCTCTCCTCTCTCTCTCCTCGTAACTCCGGCCACCAACCACGGCTGTGGACGGGGCCGGTACCAAAATGACCGGGGCGTCGTCCTCTTCCAGCCCCAGCCGTCTCCCGCCTCCAGCCGCCGTGGTTTCGCCGGAATTTGGAGAAGAAGCGGCCGACGCCGCCCGATCTTCACAGCCGCCGATCTCCCTCTTCCGGCCGCCATTTCGGGCGATCAAGGTATAGAAATTCATCTCTTCTGCATGCTCTAGCTGATGGTTGGGTAGGATTAGATTGATTCTTAGCGTAGACAATTCGATTTTCGAATTGAAAATCGGCCGAAAATCGGCCGCCGTGATCGGCCATTTCCAGCCACTTTTTAAGGTAGGTCCAAGAACAAAAGTGGCTCCAAATAGGGTGTTATACCTAGGGTAGGAGTTTGGAGCCGTGGTTTTGAGATTTTCCGGCGAAGCATTATCGCTTTGGGCACCCACGCGCTGCCGGCGCTTGCGGCGGAGCGTGGGCACTGTAGAAAAAGTAGCGATGTATTCCGATGAGATCCTTAGGTTGTCACGAGTGCGTAGGATTTCGCGGATCTCAATTCGGACTTCGTTTGACTATCGAACGGGTAATCGCATAGTGTGCGTTATCCGGGTTCGATAGGTTGGGACCGTTGGATGGTCCCAGATTTAATATATGTTAATGTAGGTATTTCTAGGATCGTGTAGGAATTCACGGATCGTGAATCGGAGCCCCGGATTTTGGATTCACTAGAAGTACCACTAAGTGAAAGTTAGGTCCCGCGTGGCGTAGGTTATCCGGCGTTGGGACAGGCCCCATACGTGGCGTTGGTTGTACCGGCGTATGGGGAGCTATGTAATATGATGTTCAGGTCTCACGTGGCGTAGGTTATCCGGCGTTGAGACAGGCCCCATACGTGACGTTGGTTGTACCGGCGTATGGGGAGCTATGTGATATTGTGTTGAGGTCGCACGTGGCATAGGTTATCCGGCGTGTCGACAGACCCCATATGTGGCGTTGGTTGTATCGGCGTATGGGGAGATTTGTGATATGAAATTGAGGTCCTGCGTGGCGTGGGTTATCCGGCGTTGGGACATGCCCCATACGTGGCGTTGGTTGTACCGGTGTATGGGGAGATATGTGATATGATGGCATGGTCGCACGTGGCGTAGGTTATCCGGCGTGTAGACAGGCCCCATACGTGGCGTTGGTTGTACCGGCGTATGGGGAGATTATTTGAAATACAGAGAAATGAAATAAGGTATCGCCCAAATGTGGAATTGGTTTTATAGGGAAGAACTATGTGTGGCTTGATCCCTCAAGGAGGGTACGTAGGCAGCCTAAGGTTATTAGGTGCAGCCGCAGACTAAATATTAGTCATAAATTATATTTGATTTGTTTGGTAGCCTGTTAAGAATTATTGGAAGGCCGAAGGCCATTTGTGTGAATTGCATGAAATTATATTGTGCATGCTGCCAGTTGGGAATATTAAATGCGTTTTTATGCAAGTATAAATTTTGGGAAATGTCCAATTTATAGGGGAGACTCTGCCGAATTTTCGGCAGGAAGTCTCGGTTTTTAGCATTTGGGCCTGGCATCAGGAGGATGTCGGGAATTCCAAAGGGTTCGCCTCGGGTTCTGAAAAATTCGGGGCGGGTCCTTTTAGTTGACCTCGAGTAAAAAACTCGGATTCTTGCTCAAGTGGATCACACTCTGACTATCACAATGCAAAATGTATTTATGCTGCTCTTGCCCTAATTCTTGTAGGAATCGCTTCATCCAGAGCATTTCTTTGCAGGCTTCAGTAGCTGCAATAAACTCTGCCTCTGCAGTTGATAGAGCAACACATTTTTGTAACTTTGATTGCCACGAAACTGCTCCCCCTGAAAATGTAATCAGGTATCCTGAAGTAGATTTTTTGGAATCTAGATCTCCTGCCATGTCTGCATCTGTGTAGCCACTCAATGCAGGTTTTCCACCTCCAAAGCACAAACTCATTTTGGAAGTACCCCTGAGATATCTAAGAATTCACTTCACAGCATTCCAATGCTCTCTGCCTGGTTTAGACAGGAATCTGCTTACAACGCTGACTACGTGCGTTATGTCTGGCCTAGTGCAAATCATTGCATACATCAGACTACCAACAGCTGAGGAATATGGCACCATAGCCATGTTTTCTTTTTCTTTCTCACATGTTAGACTCTACTTTCAACTAAGCTTGAAGTGATTAGGAAATGGAGTAGAAACTGGTTTTGCTTTATCCATGTTAAATCGCTTTAGTACCTTCTCGATATAACTTTCTTGTGATAACCTCAACTTCTGATTTTTTCTATCACGGGATATACTCATACCGAGGATTCGTTTTGTGGGTCCTAAGTCTTTCATAGCAAAAGACTTGCTCAACTCTTTCTTCAGCTTGCTAATCTTGTCACTATTTTGTCCTACGATCAACATGTCATCCACATAGAGAAGATGGATGATGAATTCACCATCATCAAATCTTTTCACAAATACACAATGGTCTGAAGTAGTCCTCCGATATCTATGTTCAATCATGAAGGAATCAAACTTCTTGTACCATTGTCGAGGTGCCTGCTTGAGTCCATATAAGCTCTTTTTTAGTTGACATACCAAATCTTCTTTTCCTTTGACTTTGAATCCTTCTAGCTGCTCCATGTAGATTTCTTCTTTAAGATCTCCGTGAAGAAAAGCTGTCTTCACATCTAGCTGTTCGATCTCGAGATTCAGGCTTGCAGCCAAACCGAGTATAACCCGTATGGATGACATCTTCACTACGGGTGAGAAAATCTCTTCAAAGTCAATTCCTTTCTTTTGACTGAAACCTTTCACAACTAGCCTTGCCTTAAACCTGGGCTTAGAGTTGTTTTATTCCGTTTTCAGTCGATACACCCATTTGTTCTTGAGTGCTCTTCTACCTTTTGGTAGGTTCACCAGATCATATGTATGGTTCTCATGTAGAGATTGCATCTCTTCATGCATGGCTTTCAACCACTCATCTTGTTGATCATGAGTCAATACTTCTTTATATCATTCTCGTTCTCCCCCGTCTGTTAGGAGAACGTAATCATCTAGAGAATACCTACTCGGAGGTCTCCGTACCCTGGTCGATCTTCTTGGTTGGAATTTGGCCACTAGCTCTTCATGGGCTTGTGCTTCTAGCCCCTCATCAGCTACATCATCTACTATACCATCAGTTGTGTGATCATCACTCATGTCATCATTTACTGGTTCATTTATAATTGGATCACTAGCTAGATCATCAGTATCATTGGATTCATCTCGGCCGTCATTGTGCTCCAATGGAGGAGGAACTGGATCCAAGTTAGCTGGATACTCTCTAGGATTATCAGGTTTATCACTTCTTCAATGTTCTGATCTTCAAAGAAGACAACATCTCTACTCCTAATAATCTTTCTAGCTACAGGATCCCATAACATATAACCGAATTCTTCATTCTCATATCCCACGAAGATACATTCTTTCGACTTCGCGTCGAGCTTGGATCTCTCGTCTTTAGGAATATGAACAAAAGCTCTACAACCAAAAACTTTCAAATGATTGTAGGAAACTTCTTTTCCCGACTAGAACTTGTTCGGGACATCACCATTCAAAGGTGTTGAAGGAGAAAGGTTGATTAGATCAACCGCAGTCATTAGGGCTTCACCCCCAAAAACTTTTGTGCAGCTTGGCATGAGATAACATTGTTCTTATTCTTTCAACACTTGTTCTGTTCATTCTCTCAGCTATGCCATTATGCTGAGTAGTCTTCGGAACAGATCGTTCATGCCTGATTCCATTACTTATACAGTAGTTTCTAAACGCCCATATATATTCCCCTCTGTTATCAGTGCGAATACATTTCAAGCTTCTACTAGTCTCTCGTTCAACGCTAGCATGAAACTACTTGAAAACTTCATATACTTGATCTTTTGTTCTAAGTGCGTAAGCCCATACCTTCCTAGAATGATCGTCAATAAATGTGACAAAATATCTTGCACCACCAAGAGTACAGTGGTCATAGGACCACAAACATCAGAGTACACAACATCTAATACATTGGGTTTTCTTTATGCATGACCATGTTGAAACGAAGCTCTATGCTGCTTTCCAACTGAGCAATGCGTGCATGATTTTAGAGGCATGCCTTTCTTCATCCCAGTCAGTTCTTCTGTTTTGGCTAAAATTTGTAGCCCTTTCTCGCTCATGTGACCGAGCCGTTTATGCCATAGCTCGATCGAGTCTTCTACGAGAGCATTTACATACCCATTACTGACTTTTACATGTGTCATGTATAGGGTGTTATCCTTCTTCCGTCGTGCTAGGATAAGAGAGTTCTTGCTAAGTTTCCATTTCCCTTTAGCAAAGACGTTGGTGTATCCTTCATCGTCAAGTAATCCAGTGGAGATTAGATTGAGATGCATGTCAGGAACATGTCTCACATCCTTGAGGAACAAGTGACAACTTGTGTTGGTTTCAAGGGAAATATCTCCTCTTCCCACGATCTTGGACAATTTGTCATTTCGTATCCTCACATTACCAAAATCTCCATTGGTGTAAGATGTAAAGAAGTCCCTCCGTGAGGTGACATGAATTGATGCACTAGAATTCACTATCCAGCATGTATCTTGAGAGGAAAAATTAACAAAGCCATCACCACATAGAATAATGACCTCATTTCCACCAGTGGTAGTTGCAGTCGTGTGCCTGGCATCACTCTTTTCCTTACCTCTATCTTGCTCTCGTTTAAACAACATGCACTCTCTCTTCATGTGGCCTATCCGGCCACAATGGTAACATTCTAGGTCCTTTCTTGTCTTGGACCTTCCTCTCGAGCCATCTCTTGACCTGCCCTTTGACTTGTCTCGCCTGTGGAATTTTCTATTGTTAGTTCTTGCACGATATTCTAAGACGAAGGCTTTTGACTTGGCTACTACACCTTCTTCTTTCCTCCTTGCTTCTTCATTTAACATGCTATCTTTAACTATGTCCAAAGTAAGAACACCTTGAGGAGCTGAATTGCTTAAGGATACTACTAGTGTATCCCAGCTATCAGGCAAAGAGCTGGGTAACACTAGTGCTTGTAACTCATCATAAAGCACCATCTTCATATTCCTCAACAGGTTGATCAAACCTTAGAAGTCACTGAGATGCTCAGTAACACTTCGACCATCTCTGTACTGAAGGTTTACAAACTATCGGATAACTGATGCTTTATTTTGAGCGGTCTTCCGCTTAACATTGAGGACAATTTTGTCCATAATTTGTATGCATCCGTCTCTTGTGCCACATGGTGGAACACACTTTGATCTACCCATTATCGGATTTGTCTGACAGCTTTTCTATTCAGAATGCTCCATGCATCGTCTGACTTCCCCTCTGGTTTTTGTCCCAGCAATTGAAGGGGCTCATATAAATCTTTGCAGTAAAGGATGTCCTCCATTCTTGGCTTCCAAATGGAGTAGTTGGATGCAGTCAATTTTAACATTGTTGTTGATGATGATGACGATGACTCCTCCATCATAAATTACACAAGAATATAATTTTTTTAGCCAAAGCTCTAATACCACTTGTTGGGAAAGATGGCGAAAAATCAAAGAGCCAATAAATAAATATGACACTCTTAGAATCCGACTTCTCCCAGCCTTGTGTAAATTAAATAGGCAAAATTAACACTCTATCTTCCACTAAGAAAAATAATGGGAATACTAAAATAATCTCACCAAACATCAGTGGCTAAACTCTCTCTTGGTTTTTCTCTCAAGAGGATTTTCTCTCTCACACAAGTGAGGCTTTCTTATCTCTCAAAAACTGTTTAAGTTTTGGTTTTCTAAGGGATGCATTGAATTGAAAGAAAAGGCGACTGCTTTTATAGCCAACATTTCTAACTAATTGGAGGCCATGCATGATAAGCTCATAATTTCACACATTTGCATGCCTTCTTTCCTTAGTAATTTTTCTTAGCTTCTCTTTATTTTGAGTCTCTTACCTATGTTTGTGTGCTTTGTAGGTTAAGACAGCAAGGGGATGACATTTGATACAATTCATGCATGTTAAGGGCTGAGTGGCACAAGAGGAATATGAGCTTAAAGACAAAACCAATTTGTGCCACACTCCTTGTCAGTCCAGTTTTGTAGGTCATCTTGCAGGCCTCATTTCAGTAACTTACACAGGTCGGATGAGGAGACATCCTTCATAGACGTTGTTCCAATGGGTGTCTATTATAACATATCCAAATTTCAGCCCAATTGGATATATCTGAAGCCCTCAACACGTCAAAGACTGAACCAAGTTCGCAGAAATGTCATGTTGGCTGCCATCACATTTAATGTGGCTACATCCCTAGAGCCATGTGCTACACATGGGCAGCCACACATGGGAGTCAAATCAGCTCAGAAGCTCAAAAAGATGAACAAAAGTCAAGCTTTCCATAAAGAAACCATACCAAAGCATGTATTTGTCAGCTGGAGCAGTTGGCAAGTATGGGCAGCTGGAGCAGTTGGGAGCAGCTAAGAGAGGTGTGCTTCACCAGCCAAAGGGGAGCACGAAATTTCACTCTATAAATAGAGAGTTGCACACTCATTCAAGGGGGAGAGAGCAGACACACACATTCACTTCATCCATTACTCTCATACGCACATTCAGATTCACCACAAAGAGAGAAGAGAGCTTGGAGCTGTCAAGGGAGCTTGGAGCTGTCCTGGGAACTTCCTTGCTGCCATCATCTAGTTCTTCTCCTCTCTTTATCCTATCTATGTATTTCTTATTTTCTGTATTCATAGTTATGTCTAACTAATCCATTTAGTTAGGGCTTAGGATGAAGCCCTAGTCATGAATATTCATGTTATGGATGATTTTATGGTTAATTGATTTCCTTGCTTTTATTATCAAGTTGTTAATCTCCAATTTATTATGTGCTTGATGTATGTTTTCTTGGAGTAGCTAACTAGGATTTTATGCATCTAGCATAGGTTGGGAAGGGGTTTAGATTCACCAATTCTACTCTCCTTTCACAAGCAACACTTGAATGGCCTAAGAATCATTCAAGGGGTTAATAACCATAGGTTGACTAGGACAGATACCATGTTCTAGGACTTGTGTGATTATCATATTCTCAAGGAGCTTAATGACTCTTGTATGCTTTATTCTAAGTAGATACCATGCTTAGGTTGCATATTAGAGATCACGTGTTGTGTAGATACCATGCATAATCACATGCCTTAGGAGAATCATGCATCCTGCACCTAGATACCATAGGCCTGTATGCAATGATCTATTGTTGATGAAGCTTGAGTCAATTTCTATGCATTCATAACTTGGATAGGAAAACTAGTGGTGGATTCCAAGGCTCTAACACCTTTCAATCATTGTTTCACAACTTGTTGATTGCTGCCAGTGTTTACTTTCGAGCACTTTCATTTCACTTTCTTGTTTTCATTTCAACAACAAAACCCCCCATTTCGAGTGCGTGTGTGGTGCTAGGATTCTGTCCTAGACCTTGAGTAATTAGCAAGAGGCATTGTTGAATTCGACCTTGCCTTTAGCTAGTTAGTCAGTTTCTTTGTTATTTGTTTTTCTAGCATTCTAAGTAATTTAACTTGAAACCAAGTTACCATTCTCCGTGGGATCGACCTCGTATTTACATAAGCTATACTATAAATGGTTCGTGCACTTGCGAGAATTAAAGTTGCTGTTTTTAATAACTCATTTTAATTGTTAAGAATTGGCGCAACAATGCATAAGGGAGAGTTTTTCTCATTTTCTCTTCCATTCGTTTTCTTCAAATTTTCCCGTCCTTTCTTTCATTTTATTTTAATATTTTTTTCCTTATTTTTCTCTTCTCCACTAACGATGGAAACCCATCAGACCAAAAGTGACTTTTGGCCAATAACCTATTATAAATCGTATTTTGTCCTATGCAAACAATGACCTTAGCCACAGTTTGGTATATGCAGGCTGCATATGTACTTGCTAGTTTAATATATTTTAAATAACATACATATTGTCCTTAATTATGAAGAGGCGATGTATACAGTTTTGGAATTGTAGTTATGGAAACATTCACAAGAAGGAAGCCAATAGATGAGATGTTTAGTGCGGAAATGATTTAAAGCAAGGGATTGCAAACTCACTATTACTATATGCAACAATACTTGAAGTTGTGGATGCTACTTTACTTGGGACACATCAGGAAGATCATGAGTTTGTGACCAAGAAAGATTGCTTATTGTTTGTGCAAATTTCTCAAAATATGTGTTCCTACACTCAGAGACGGATCCACAATGGGGTCACTGGGGGCGAACAACCCCCATGAAAGCCATGGAAATAGGCTTGGAGGTCCACCTAAGTCATTTGAACGACTACACAGAATGCCTTCCAACTGCTCACTAGTTTGCCTAAGAGGAAGAAGAAGAAGCGCATGCTTCTTGTGTTCCTTCACTCTTAATTTTCGTTTCAAACTGTGTCAAGAAAGACAGAGACATGGAGAAGAAAGAAAGAAAGAGGGAGCCCTGAAGAAGAGGAAAATTGAAAGAGAGAAACAGAGAGAGAGAGAGAGAGAGAGAGAGAGAGAGAGAGAGAGAGAGATAGAGAAGTTTTTTTTTTTTTTTTTTTTATATAAAGATGGGAGACGGCTGAAATAAAGGAGGCATGAGAGAAGAATGGGAATGGTAGGGTTGAGTGGGATAGAGAGGTAGAGTTAGTATTCGGCTTTAGCTTAATTAGATGTGAAGTGGGGCTTTAAACTTACTGTAACATCCCTGCCCAAAACAATCTTTTATTTTTGAAAATCAGTTTGAAATTACAATTTTACCCTTGGGCATAAGGGTATTTTAGTCACTTTTTGCTTGGGATCAGTTTTGGGAGATTGAGTCACACCATTGCTTATAGCTTGACGATATGAGTTCGTAGACAGGGGGCAAGCTCAATTCCGAGTTTAAACGAGGAAATTCGGGTCAAGAAACGAAAAGGATGTGTTGGAAATTTGAAATTTTGTTCTTTAAAACCCCTAAATACCTCAGCCCAGCGTGCGTCGCCCTCCTTCCTCATTTTGTCTCTCCTCAACCCTCTCTCTCTCTCTCTGTGCAGTGACGCTGAGCCTTCCAGGCTAACGATCGTCTTTGTTAGGCCATTGGTCGGGAAAAGACTGTCCTAAGCCAATTATCATGGCTAGACAAAGAACCAGCCACCCTAGGCCACACAGCCGCAGCGCGAACTAGAAAAAGAGCCGGGGGTTTCGGGAGTTTCAAGCGGCATTTTCAGTCACCATTTTCGTCGATTAAGGTATGTTGATCATTTTCGGGGGTTTCGGTAGCCGCAACATGAATACAACTAGCAAGGTGCGGCTGAGTGTCTCGAAACAATAGATTGTTCCTAGTTTCCCAAATCTGCTAGCAAATGAGAATAGCTTTGGACAAGTGATCTAGACCTAGGGTTGAGTAGTACAAGCCAGGGACGGACCCACAGTGGGGTCAATGGGGTCAAACGACCCCATGGACTCCATGGAAGCAAGGTAGAAGGTGCCTTTGAATTGGGGTGTGACCCCATGAGAGAGAGGATTTGCAGACAGAGCAAGAAGAAGATGAACAGGGAAGCTTTGTTCTGTTTGAAAGAAGCTGGCCAAAACGGCGTCGTTTTGGCCCAGCTTCTAATTTTTTTTAAAAAACAGACTGGCCAAAACGGCGTCGTTTTGGACCAGCCCGAGTTATTTTTTTTAAAAACGCGCTGGCCAAAACCGCGTCGTTTTGGACCAGACGCGCGAATCTTTTTTAAAACTCGCTGGCCAAAACGGCGTCGTTTTGGACCAGCGAATTTTCTTTTAAAAGACCTGGCCAAAACGGCGTCGTTTTGGACCAGCGAATTTTTTTTTAAAAGACCTGGCCAAAACGACGTCGTTTTGGTCCAGGTGTTATAAAAAAAAAAAAAAAAAACAGAACAGATGCCCAGCTTCTTCCTCCCGAATTTTCATTCCAAAACACCTATTTTCTAAACCCTCAAACCTAAATCCCCAATCTCCACCCCCCACAAACCTTTAACCCTCTTCCCCACCAAGCCTTGAAGCCCCAAATCCTCCATTGTCGCCGCTGCCAGCAGCTCCGCCACTTCCAAAAGCTTGCCTCCACTTCCACCACCTCACAATTCAAGGTAAATTCTAACTCTAAACCTAAATTACTTGAATTGAAATTGAATTTATGATTGTATTATATTGTTTAGATTTATTGGATGTTTCATTTATGAATTTTTTGTGGTTAATTGGTATAAATTTGGTGTTGTTTTGATTTATTGGATGTTTCATTTATAAATTTTTTGTGGTTAATTGGTATAAATTTGGTGTTGTTTAGATTTATTGGATGTTTCATTTATGAATTTTTTGTGGTGGTGTTCTCTTGAATTGATTTTAGTTATTATTTTGATTAATTTATGTAGAATTATGGAAATATTTTTTAAGAGAAAGTCATCATTGGGTAGTTCGGATAGTGTGGGAAGTTCAAGAACTTCAAGTTCAAGACAAAGTGAGTTAGATGAGGTTTTGGCTAATCTTCAGGCAGACCCGGGACTAAGAATTTGTATGATTGAGTATGATGCTAATATTAGAGATGAGGTTCGAAGAGCATATCTACAAAAAGGACCTTGTCAACCTAGAGGTCATTCTTTCCTACAAAGTAATATCTCAGGAATTAATCGACGCTTCATTCCCCAATGGTTTGATGAATTTGATTGGTTGGAGTATAGTGTATCTAAAGATGCTGCATTTTGTCTTTATTGCTATCTCTTTAAATCCAATTTTGAACAAGTGGGTAGTGAAGCCTTCACTGGAGCAGGGTTTAAGAATTGGAAGAAAGGGAGAGAAAGAATGAAGGTGCATGTTGGACCGGTTGGTAGTGTTCATAATAAAGCTAGAGAAGCCGCTACAAATTTGATGAATCAAAATACACATTGAAACGGCTGTGAGCAAACACTATGAACAAGCTCGTATGGCATATCGAAGATGCTTAATTGCATCAATCAAGTGCACTAAATTTCTATTGAGACAAGGTCTTTCTTTTCGTGAAAATGATGAAAGTGCCACTTCAAGCAATAGGGGAAATTACTTGGAGTTATTGCAATTCCTTGCAGACAATGATGAGAAAGTTAAAGAAGTTGTGTTGGAAAATGCTCTGGGGAATCTCAAGTTAGTAGCTCCAAAGATTCAAAAAGATATTGTGAATGCATGTGCCGGGGAAACACTTGATGTCATCATGAGTGGTTTAAAAGATAGATTCTTTTCTATATTGGTGGATGAAGCACGTGATATTTCTGTGAAAGAGCAAATGGCTATGGTGTTGCGTTATGTGGATGACAAAGGGCATGTAATTGAAAGGTTTGTGGGGGTTCAACATGTTACCGACACCACTTCAAGTACACTAAAGGATGCCATTGACATATTCTTTTCTTCTAATGGTTTGAGCTTTTCCAAGTTACAAGGACAAGGTTATGATGGAGCTAGCAATATGAGAGGTGAGTTGAATGGCCTTAAAACAAAGATTTTGAGAGAACAACCTTGTGCATACTATGTTCATTGCTTTGCTCATCAACTTCAACTAGCACTTGTTGCCGTAGCAAAGAAGAATATTGATATTGCCTCTTTCTTCACAACCACTAATAGTGTGGTTAACCATGTTGGAGCATCGTGTAATCAGCGTGATGCACTTAGAGCACAACTCCAAGAAGAACTTGTGATAGCTTTTGAAAATGATTGTCTTATAACGGGGCGAGGTTTGCATCAAGAAACAAGTCTCAAATGTGCCGGTGACACACGATGGAGCTCACATTACGGTACCATTATTAGCATCATTTCTATGTTTTCATCTGTGATTCATGTGCTTCAAATGATTATTGATGATAATCCCAATGATAGTGCCGGTGAAGCAAATAAGATTTGTTGATGCTCAAAATGGCCCGGCCAATATTGAGTCTAACTTAGTGATTAGATGTGCTGGGTCTTCAGCAGGGAAGAGGGCTGAGGCCCTTGGTGAAATATAGGTTGATGGGAAACCTGCAGAAGACAAAGTGGGAGAAGCAATCGTTATGCTTCGGACACCGGTGTGGTGCCGGCCGAAGGCTCTCCGATGCCTAAGTCAGTTACAAGTAGTAATTCTGGCAGAGTAACAGTAAAAGTGGGAGAATAGTTCTTGTTTTTACCTGGATACTGTTCCCTATTTATAGGGAGGTGAAAGTGGAAACTTTGTACAAAGTTCCAATGTGGGACTTTGTGCAAGTCGTTGTGGTGGCGACACGTGTTCTGGAGATTAGGTTTGGCAGCTGGGAGCTTCGGCAGGTGTCTGGCACCTCGGAAGTGTGTCTTCCTTCTGCACGGGAGAAGGCGTGGCTGCCTTAGTGCTAGTCGCTTTGATGCTGGGTCTGCTCGGTTCATTATGGTGTAAACAGCAGTCCCCCAAGTTCGCGATCGAGAAGTAACTTCTGGGTTGGGAACTTGTGAGTTTTTGTAATTGTAACCGAGCATTCCAGCTTCATTGGGAGCCGCAGGGCACTCCCTAGTCCCCCAAGTTGGCAAGCTAGGAGTTGCGTCAATACATGGTAGCTGGGTACCTGGGTACTTGGGCATGTTGCAGATAGGATGGGAGCTGGGTCCCTAGGGGAGCCAGACCTTCGGGGGAGCCGGGTACTTTGAAAATTTCGGAGACTCCAATTCTTTCATGGCTCCTGCCGTTCGGCAAGGGTCTAGCTCCTTTTTTTTTTTTTTTTTTTTTTTTTTTGGTGAATGGCCGGGCCATTTTGAGAGAGGTTGGAGGCTTTCTTGGATTGGGCCTTCGGCAAGTATGAAGGGCTTGAGATGGGCTTCGGCATGTGAGAAGGCTAGGGCTTTGAGAGGGTTATAAAGGTTAGATGTCGCCTCATGCCGTTCGGCAAGGCCTCATTCGGCAGTCTGGGAATACACGGCTATCATCACTTCGGCAAGCCGAGCACACTTGGGAAGGGTTGGCTGGAGCCTACCGATCGGCAGGGCAGGTTGGGGGGAATTTGAGGCCGTTTGCAGACTTGGCCAGTCCTTAGGCAGGTGGTTCGGGCAAGGGTGGCGCAGCAGCAGGTTTGGCGTGGCAGCTGGGGCGAGGGTCTGGTTCAGCTACAGCTTCGGCAAGATAGGTGCTGGCCACGGCTGGCATTTGTGAGCACGGTTTCGGCAAGTTTCGGCACGGGTTGGCTTCGGCAGACAGCAGCTAGGCTGTGCAGTTGGAAGGTGCTTCGGCAGCAGGTGGCTGGCAGGGTTTCAGCGCGGCAGCGGGGCGGCTGGAGCAAGATTTGATTTTCTTGACCTTGCCGTTCGGCTATAGTGATTGGGAAGTTTGTGTTGTTTTCAATCTTCGGCAAGGCATGAAAGTAGGGCTTTTGCAGCAGCACCCAATTTGATTTGGTAGGTCCTTGCCGTTCGGCAGGGGTGAGTGGAGGACTCTTGCGGCTAGTGCAACCGAGTGGCTAGCCCATACCGTTTGGCAGGTCTTGGCCTCGGCTGGCAGGTGTTTCAGAAGGTGCTAGGGTAGATTCAGCAACTTCGGCAAGGCAGCTCACTGTGAGTATCTTTTCGAGTTCTTTAAGAATATTTTCGTGGGTCTTGCCGTTCCGCAAAGCCATTGAAATTCCGATGTGCCCTTTTTGTTGTCTTCGGCAAATGGGCTGGTCCCATGGGTATGAGTAGGTGTAGAGTCCGTGAGGCTGGGCCGTTTCGCTTGTTTAGTGCAGCTTGTCTTGTGCTTGCCGATTGGAGGTGAGCCCCCAATTTGTTGGTGAAAGGGCCTTGCCGTTCGGCAAGCCCTACCATGATATATGTTGTGAAATGTATTTGGGTGCCTTGATCAAATTTGGGCCTAGCCTTGTAGTGGGATTGGGCTTACGAAATAGGCTAGGACACGTGAAAATATGGGGACTCCATTTTGTTTTTGCACGGGCCTTGCCGTTCGGCAAGGCCCCTAAATTTCCCTCAATTGTTTTTTGTTTCTTGTTTGTATATTTGAAAATTGAATTTCAAATTGTGTGTAGGTACAAGGGTTTTAGGAGGGAAGATAAAAGGGTGCTAGGGTTTGCTCGTGAATCGAGGCATGGTACCCTTAGGTGGCTATAAAAAGGAACTTGGGGTGGTGAAGGCACCACACTTGAGTTGAGTTGAGAAAATTTGTGAGAAATTGAAGAAGAGGGGAGGCGATTTCCAGCGATTAGTTTGTGGTGGTGCTTGTGGCTGAGGTGATTTCCGGTGATCCATTCGTGGTGCTACGAACAAGGTTAGACCTTATTTCGCTAGAACCTTTGAATTGAAATGTCTTGCTTTGCATGAACATGTTGAAGGTTAGGAAGAACACATTGAACATGAGCATGAACATGATGAACATGTTGAACATATGTATGAACATGTAGAATTCTTGCCTGGCATGAAGATTTGGCAAATTTTTGTTGTTGTGGTTCGATCCTCTCTGCATGTGCATTTAGTTCCTTTTTCTTATTTTTCCATATTTGTAGATGTCTGAAAGTTCTGATAGGGAAAGTCTTGACCCCCCTGCCTTTGGTGGGGATGATACTGAAAGTGAAGAGCCCAGCCAATATATATGTTCTGAAGAGGAGAGTTCAGAGACAGAGGGTCTGGTAGAAGGCACTATAGAAAGTAGGATGATAGGGCCTGGGGGTGAGAGGGTTGAGCCATCGGGAGACTCTGGGTCGGCTGCATATAGGGAGATGCAGAGAAATTATATAGAGTTAGAGGCTATAGCAAATCGGGTTCTAGCCTTGCCTCAAACACAAGAAGTGGGTTCGAGCAACCAGGCATCACCATCAGGGTCTGTGGGTATAGCCGTGGCTTCGGTGTCAGAGGGATTAGACATCCGGGTTGGTGTCCCGTTGCCGAGGCGAAATACACTTACAGAAGCGAAATTGGCCCAGCTACGAACAGATTTTTGTGTGCCAGCCTATGTGGGTTTGAGGTTACCCACTGAGGCCGATGTAGTCAGATATCCCTCGGATGGCTCCATGATGATTTTTACAGATATGTATCGGCACGGCTTCAGACTACCGTTTCATCCGTGGGTTCAGATGATGTTGGCCAAGTTGGGGTATGCACCGAGGCAGTATAATCCCAACTTTTGGATTCTTCTTCATGGGGTGTATATTGCCTGGTGGTTGGCTGGGTTAGGGGAGCCAACGTTTGAGCAATTCATGTACCTGTACTCCATTTCAAAGCAGCAAGGGAATTTTGGCTGGGTACAGGCCAATTGCCGAAAGGCGAAGGAGAGGGGTTATTTTATTGGACACAAGCCCACAACGCAAAAGTCCTGGAGGAACAGGTGGTGCATGGCCTACGGGGACTGGGAGAGTCCGCCAGGGAAGAGCGTTGTCCAACACATTCCTACCCACTTCCAGTCTATAGGTCCTTGGCCCCATTCCTTAAGACTGGTTGATGTTTGATAGTGTTTTGTTGTCTCTTGTGCTTGGTTCTCTATTTTGTCTGTGCCAGTATAAATGGCTAAGTAGTATCTAACCTTTGGTGCAGGTTCAGTGAAGTGGGGGCCTATCTCCAAGGAGCAGGAAGACGAGGTTGAGTGGGTGAGGGCGCAGCTGTCGGAGACTGAGCGTGAGTGCGGGAATCTAGTCACGCAGAAGAATTTGTTTGAGTCCGGACTGCTGCAAGGAAGTAAATACCTAGGTTATCTTTTTGTTTTGTGCTGAGCCTTTGTGAGTTTGAGTAATAGAATTGCTTTGTTTGTTTTGACAGTGGCTGGCATCATAAGGGGGAGTACGAAGGTGGCCGTAGACATTGATGAGACCGAGATGCAGAAGCGGCTGAGGGAGTCTCGAGCCAAGAAGGCTGAGAAGAGTGCTGGAAAACGACCCAGGGATGAAGATGAGGGTCGGGTCGCGGACGTGCTGGGGAAGAGGAAAGCCTTAGAGGAGGCTCATCAGCATGTGATGGGGTCAGGGCCGAGACTTCTGCCCTTTGATCTGCAGGCACCGCCGAAGCTACCCTTCGGTATGGAGGACGTGTTCGCTGAAGGGGTAGAGAAGGTAGACTTCGGCAGGCTACGCCAGCAGAAGAAGGAGGTCAACCTGGCGATGCACCGGCAGGAGGTGCCTTTAGTGAACGTCTTCCTGGAAGGCGTGAAGAGCGACCCTGAGGCTCTGGCGAGGACTCCAGCTTCTTCCTTCATTGACCGGGCCCAAAAGACGATCCTCACCTCTGCCTATGTAAGTGCTTAGGCCCTTTTTGAATGTATTTGTGTTGGATTATTTTTGTGTGGATTGACAAACATGGTGTTTGTTTTGCAGGCCTTTGGCGAGATGTACGTCAGCATGGCCAAGGCTGACAAGGAGATCCAGAGGCTGAAGAGGCGGGATGAGCTAGCCAAGAGCAAAATGGCGGAGGCGCAGGAGGCCATCCGAGAGAAGAACGCCTTGCTGGTTCAAAAGGCGGCCCTGGCCAAGGAGGTGGAGGAGCTGAAGAGATCGAAGGCCGAGGAGGTGGCTGCTGCCCGAGTCGAGGTGATTGAGTCCTTCCGATCCTCAGAGGAGCTGAAGAGCTATATCATGGACCGGCTGGTTGATGAGCAGCTTCGCTGGGAGGATAGGTTGGTTAGGTTCAACCCCTCGGTTGAGATCAACTTTGACACGAGTGGCGAGCCTCCTGCACAGTCTCCTCCTGCTGATGCCAGTGTCCCGACACCAGAGGCGGAGCCAGCCACTGAGGAAGCCCCTTCCACCGAGTCTTGAAGGCGTTGCCTTCTGTTGTATTCTAGCTATTTTGTTTATTTTTGCTTTGTATGAACAGTTTGCCTTACGTGGAGCAAGGTTGTTTTGATTTATGATATGAGACTTGTGTGATATCAATTGTGCTAGTAAAGTAATAGCCATGTGAATGCATGAAAATGAGCCGGAGTCAGGCTTTTCATTTAAATAGGTGCCGAAAGGCATAAGGTACAAGTGGTCTAGGGTCTAGATACCTTACTTCTACCTTACAGTAAATAATCAAGACCAAAGTATTGTCCTAGGATCTAGATATGTTTACTTGTAATAGTACTTGAGGTGGTCAGCATTCCACGGGTGAGGCAGCGTCTTGCCTGTGGAATCACGAAGCTGATAAGTGCCGGGGCGGCAGATTTTGATAATCTCATAAGGACCTTCCCATGTAGGGCCGAGGGTACCTTCGTTGGGATTTTTGGTAGCCAAGGAAACTTTGCGCATGACCCAGTCCCCCATTTTGAAAGCACGGGGCTTGACTCGGGAGTCGTAATATTTGGCGATCCGTTGTTTGTACGCGACATTACGCATGCTCGATTGGTCCCGGAGCTCGTCAATGAAGTCGAGGTTGAGGGCCAACTGCTCGTCATTGGCCGTGGCATCGTAAGTGGAGGTTCGGTATGTGGGCTGGCCAATCTCTACCGGAGCCACGGCCTCGGTTCCAAATGATAGGGAGAACGGCGTTTCACCCGTGGATGTGCGGAAGGTGGTGCGGTAGGACCAGAGTACTTCTGAAAGTAGTTCTGGCCAGCAGCCCTTGGCTTTGTCAAGTTTTGTCTTGAGGGTCTTCTTGATAATTTTGTTCACGGCTTCGACCTGGCCATTGGACTGAGGATGGGCTGGGGAGACGAAACACAGACGAATCTTGAGGTTGGAACAAAATTGTTTGAATTTGGCGTTGTCAAATTGCCGGCCATTGTCGGTGACGATGGAGTTGGGGATGCCGAAGCGACATACAATGTTTTGCCACACAAAGGATTCGATGCGAGCCGCAGTGATGGTGGCCAAGGCCTCGGCCTCAGCCCACTTGGTGAAGTAGTCTACGGCCACAACTGCATACTTGACTTGGCCCTTGCCCTCTGGCATAGGTCCAATGAGATCCAGTCCCCATTGGGCAAATGGCCAAGGGCTGACGATGGCAGTCAACGGTTCAGCCGGGAGTTGTGGAATGTTGGCAAATCGCTGACACTTGTCGCATTTCTGGGTGAATTTCTGGGCGTCAGTGTGGAGCGATGGCCAGAAGTATCCTTGGTGGATTGCCTTATGGGC
This sequence comes from Prunus persica, assembly GCF_000346465.2. NCBI lineage: Eukaryota > Viridiplantae > Streptophyta > Magnoliopsida > Rosales > Rosaceae > Prunus > Prunus persica. Next base: position 13,449,952 of record NC_034011.1, on the reverse strand, counting down.
CAGCGAGCGTGCGCCCGAGTGGTTACCGCATATGCCTTCATGGATTTCTCGGAGGACATAGTGACCCTCCTCTGGAGTCAGGCATCGGAGGTAAGGAAGGCTGAAACCCCGCTTGTATAAGGAGCCGTTGATGATCAGGTAACGGGCAGAGCGATGGCGAACGCGTCGTGCTTCTGCCGGATTAGCCGGTAGTGTTTGGTTCTGTAAGAACTGGAGGATGGGGTCCATCCATGTAGGGCTGTGATCAATAGTACAGATGAGTGGGGCTTGTGTGCTGGGGTGGGCCAAAAACTCGATGTGGATGTGTCGACCCATTCCTTGCTCCAGGGCTGATGCCAACCTGGCTAGTGCATCGGCATGGCTATTCTCGGAGCGCGGCACTTGCCTGATAGAGTGGGCGTGGAAGGTCGCCAGCAAGTGCCGAGCGTGCTGGAGGTAGGCCGTCATAGAGGCATCGTTAGCCGTGAAGTCCTGGTTGACCTGGTGGACCACGAGTTGTGAATCGCTGAATATCTGAATTTGCCTGGCGTCCATCTCTTTGGCTAATCGAAGACCAGCTAAGAGTGCTTCATATTCGGCTTCATTGTTGGAGGCTTGGAATTTGAAGCGAAGGGCGTACTCGAGGGCAACCTTGTCTGGGGAGATGAGAACGAGGCCGGCCCCACAACCCTGGGCATTAGAAGAGCTGTCTACGAATAAAGTCCACAGGGGCTGGGTCAGGTCGAGATTGCCTTCGGTGGGGGTTTGGTCCTGGCTGGGAGGGGGATTGGGGTCGGTTATGAGCTGGGTAGCTGCGGAAGCTTGGGGATCCGTGAATTCGGATAGGAAGTCAGCAACGGCCTGGCCCCTCATAGCCGGGCGGGGTTTGTAATGAATATCAAACTCGCCCAGTTCAATGGCCCATTTGACCAGCCTCCCAGAAGTTTCTGGGTTCTGCAACACCTGTCGGAGCGGTTGGTTGGTTAAGACATGGATGGTGTGAGCTTGGAAATATGGTCGAAGGCGTCTTGCCGAGACGACCAGGGCGAACGCCAATTTTTCGATGTCCGGGTACCGAACTTCGGCATCTTGCAATGCTTTACTAACATAATGCACTGGGTGTTCCGCGTTATCCTTTGATCGGATGAGCACAGAGCTAACAGCCGAAGCTGAGATGGAGAGATAAATCACAAGGATGTCTCCGTGCTCAGGGGTTGACAATAAAGGGGCCCGGCCCATATATTCCTTGAGCTCGCTGAAAGCCGTGTCGCATTCAGCAGTCCAGGTGATGTTTCTTTTGGTGCCTTTAAGGGCCTTGAAGAATGGGGCGCAGCGGTCAGTGGCTTTGGAGATAAATCTGGTCAGGGCGGCGACACGCCCTGTAAGGCTTTGGATATCTTTGACCGTCTTAGGTACCGTCATGTCTAAGGTGGCCTGGATCTTTTCTGGGTTGGCTTCAATACCCCTTTGGCTGATCATGAAGCCAAGGAATTTGCCGGAAGCCACCCCGAATGCACATTTGGTGGGGTTAAGCCTCATTTTGTACTGCTTCAGGATGGTGAACATGGCAGAGAGGTTGGGGATGTGTTGGTCAGCCGTGCGACTCTTGACAAGCATGTCATCGACATAGACCTCCATGGTATTGCCAATCAGGGGGGCAAATAGTTGATTCACCAGACGCTGATAAGTAGCCCCGGCGTTTTTTAGGCCGAAGGGCATCACCTTATAGCAGTAGAGGCCGCGGTCCATAATGAAAGAGGTGTGGGCCTGATCTTCGGGGTGCATGAAGATCTGGTTGTAACCTGAATAAGCATCCATGAAGCTAAGAAGGGCGTGGCCGGCTGTGGCGTCGACTAGCTGGTCAATGCGGGGTAGTGGGAAGCTGTCCTTTGGGCAAGCCCGATTAAGGTTGGTGTAGTCGACACACATGCGCCAGCCCTTTCTTGGCTTGCGGACCATCACGACATTAGCCAGCCATGTAGGATAGTTAAGCTCCCTGATGAATCCGATGCTACTCAATCGTTCCACCTCCGCCCTCATGGCCTCATAGCGCTCGGGATCATAAGCGCGGCGCTTCTGTCGGACTGGTCTGATGGCAGGATTGACGCTAAGCCTATGGGATATGATGTCTGGTGATATGCCAGGCATGTCATTGTAGGACCATGCGAAGACTTCGGAGTTGAGGCGGAGGAAGGCGACCAGGTCAGAGCGAAGCTCTGGCGAGATGGAGGTGCCGATCCGGACTTGTCGATCCGGGATATCGTCATGGAGGGTAACCAGCTCCAGGTCCTCCATAGGTTCGGCCTGTGGTGCGATGGACTCCTCCCTTGGGTCTACAGGTGGTTCTGTGCTAGCTTGAGGAGGGGCGGGAGCCATGGTTACCGAAAGGGCCTCGCTCCTAGGTTGGCAATTGGTGGATTTCACTGCTGAAGCATAGCAGCTTCGGGCCCCGAGTTGGTCGCCGCGCACCGTGCCTGGGCCATTAGGAGTGGGAAACTTCAACAGCAGCATATGCGTGGAAATAAAAGCTCGCATTTGGGCCAGGGCTGGGCGGCCGAGGATGACGTTGTAGGTTGTGGGGCAATCGACGATAAGGAAGGGGGTAGTGATCGTCGTCCGCTGGGGTGCGGCCCCAATTGAGATAGGGAGATGAATGCTACCAATGGGCTGGACCACATCACCCGAGAAGCTCACAAGGGGTGTGATGCTTCGGTCGAGTAGGTGAGGCGGGACCTGGAGTTCATTGAAGGCCTCGGCAAACATCACACTGACCGAGCTGCCAGTGTCCACCAGGATACGCCCAACGTCGAAGTTAGAAATGTCAGCCCGGATAATGAGTGGATCGTCATGGGGGAGGATAACACCACGCTCCTCCTCATCGCAGAAGGTAATGGGGGCCCAGCCAGTCCTGTGGGTCTTTGGCAAGCGTCCCTGCTCGGTGCTGAAGACCTGGTGCGCATAGGTGGAGCGGACATAATGTTTGATGGAGTTGTTGGAGGTGCCAGCCAGGGTAGGACCTCCGCTGATGGTGGAGATCATGTTGATTTGTCGTTGGTGAGGGTTAGGCGGGGCTGGTATGTTGCGTACATAGTTGTCCAGCTTTCCCTCGAGGATGAGCCCTTCAATTATGTTGCGCAAGGCAACACAAGATTCGGTGTCATGGCCGCTGAATTGATGAAAGCGGCAGAAGACACCCGTGTTTGGCATGGGCTTGCTGGATGGTCTCCGGGGGGGTGGCTTGGGGATGATAGGAGCTTCACGCACCAGGACATTTTCATAGGTGGTGTTGAGGGTGGTAAATACCTCGAACCTGGGCCTGGGTGTGAATGGAAGTGGGGCCCGATCAGCAGGCCTAGGAGGGTTGCCTCCGCTAGAGTGGTGGTGGTTGCCATGCCTGCCACGTTTGTTATTACCGAAGGGATGCTGGTAGCTATCCTTCCGCTTATGTTGTTGGTTGTCCTGAGTACTCGGGGTAGGGGTAGAATGCTGAGGTGGGGCTGGGGCGGGTGCTGAAGCAGGTGGAGGATCAGCGAAAGCGTTGCGCATCAGGTTAGCTGGGCCAAGCTTGGAATTGAAGTATTCGGCCTTAGCATGGACCGCTGCCTGCTTCATCAGCTCTGCATATGTGTTCCAACTGTTGCTATGAACCAGGTAGCGGAAGTTGGACTCGCGGAGGCCGCTCTTAAAAGCACCGAAGGCAGCGCGATCGTCAGTGTCTGGGCAGCGGGAGTACTCATGACTGAACCGAGCTGCATATTCCCGAAGGGGTTCGTCCTCAGCCTGCCTAAGCATATACAAGTCGTCGGCAAAGTATAGGCGATCAGTCTGGATCATAAAATGGTCCAGGAACGTCTGCTTGAGACTATCGAAGGAGTTGATGGTGCGGGGGTGGAGCCTGTAGAACCAATTCAGGGCCGCGCCGCTGAGGGTGGAAGGGAAAAGGAGGCACATGCCTTCATCAGTGAGGCCTTTGCACCCAAGGGCAGACTGGAAGGAGTGGATGTGGGTGAGAGGGTCCTCCGTGCCAGTGTAGAAAGCGATGCGGAGTGGCTGGATATCTTTCTCCTGGTGGTAGTGGAGGATGCGTTCGGTAAAGGGCCCTGGTCGTGGTTTTGCCCAGAGGGGTTGATGGCTGCGATGTTGTTCGCTTTCCAGGCGCCGGACCTTTTCAAAGAGAAGCCTCATGGCCGGGTCGGCATGAGGGAGAGTTTCAGGTGCCAAAGGCCTGGGGGCGGGGCAGACAGGGACTGGGGATTGTTCCCAATTTTTCAGCGCCCCGGTGTGGTAATTTGGCCGGGTCTCTGAATTATAAAAGTCCCAAGTATCCGAGTCCCCGACACCTTCCTCGTCGGGTATGCAGACGGGGGCTGGCGAGGGGCCCAGGTGTGTCACCCGTGGGTCTTCGAGGTTGACAGGGATAGGGATCGGCCTTGGCTGACGGTCCGAGAGGCGATCCCTGCAATCTTGGTAGATCCTGACTGGTTCATGGGGCCGGTCCCTCGGTGGGGGAACGCAAAGGGATCGTGACTGGGTTATCTCCGGATGAAGGTGGTCTTTACCCTTGCGGAGCCTAGCTTGGGCCGAGGCACTGTGGCTGGAATGTACTGGCTGGTTCGGCTGAGTAAGCCCAACGTTCTGGGTGAGGTCATGCTGGGCATCCTGGGTGTGAGTCCTTTCCCAGTTCCGCTTTAAAACACGGTAGTCATGTTCTAGCTCAACATTCCTGCAATGAAGGTGCTCGTATTTTTCCGACATTTTAGTGACACTGTCGCGGAGGCGCTCCACTTCTGCCTGGAGAGTGGCATCTTCCGAAGATTTCCTTCTAGAAGTACCATCGCGGGGGGTATGATGCTGGGTATCGCGGCTATCCTCGGTCGGCATCGCAGAATGTGGGGTGAAGAAGAGGCGACGGGGCCTGAGGGGTGAAGGAGCCAGCTGGGCTGATAGAGAAAGAGGGGATTCAAGTGTCGAGTTCCCACAGACGGCGCCAAACTGTTGATGCTCAAAATGGCCCGGCCAATATTGAGTCTAACTTAGTGATTAGATGTGCTGGGTCTTCAGCAGGGAAGAGGGCTGAGGCCCTTGGTGAAATATAGGTTGATGGGAAACCCGCAGAAGACAAAGTGGGAGAAGCAATCGTTATGCTTCGGACACCGGTGTGGTGCCGGCCGAAGGCTCTCCGATGCCTAAGTCAGTTACAAGTAGTAATTCTGGCAGAGTAACAGTAAAAGTGGGAGAATAGTTCTTGTTTTTACCTGGGTACTGTTCCCTATTTATAGGGAGGTGAAAGTGGAAACTTTGTACAAAGTTCCAATGTGGGACTTTGTGCAAGTCGTTGTGGTGGCGACACGTGTCCTGGAGATTAGGTTTGGCAGCTGGGAGCTTCGGCAGGTGTCTGGCACCTCGGAAGTGTGTCTTCCTTCGACACGGGAGAAGGCGTGGCTGCCTTAGTGCTAGTCGCTTTGATGCTGGGTCTGCTCGGTTCATTATGGTGTAAACAAGATTCAAAGGGAAATGCTTACTTTTCAGTTTGTGTTTCACCTATTCTTAATGAAGACTATATTGGGACTCACAAATGATGTGTCACAAGCATTGCAGAAGAAAGATCAAGAAATTGTGAATGCAATGGCTTTGGTGAAATCATGCAAGGAAAAACTACATTGGATGAGGAATAATGGGTTTGATGCATTGGTTGAAGAGGTGTCTTCATTTTATGACAAACATCATATTGATGTTCCTACAATGGATGAGGCCTTCGTACTTCCAGGGAGGTCAAGGCGTAATGCTCCAATAAAGACAAATCGTCATCATTATCGTGTGGAGCTCTTTATTTATGTCATTGACGAGCAACTTACGGAGTTAGATGATCATTTTAATGAGGTAAATACTGAGTTGCTTATTTGTTTGGCATGTTTGAGTCCAAATAATTCATTTGTAGCTTTTGATAAACAAAAGTTACTTCGTCTTGCTCAATTTTATCCTCAAGACTTTTCGGATGGGGATCTTTTGGCACTTGATGATCAACTTGAGCTTTATATTCATCATGTGAGTTCGGGTAGTGATTTCTCTGACTTGCAAGGGATTGGTGATCTTGCAAAAAAAATGGTGGAGACAAGGATGCATCGAGCATTCAATTATGTGTATTTGCTTATTACATTGGCTCTAGTTTTACCGGTTGCTACTGCTTCAGTCGAGAGGGCATTCTCCGTCATGAATATTATCAAAGGTCCACTTCGGAACAAAATGGGAGATCAATGGTTGAGTGATAGCTTGCTTGTTTATGTTGAGAAGGATGTTTTTGATTGTATTGAAAATGAAGCTATAATGCTACGTTTTCAAAATATGAAACCTCGTCGTGGCCAATTGTAATTTGTAATGCTATTTTTTTACATGAATTATGAATGAATGTACTCTAGTTTTATTTTCAATGTTATTTTAATCTTTCAAAAAAAAATTGAACTTTTACACTATGACCCCACGACACAAAATTCCTGGGTCCGTCTCTGGTACAAGCCAAAGAGGACAACCAATTAATGAAGTCACCATCTTGCGCAGGGAGAGAGGGGAAAACTGATGAACTTCCCTAAACAATCTTGGAAAAACCACAGTCCACAAAAAGTGTTGAATGGTCTCAAGCTGCTTCTGATAAAAAAGGCAATCATGGCACTACTGAGGCATATAAATTTGTGAAGTCTAGTTCTCACTTGAAGCCTTTTTCTTATAAGCATCTAGGCAAAATCTTAACTTTAGGAGGAATTTCAAGCTTCCACATTTTCTTGAGAAGATGGGCTGGAGGATGGGAGGGATGCTCTGAACTTGGAGATTGTAGGCACTGTTAATGGTGAAGGAGCCACTAGGGTTAGGGCCCCAAACCATTTGATCTTGCAACTTAGAGATAAGAAGAGGAATTGTTAAAATTTTATCAACCAAATCATCATCCAAAACTTGAAAAGTTTGTTTCTGTCCCATTTGTGATTGGTAATAAAATCTTAGACTTTCTTGCACTACTACAAAAAGTGAAAAAGACGACCAGAAAACAACGACGGTCTAAGTGAAAACCGTCGTGGTTTTTAAAAAGACGACGGTTCTAAAAACACCGTCGTGTAATACCACCTTAGACAACTAAAAATGGAGATTCAAATGGCTGTTCAAAAACAACGACGTACCTAATTAAAAAACCGACGTCTATTTGAAACAGATTTCCGCAGTGTAAAATCAAAGCCAACAAAGAACGGCAGAAGTTATGAATCGACCGACGTAGAAAGTAAAGACGACGATTTCAATAAAAGCCGCCGTTTTTACTCATAAAATAACACGACGAAATTTTCGTATAAGACGCCGTATAATTACAAACAAATCCACGGCTTTAAAATACAAAATATCGCCGTATTAAATTAATTTACAACGACGGAAAATATAAATATAACGACGTTATTATCGTATAGTTCTACGACGTTATCTTTAAATCGTACTATAAAATTTAACGTCGTATTTATTAATTTTATACGTCGTACCTTTAATTTAAACTGTCGTCTTAATAAGAATTTTTGTTAACAATTTTTCCTTTATTTTCTTATCCTACGTCGGTAGATCTACTTAATGACAAGAATTGAAATAACCACGACGGTTTATATAGAACACCGCCGACATAATCAGATTTGTCTGAGATCCCAAGGGTTACGAAATCTTACCAGATGGAACTCTGTTCCACATCATAATCTTAACAGATGACACAGATTTGCAAATATTGCGTCGTGTTAGTTTACAAATTCTAGAACATTAATTTCCCTCATTTTAAATTTCCTCGGGAAAGAAAAATCTATTTATCACGCTTTGGAATTGAAAACTAAAACTGAAAGAATACGGGAAAAAAAACTCTATTTATAATTTAAAATTAAAATCCACGTCGGTTGTAGTACACTTAACGACGTTTAACAAAATAATCAACGTCGGTAATTATAAATCTACCGCCATCTTAACTTAATATAGACGACGAGAAAAGACGACGGTAGAACAGAAAACCGCCGTTGTTTCAGTTTCTTTAACATATCTTTCTGCAGGACTTGTGTAGTTCAAAGCATTGACAATGTCTTCATCATATCTCCCAGAAACTACTGATTCAATTGCTCATGCTTTAGAGGCCATCTGAAGCCATTTCTATTCTTTATCGCATTCTTGAAACCCATCTTCTTCTTCTGAAGCTCTACGGATAAAGGAAGAGGCTATCACAAATCCGACGGATCTTTTTAGGCAAGAAAATCAAGCAGAGGATCAGGCACATCTGATCTTCAGATTTCCCTGAGAAGCGAACTTTCCTTCGACAGCGAGTGGAGGCCAGGCTTGCATCTCTTTTGATGGAAAGAAAGGAGTATTCAGAAGCACTAAGTGTCCTATCAGGCTTGATCAAGGAAGTGAGAAGGCTAGTTGACAAGCTTCTTCTTGTGGACATATATTTGATGCGAGTAAGCTCAATTTCTCTTTGAGAAAGACATCCAAATTATTGTCTTTGAGACATGAGAGACTGAGAGAGGAAGAACTTGGAACCTTAAATGTAAACCGAAAATGAATGAAAGCGACAAATTTATAGAATAAATTTTTAAAACCAACGGCGGTCCTTACAAAACAACCGCCGTTTAAATTGTAAAATCAACGTCGGTATGATCGACGTATATTACAAAAATCCACGTCGGTAAATTAATAAAAACGACGTGTTAAATAATCTACCATGACGCGAGTTATTACTTATGTACTTTAATTTTTGAGTTTACTACGACGGTACCTACAAACTACTGTCGTATTTATTTACCACGTCCGAAGTTAAATATACCGTCGTATTTTGTAATTTATACGTCATAGTTATATGTAACCGCCGTATTATTTTTTTGAAATGGTTTTATATGTAAGCAACTTTTCGTCTACTTGACTTACACATTTGTTGTTTTTATATTCTTATTTTATTTAAATCTGTCATCCAAAAAAGAAACTTTACATATTGCAGAATATTAATTTCCTTCGTTTTAAATTTCCTCCGGAAAAAAAACTCTATTTATAACGCACTGTAATTGAAAAATAAACTGAAAGGTCACGGGAAAAAAAATTCTATTCATAATTTAAAAATTAAAATCCACGTCGGTTATATTAAACCTAACGACGTTAAATGAAATGATTCCACGTCGAACGAAAAATATTGCGTCGTGTTAGTTAAAAACGACGTAGTTAAATGTAACCGCCGTATTATTTTTTTGAAATGGTTTTATATGTAAGCAACTTTTCGACTTACACATGCACTGTTTCCAAACCCGATTAAAAATTTCAATCTCCCAGAGAAACCTTTTCGTCTTTTTTCCTTGTCAGAGCATTGTCAGAGTTTCTCATCGTCTTCCTCTCGTCTTCTTCGTCGTCTCTGAACTTAAACATCGATCATCTTCCTCTTGCTTTCATTGCACGCAAAAGGTAAGCTTTCATTTTCACTATTTTGGTTACTGTTTTGCATGCTCATACGTTTTTTGTTTGAAAAATCTTTTTACCTTTTTTCTGGCCAAAATCATTTTACTTCTTTCCAAGTTTGATAAAATATACAGACAAAGAGGGAAAGTTTCCAACTTTGAAGACAACTACATCAACTAAATAAGACGACGGTAGACCACGACGGTTCGTCAGTTGTTCTAGCGTCGTCTGAAAATTGACAAAGTTGTTTTTAAAATAATAGTCTTTTTTTATATGCTTGTTTAATTGCAGGTTTGATTTCTCTGAACAATGGTTTTTGTTTTTCCCTTATTTGATAAAATATAAAGAAAAAGAAACTAGGGTTGGTATCTAATATAGACGACAAAATATCTTATTGTTTTACGTCGTGTGAATGTTAATACCACGACGGTGTATTACTATTGACGTCGTATGAACATAAATACCACGACGTTATATAAATAATAGTTTACCACGACGGTGTATTACTATTGACGTCGTGTGAACATATATACCACGACGTTATATAAATAATGGTTTTAAACATTTATTACGTCTGAGATTATTTCATTGCGTCGTCTAAAATCATATCATACGTCGTATTTTTTTAATACCGTCGTTTGTGTTCTTAATGTTTTCCTGAAATATTTTCACTTGCAGTTTTGTCTGTTAAAATGGTTTCTCAACAACAAACTAAGGATTCTGGCTCCAAGAAGCTTGGAATGGTAGCTCCTCAAGACAAGTCTTCGAAGGAGATGAAGTCTTCGAAGAAGATGAAGTTTGCTTCATCATCTGCTGAGACAGAACAAACCAGCCAGACAACAATCTCTGATGATTCAAAGACTGGTCGAGGTATGAGCACAATGCCTCGTGTTGTGAAGAGAAAGCTTCAGAAACTGAGGCCAATTGTTGAGTACAATAAAAGGGGGAAAGGTGTTGGCCAAGCACATATTGAGATGCAGTCGTATATTGGTGTGTTGGCACGCTCCAGGATCCCACTTGTGGACAAGAAATGGTCCCAAATCCCCAAGGATATAAAGGAGCAGATTTGGGAAGCAGTTGACATGGCTTTTGTCGTAGGACAAGGGGGCAAGACCTCTGTTTTAGCTTCTGCTTCCAAGAAATGGAAGGATTTCAAGTCTACACTAACGAGGCATTATATCCTTCCATACACCAATGACAGGGAGAAATTAAGCCAACCCCCTGAAACATATAAATTCATAGAGAAAGCACAATGGGATGCCTTTGTAGCTTCAAGGCTATCCAAAGATTTTGAGTCTGTGCATTCTCAACATGCACAGATTAGGGAGAAACTCGAGTACAATCATCGATTGTCTCGAAAAGGATATGCTGGATTGGAGGATCAATTGGAGGAAACCATGCCTGGGGTAGAAATTGATCGATCTACCTTATGGAAGAGAGCTAGACAGGACAAACATGGTAACATCCCTGATCCAAAGGTGGCAGAGAAAGCAAAATTAATTGTAAGCCTACTATCACTCTGTTTTAAATTTTTATTAAACTGTGAATTATTCTTATTACGTCGTATGTTATATTTTTCGTCGTGTGAATGATATTACCACGTCGAAAAGTTTTTAAAAACGTCGTTAAAGGTCTAAATAGGAATCACTACTATGTTTTCTGTAATTATAGCATAAGACGTCGGTGGTTCATTTTCGCGTCGTGTGAATGATATTACCACGTCGAAACTTTTTTAAAAACGTCGTTAACGGTCTAAATAGGAATCACTACTCTGTTATCTTTAATTATAGCATAAGACGTCGGTTGTTTATTCATTTCGTCGTTTTAAATAAATAACCACGTCGGTATAACTACCGTCGTGATAAGTTATAATAACGTCGGTTTATACGTTATTGCGTCGTGTGAAATTATATAATACGTCGTTTGTACATAAATAACCGTCGTGTGTTTTTTTGTTTATCTTTTTTTAGGATGAATTGCAGAAACAAGTCTCGGAAGGCAAAGTCAGAGTAGATGGCAGCAATGATGTGCTGACCATGGCTTTGGGCCCCGAGCATCCAGGCAGACTGAGGGGAGTTGGTGCTGGTGTTTCCCCAAGGCAATATTTCAATTTGCCCAAACCACAGAGGGTGAGCTTTGACGACCGTTTGAAGGACAGTTTAAGAGTTCTCCTTCAAGAAGATACTAAAAAGATGGAGGCTAAGGCAAGGGAAGAGGCCTTAAGGATGGAGGCTAGGACAAAACAATTGGTAGAGGCTGAGAGGCAGCATTTCCTGAGTCAGCTTTCCCAATTAATTCCCAATTTTGATCCAAGCATGCTTAAACCAAGAATTAGCCAAAGCCCCAAAAATCCAATGTCTGACAAAGCTAGCTGCTCTGGAGGTGATGTGAGATCCCTACATTTGGAGGATGATACTGCCAAAATGGGGAAACATCAGCCAGATGAAGAGAAGGAAGAAGAAAAAAGAGATGAAGAGAAGGAAGAAGAAAAGGAGAAAGAAGATGAAGAAAAGCATGACGACAAGGTATGTTAACATAACTTTGCCTTTTTTATTTGTTTTTCAAAATTTCAGACGTCGATATTTTTATTTAATCCGTCGTTTGTTTAAAACTTAGACGGCGGACTTTTTTTAAGACGTAATAAAATATTTAAACGACGGTTTTTGCACCGTCGTTTAAATGGTTTCAGACGACGCTTTATTAATAAAAGCGTCGTCTTTATTGAATTACCACGACAGTTTTTTCACCGTCGTTTAAATACTTTTAAGACGACGTTTTATTACTTAAACCGTCGTCTTTATTGAATTACCACGTCATTTTTTTTATTTCTTTAAACAGGTTATTGAAGTTGGTGCTTATTCAAAAATGGAGGCGCCATCTTCTTTAAAAACCCTTTGTCGTTTTGTGGAAACGACACTCCTGCCTGAGGATAAGACACTCCAATTTACAATTGATAAGGAGGTGTTTGGTGGTGAGCGCGATACCTTCCTCCTGCCTGAAGATATTACACAATTTGCAGGCATGGAAAAAATTGGAGCTACTGTATTGGCTGTATATATGAGGTTTGTACTTCTAAGATAATAACTCGTTGGTTTATATATTGCGTCGTCTTAACTAACTAACCACGTCGTCTTAACTAACTACCGTCGTGATAAATATATTATAACGTCCTTATCTATTTCAGTACGTCGTGTGAAATATTATAATACGTCGTTTTTTTATACATAACCGTCGTGTTTGTTTTTGCTGACTTGTTTATATTATTTTATGTATTTAGGTACTTACACGATGTTTTGAAACAAGCCAATATGTGCAGCATGGTTGGCTTTATCGACCCTGCTACAGTTAGTGCCAACTCTGGCACAATAACTGAAAGATCACGACTGGTAGCAGCTCGACTTCAGAAGACAGACGGTGAACAGCTTTTCATGATGCCTTACAATCCAGGGTTAGTCTCCTTAGGATTTTGTTTTTATGATTTTCAATAAATGACAGCTTATAAACTAACCACGTCGGTGTTTTATTTTATTTAGTCGTTTGAAACTACTAACCACGTCGGTATTTATTTGTCGTCGTGATAAATATATAATGTCGTCGTTATCTACTTTATTTCGTCGTGTGAAATACTATAATACGTCGTTTTTGTAAATAACCGTCGTTTTTATATTAATTTTGTGCAGCCGTCATTGGATCTTGCTGATTGTAAGAGCAAAGAAGGAGACCGTCTATTTTCTGGATCCTCTGCCAGGTCATCGTGTGGTCGACGAAGAGGCGAAAAACATCGTGAACAGTGCTTTAAAAATATATAATACCCACATAGGCCGAGCAGGACGTAAAAATGTAATTTGGAAAACTCTCTCAGGCACACCAAAGCAACCCAGCAATGTCGAATGCGGGTATTATGTGATGCGCTTCATGAGGGACATCATCATGGATCCTTCCTTGGGGTTTGAGAATAAGGTAAGAAGAAATTACCTTCATACATTTCACGTCCTTTTTTGTATTATCAACGACGGTCATGTAAAATTAACGTCGTTGAATGGATATACTACGTCGGTTATGAAAAATATCGTCGTCTGTGATTGAATTTCTTTCTATTTATAAACCCTAATAGTCATTGTTTATGCAGTATGCCAAGGGAAACCAGGAAGCTTCATACCCCCAAGAAGCCATTGATGAAGTCCGGAATGAATGGGCAGAGTTTGTTTTCCAAATTATTAAACAGGGCAATTATTGAACACTTGATATTTATGTATAATGTACAAATTTTCTCTATAATATGTAATGTAAAAATTTGTTGAGGTTTTCTTAAATTAAAAAAAAAACAAACATACAAATTGCTTAACCGACGTGTAATACTTTTCCAACGACCTAATAAAGTCAAAAACCGTCGTATTTTGTTGTTTCGTGTTTTAAACAAATACGACGTAAAAATATAGTTAGACGACGTTCTTTGAACAATTGAGTCATTTATGGTTTACAACATCTTCAATTTCTTAAGGGTTCAGGGTATCATCGACGACGTTTATGTAACGACAGCGGTTAAGTCGTTGATATATATATTTTACGTCGTATAGTTAAATAGCCGCCATGGTTTCTCATTTTAACGACGTCATTTTAACGACTTAGTAGTCTATTACAATTTACAACGTCTACAATTTATTAACACCGACGTGGTTTGTTGTTGTGGTAAGAATATTTTATTATTTTTATATCAAAATATTCAAAATAAATTTAAAATAAATCAGAAAATTGAAAAGTCAACTCCTATGAAGTCATTGATATATTTTCTTCCACATAAACCTTGAAAAAATTCATTTTGAATAACAAAAATTTAAAATGACCATCCAAAATAAAATTATTTTGATGAGTCATAAAATCACTTCTAGTTTTATGGTTTAGGGTTTAGAGTCTAGGGTTTAGAGATTAGGGTTGTTATTTATTGGGGTTTATTTTTAAAGTATAATTTTTGGGTAGTCTAGGGTATATGTTAGGCTTTAAAACCATAAAACCTTTTATAAACTTAATTTTTTAAATTGTATAATTTAGTTTTATGGGTTTAGGGTATTAATTTTTAACGACGGTGGTTGCGTCGTGGAATACATATTTTACGTCGTACAGAAAAACATACGACATGGTTTACGCTTTAAACGACGTCATTTTAATATGTAAGTCGGTTTATATAATTTACAACGTCTTTAATTTCTTAACACCGACGTGGTTTTTCAGTCGTCGTTATATAAAAAATTCAAAATAAATTTAAAATTAATCCGAAAAATGAAGCTTCAAAATGAACGGCCTTACGTTCTTAATCCGAAAAATGAAGTTTCCGTCGTGGAATATTAAATTACGTCGGTACGTGTAGAACTTTCGCCTTGGTTTTTCTTTCGACGTTTTAAAACGCGCGAACTCTAAAAATTTTCGCGCGACCTAAATTTTTTTAGATTTGGCTCTTATTCTTATACTTCGAACCCTGAAACCTAAAATTTTCAGATTTCGCGCGACATAACATTTCGCTCTCTCACTTCTGCTCTAATTAAAAGTTGCACTCTCCAGGCTCCGTCGAATCTGTGAGCTCGTCCAACCTGTAAGTACAAACCCTATCTTCCCCTTGTAAATTCATTGAATGATATTAGGTTGTTTTGTTAAAGGGTTTTATGTGTATGCTTTGCGATTTGTTAATAATGTGCTTATAGGTATGGGTTCATGGATTTTCTGTTTAATGGGTTCATGACAAGATCAAATAAAGGTGTACTTTTGCTGGAAATCAACACAAAAAGACACAGATCACCAACTTCCAAATGATTTCCAGCAAAAGTACACCTTTATTTGATCTTGTCATTTTCCGCTATGGAGAAAATGATGGGGAGCAAATAGTACCTACGAAGGAAGAAACTGATAATGAAGATGGGGATTCGAGTGATGATTCTAGTAACGATTCGAGTTATATTAGGTTGTTTTGTTAAAGGGTTTTATGTGTATGCTTTGCGATCTGTTAATAATGTGCTTATAGGTATGGGTTCATGGATTTTCTGTTTAATGGGTTCATGGATTACATTATCTGTTATGTTGAATTGGGAATGGATTTAATTTTGTCGTATCTTTTAATCACCCTATGTTATGTTGAATTGGGAATGGATTTATTGTTTTCATGCTTGGTTTCATGTATATGTTGGTTTCTTGCTTGGTTTCATATATATGTTGTGTTCTTAATGGGTTTTGTGTTCTTGAAAATAAACTGAGACACGACGAATTTTAAGGCTTACGACGACGATTACACGACGGTGTTTTTAAACTACTGTCGTTGTATTACTTATACACGACGGTTTTTTCATAAACCGTCGTTTGTATTACTTATAATAGACGACGTCTGTTGAAAATCCGTCGTCTATATATGCCAAATACGTCTGTTTTTGTTTAAAACTCGTCGTCTCTGTTGTGTATTACTTGCGATTAGATCATTGTATAATCTGCTATAGTGATGGTCATTGCCTGTATTTTCACTTTATTATAGATAATAGGTTATAGTGTCGGAGATGGATAAGTCATGGATGCACTCGGATAGAAGATCGAAGGCATATGAATTTGGGGTGGAAGCATTTTTGAACTTTGCTGTAGAAAATCTTCTAACTACAACACATATCCGTTGTCCATGTGTTAAATGTGTTAATTTGAAGTTGTTTGGGGTTGGAATTATAAGGGATCACTTATACTTTAATGGAATTGACTAAAGCTATAAGAATTGGACATTTCACGGAGAACCTTGGGAAGCAACTACTAATGCTAGTAGAAATGTTGAAGAAGATGATGGCCATAGTAGGTACAGTTTTGTGTCTGAAGAAATTGATATGGATGATAATGATTTTGGTGATTTTGGTTCGGATCCGTATGAGTTTGCCAATGTGATTGGGGATGGAGATCAACCAGTGTACCCTGGTTGTAGAAAGTACACGAAGTTATCGGCATTAGTGAAGTTGTATAATTTGAAGGCAAAACATGGGATGAGTGATGTCTGTTTTACAGAATTATTGATACTTCAAGGCGATTTGCTTCCGGAAGGAAATACAATACCAACCTCCATGTATGAGGCTAAAAAGACTTTGTGTGCATTGGGGCTGAGTTATGAGAAAATGCACGCATGCCCCAATGATTGCATCTTGTATAGGAAGGAGTATGAGGATTCAACTAATTGTCCTACTTGTGGTATCTCAAGGTGGAAGGAAGGCAAAGATTCAATCTTGAAAGAGGGTGTGCCAGCGAAGGTGGTGTGGTATTTTCCCCCAATTCCAAGGTTTAAAAGGATGTTTCAATCACATGAGACAGCTAAGAGTTTGACTTGGTGGCATGCTGCTAGAAAATCAATTGACGGTCAGATGTCTCATCCGGCGGATTCCCCGTCTTGGAAACTTCTTGATGATAAATGGCCTGAGTTTGGTAATGAGCCGAGAAACTTGAGATTGGCTCTTTCATCTGATGGATTCAATCCCCACAGTTCTCTAAGTAGCAGATATAGTTGTTGGCCGGTTATCTTAGTTACATATAATCTCCCTCCATGGCTGTGCATGAAACGAAAGTTCATGATGTTAACCTTATTGATTTCCGGTCCTAAACAACCCGGAAATGATATAGACGTCTACTTGGAGCCTTTGATTGATGATTTAAAATCCTTGTGGGTTGGGATTAGAGGAGTGTATGATGCACATAATGGAGGATACTTTACACTCAGAGCTGCATTAATGTGGACAATTAATGATTTCCCCGCCTATGGAAACTTATCTGGTTGTGTTGTTAAAGGATATAAAGCTTGTCCAATATGCGGCGATGATACACCTAGTCACAGGTTGAAAAATGGCCACAAAATTTGTTACATTGGGCATAGAAAATGGTTACCAATCAATCATCCATATAGGAGGCAACGTGCAGCTTTTAATGGGAAACCTGAATATGGCATACCTCCCGAGCCATTAACCGGAGAAGAAGTGCTGCATATGGTTGAAAATGGTGACAGAGTTTGTTGGAAGAAGAAATCAATATTCTTTGATCTCGAGTATTGGAAATACCTTCCTGTGAGGCATGCCCTAGATGTTATGCACATTGAGAAGAATGTTTGCGATAGTATCATTGGTACATTGCTGGAGATCCCTGGAAAAAATAAAGATGGGATTGCTGCTCGATTAGATTTATTGAACATGGGGGTCAAAACTGATTTGCAACCCGAGTATGGAGAAAGACGTACTCGTTTGCCTCCTGGGCCTTGGAATTTGTCAAGAGCAGAGAAGAGAGAGGTTTGCAATTCTTTCTATGGTATGAAGGTCCCTGAAGGTTATTCTTCAAATATTAAAAATCTTGTATCTTTACAAGATTCAAGACTTCTTGGCCTTAAATCACATGATTGTCATACCTTAATGCAACAATTGCTCCCTGTGGCAATTCGTTCTGTTTTGGAGAAGCCTGCAAGGTATGCAATAACTCGTTTGTGCTTCTTCTTCAATGCTATATGTGCAAAGACTGTTGATGTTTCCAAGCTAGATAAGTTGGAAGAAGATGTAGTAGTTACTCTGTGTTTGCTTGAGAAGTACTTTCCCCCTTCATTCTTTGATATCATGGTTCATCTAGTAGTACATCTTGTCAGAGAAGTTCGTCTATGTGGGCCAGTATATTTTAGGTGGATGTATCCGTTTGAAAGATATATGAAAGTGCTGAAGGGGTATGTTCAGAATCGTACTCGTCCCGAAGGTTGCATTGCTGAGTGGTATATAGCTGAAGAAGCGGTAGAGTGTTGTACTCAGCATTTATCTGATGCTAGTACAGTTGGAGTGCCTTCAAGCCAAAAGATGGGACTTTCAAAGCCATTATCAGGTTGCACAGTGAGCGTAGTTGATCAGGACCTGTTGAATCAAGCACATCTATATGTCTTGGAGAATACGGAGGAAGTCCTACCTTATATCGAGTACGTATGAGCTTTATTCTTTAAGTTTCCATTTTAAATTATTTCTTATGTTTATCTTCTATATTTAGGACCGTAATGCTTGAATTTTTCGTGTCATGTAGGCAACATATGATTCACATCAAGACTGCTTATCCAAAATTTAGAAAGAGAACAAAGTGGCTGCAGGATAAGCACAATAGCACTTTCATTCAATGGCTACGCTTCAAGGTATATATTGTTGAATAACATATTTCTCTTTTAATTTTCTTCTTATTTATATGTTAGATTGAATTAAGATATGATTAATTTGCAGGTTCAAAGTGAACTTGAGGAAGACAATCATGGCGTATCAGAAAATTTAAGGTGGCTAGCAGCTGGTCCAAACATGTCAGTGCCATTATATAGGAGCTATCTTATTAAAGGTATTAAATTCAATATCAAGGCACAAGATGATGTGCGGACAACTCAAAATAGTGGAGTTTATTTACTTGCACATACCATGCAAGTTGCTAGTGCCAAGGATAAAAACCCAATTCTCTCAAATATGGGTTTCTATGGTGTCATTCAAGAAATTTGGGACCTTGACTACCAAAAGTTTACAATCCCAGTCTTTAGGTGTGATTGGATAGATAGTTCTGGTCTTGTAGTCGACGAACTTGGATTTACCCTTGTAGATTTGAGTAAAATTGGACATAGGAATGACCAATTTGTTTTGGCTTCTCAAGTCAAACAAATATTTTTTGTTGACGACCCGATGCATCGTGGTTGGTCGGTAGTGTTATCAATGCCTAATAGAGAATATAATGATGTTATTGGTGATGAAGTCTTAGGTGATGTGATAATTGAGTGTGAGCCATTTACTAGAGGGATGCCAAATGTTGACACATTTGATGAACTGGTGGGTGAGTTAGGCGGTCAAAATATTCGAGATGGGTGTGAAGATATATGGATTGAATGATGCTTACGTAATTGGCAGTGTATGACATTAATTTTGTAATATATTGTAATGTGATTTCTTCACTTTCTACGTTCAAATAAAACACGACGTTATTGTGAACCAGTTATTCAGCATATTTACCGACGTCTTAAAGCAACGTAACAATGAAGAACCACGACGCAATTGTGAAGCAATTATTCAGGATATCACGTCGGGGAAGGATTAAGAACCGCCAT
This sequence comes from Prunus persica, assembly GCF_000346465.2. Lineage (NCBI taxonomy): Eukaryota > Viridiplantae > Streptophyta > Magnoliopsida > Rosales > Rosaceae > Prunus > Prunus persica. Next base: position 13,430,424 of record NC_034011.1, on the reverse strand, counting down.
GTAATTCAAAATAACACGACTCCAATCCCATAATACCGACGTCTAAAAAACGAGATATATAATCTGAACGTTAAAAAATACGACGTCATCATACATTTTCCACGTCGCAAGTTCTTTTATAAACGAAGAGGAACGAAATGAATTCCGACGGAAATTCATTATAACCGCCGTCTAATAACAATTAAACGACGTTATTTGTAATACGGCTCTCATCATAATCAACGCCGTCTATATGTTCTGTAATACGGCTCTCATTTATTTGGAACCGACGTTGTTTAGAAGTTCAACGTCGTCTATATTATTAAGTGCGTCGTGAGTAATGATGATAGATATAAATACAACGTCGACTATATAAATGCCACCGACGTTGTTTCGCATTTCAACGTCAACTGTATAAATACATACGTCGTAAATAATGACACTGACAACTATTTCCACGTCATCTTTTTTAGAAAAATCGAAGTGGAAAATTTATTTCACGACGGTTGTTTGTAAATAAGAGACGTAGTATATTTCAATAACGTCGTCTTCTCATGTATTTAAAGACGTCATATTTTTTCTTGTCGTGTAAATTATATTTAACGGCGTAGTATTTTAGTTGTCGTCGTTGTATGTATATCTTGCGGCCTTGTTCTTTTAACATGTGTCATATTTTTCCTTTTTAACGACGGTGATTTGTTTGAGTTGGTCGTCTATTCTCATCCTCGACTATTTTCTAGAACTTTAGCAGACTAAACACGTCTGTTTTTATTGTTTTCCGACGTTGTTTTATTTAACAACGTCTAATATTTATCGTCGTTATTTGTTTCTGAAAATATGACGTATAAATTTTGTAATACGACTCTCATATATTTGTAACCGACGTTGTTTCGTTTTTCAACGTCTACTCAATAAATACATACGTCGTAAATAATGACACTGACAACTATTTCCACGTCATCTTTTATCGAAAAATCGAAGTGGAAAATTAATTTTACGACGGCTGTTTTTATATATGCGACGTAGTAGGTATCAATAACGTCGTCTTCTAATGTATTTAAAGACGTCAAATTTGTTATTGTCGTGAAAATGATATTTAACGGCGTCGTTTTTTTATTTCCGTCGTTGTATGTCTATCTTGCGGCCTTGTTCTCTTAATATGTGTCATATTTTTCCTTTTTAACGACGGTTTTTTTAGAGAGTTGGTCGTCTATTCTCATCCTCGACTGCTTTTTTAGATCTTTTTGCAGTACAAAGACGTCGTTTTGTATTTGTTGATGACGTTGTATATTTTAACAACGACGGTGATTTAGCGTCGTGGTATATGAGGGAAAAGATGACGGTGGATTCCACGACCATTGAAAAATCGAATACACGACGGTGATTTACCGTCGTCTTTTTGCTTTTTTGTAGTAGTGTTGTTAAGATTTAAGGGGAGTCTTTAATGTTGAGGAATTAGGTCAAGAAGAGGAAAAGGCAAAACCTAATGGGAGGTCTAGAAAAAGATGGAACTGCCATTTCTCACCACCCACCTAAGACCTTTACATAAGACATGTCTAGCATCCAAGATATATCTCCACGATATTTTTCCACCTAGATCTTTGGGAAGGCAGACATTTTTCCAAGAGATAGGAGATCCTATCACTTCCCTAGAAAAAGGTACTACAAGATTTGTTCATTTCTTTCGCCACTTGGGGGGACATCTAAAACAGGACATAATATGATTAGCATACCAGAAACATTAGACTTAATCACGGCTAGTCTCCCTGCTATAGAGAGGGTGTTAGCTTTCCACCCTGAAAACTTGGACCCAATTCTATCAATTAACACTTAAGCATTTTGGTGATCTTTCTAAAAAACAATATTGTGGATACCTAAGTATCTCCCTATAGTGGTTTTGTGTTGAATTTGCAAGATAGTACTAATATTATTTTTTACATTGGTGGACACTTTGGATGAGAAATAAATGGTAGACTTATGGAAATTAATATGCTAGCCTGAGGCCTTAGAGAAATCCTCAAGAATTGTCCAAATATTTCTAGTGGCTGCAGGCGTAGCTTTAGAAAAGATTAGACAATCATATGCAAAGTCTAAATTCGAAATTCGAAAACCAAAGGGGGATGATAATAAACCAACCTGAGTTCTAGTGGAATTAATCAAATTGTTCAAGTTCCTGATGAAAGGCTCTATGCAGAGAATAATAAGGTAGGGAGAAAGGAGGTCACCCTGCCTTATACCTTTAGAAGGGACAAAACCCTCATGGTTTCCATTAATAAGAATAGAGAAAGAAACTGTTGAAATGCAATTCATGATCCTGTCACACCAATCAACAATGAAACCAAACTTAATTAAACAAGCTCTTATGTAGCTCCAATCCAAGAGATCACACTAGAACAAAAAACGTATCACAAGACAGTGGGCCACCGTCTACTAATGTACTACTAACCGTCGTATAGGTGACCACCGTCTATTGTGACACTTAAGACCACGGTGATTCACTATCGTCTATGTACCATTTAGACGACATTTTTTGTTCAATACAGTCGTCTGTGTACCATTGAGACGACAGTTTTTAGTCAATATTGTCGTCTGTGTGAGTTTCAGTATCACTTTAGACATATTTTAGGGCTGGTATAATATATGCCCCTACAATTTCCATTTCCTAGACATCAACCCATTAATTTTCAAATCTATGTATAAAATCGAAATTCAAACTAAAATGCCCCTTAAGATATAAAAGGTCATAGTACTCCTACATATTTACACTGTTTGCCACCAGACTTCAAATAAGTCAACCTGACAATTTTCAAGTATGTCATTAAGTCCCTCATTTCTAATTAATACTTCCTCATTTATAGCATATCAATGAATCTATTTTTTATTTTTTTTTGGTAAAAAGTCGTTTTAGGTCCCTGTGGCTTACCACTTTTACCACTAAGGTCCATGTGGTTTCAATTTCATCACTTTTGTCCCTGTGATTTCAATTTGAACCAATTTAAGGACAATTCCCAATTTCTGGTACTTATTGAGGGGCATTTCGGTCCAAACTTGCAGCACCTCCCCAACCACCCTACAGCCACCCAGCAGCCCCTCCAAAAACTTATCTCTGTTGTAAACCAACAACAAACAATGCTCCATTTGAATTTTTGTTGATAAAAATTATGGCCATCTATACATAAACATCAACTAACAAAATCATAATCGAGCGGGATTTAGGATTACACAAGGGAGATACATTTCTTTTTTTTTCTTTTTTTTGAACGCAAAGAAAAACTCACAATTTAATCATAATCCATCTCATTTCTTCATAAGGGATGAAGGTAATCTCTAGTCAAAAAAGAAAAACAAGGTAGCCAGAGCAAGTCTACTTCGGTCTTTTGTAAGCTTCATAAAAATAGCCTAGGATTACAACAGCATTATCAATTGCAGCTTTGATAGTTTCTTATTATGTAATTCAACATAATCTCTAAAATAATTATTAATGAAGGTTGTATATAATGGTACCTCTCTTTGTACATCTCCAAGGAGCATTGTTTGTTGCTGGTTTAGACAGTGGGATTGTCAATGTTTACAACAGGAAGGAGTTCTTGAAGGGCTAGTGGAGGTAGTTATGGG